>NC_044032.1:73671459-73978825 GCF_901765095.1 Microcaecilia unicolor
TAATCCAGGTCAAGGGCACCTGGCAAGCTACCCAAACGTACAAACATTTTATACATGTTATTCCCGAAATTGTGGATTTTTCCCAAGTCCATTTAGTAGTGGTCTATGGACTTGTCCTTTAGGAAATCGTCCAACCCCTTTTTAAACTCTGCCAAGCTAACCACCTTCACCACGTTCTCTGGCAACTAATTCCAGAGTTTAATTACGCGTTGGGTGAAGAAAAATTTTCTATTTGTTTTAAATTTACTACACTCCAGTTTCATCACATGCCCCCTAGTCCTAGTATTTTTGGAAAGTGTGAACAGACGCTTCACATCCACCTGTTCCACTCCACTCATTATTTTATATACCTCTATCATGTCTCCCCTCAGCCGTCTCTTCTCCAAGCTGAAAAGCCCTAGCCTCCTTAGTCTTTCTTCATAAGGAAGTCGTCCCATCCCCGCTATCATTTTCGTCGCCCTTTGCTGCACCTTTTCCAATTCCACTATATCTTTCTTGAGATGCGGCGACCAGAATTGAACACAATACTCAAGGTGCGGTCACACCATGGAGCGATACAACGGCATTATAACATCCTCACACCTGTTTTCCATACCTTTCCAAACAATACCCAACATTCTATTCGCTTTCCTAGCCGCAGCAGCACACTGAGCAGAAGGTTTCAGTGTATTATCAACGATGACATCCAGATCCCTTTCTTGGTCCATAACTCCTAACGTGGAACCTTGCATGACGTAGCTATAATTTGGGTTCTTTTTTCCCACATGCATCAACTTGCACTTGCTCACATTAAACGTCATCTGCCATTTAGCCGCCCAGTCTCCAAGTCTCATAAGGTCCTTCTGTAATTTTTCGCAATCCTCTTGCGAGTTAACGACTTTGAATAACTTTGTGTCATTAGCAAATTTAATTACCTCGCTGGTTACTCCCATCTCTAAATCGTTTATAAATATATTAAAAAGCAGCGGTCCTAGCAATGACCCCTGAGGAACCCCACTAACTACCCTTCTCCATTGTGAATACTGCCCATTTAATCCTACTCTCTATTTCCTATCCTTCAACCAGTTTTTAATCCAGGAAATTTCCTCCTATCCCATGACCCTCCAATTTCCTCTGTAGCCTTTCATGAGATACCTTGTCAAACGCCTTTTGAAAATCCAGACACACAATGTCAACCGGCTCCCCTTTGTCCACGTTTGTTTACTCCTTCCAAGAATTGGAGTAAATTGGTCAGACAAAATTTCCACACACTAAAGCCGTGCTGACTTGGTCTCAGTAATCCATGTCCTTGGATGTGCTCTGTAATTTTGTTTTTAATAATAGCCTCTACCATTTTCCCCGGCACCGACATCAGACTCAAGGTCTATAATTTCCCGGATCTCCCCTGGAACCTTTTTTAAAAATCGGCGTTACATTGGCCACCCTCGAATCTTCCGGTTCCACGCTCGATTTTAAGGATAAATTGCATATCACTAACAGTAGCTCCGCAAGCTCATTTTTCAGTTCTATCAGTACTCCAGGATGAATATCATCCGGTCCAGGAGATTTGCTACTCTTCAGTTTGCTGAGCTGCCCCATTATGTCCTCCAGGTTTACTGTGAATTCAGTAAGTTTCTCTGACTCATCCGCTTGAAATACCATATCCGACACCGGTATTCCACCCAAATCTTCCTTGGTGAAGACCGAAGCAAAGAATTCATTCAATCTCTCCACTACATCTTTGTCATCCTTGATCGCCCCTTTTACCCCTTGGTCGTCCAGCGGCCCAACCGATTCTCTTGCCGGCTTCCTGCTTTTAATATACCGAAAGTTTTTTTTACTATGTTTTTTTTGCCTCTAATGCTATCTTTTTTTTCATTATCCCTCTTGGCCTTCTTTATCTGTGCCTTGCATTTGCTTTGACACTCCTTATGTTGCTTCTTGTTATTTTCAGACGGTTCCTTCTTCCATTTTCTGAAGGCGTTTCTTTTAGCCCTAATAGCTTCCTTCACCTCACTTTTCAACCACGCCGGCTGTCTCTTGGACTTCCGTCTTTCTTTTCTAATTTGTGTAATATGTTTGGCCTGGGCCTCTAGGATGGTACTTTTGAACAGCATCCATGCCTGTTGTACAGTTTTCCCCTCTCAGTTGCCCCTCTAAGTTTTTTTTTTTAACCGTTCTTCTCATTCTATCATAGTCTCCTTTTTTAAAGTTAAACGCTAACGTATTTGACTTCCTATGTATAGTTACTTCAATGTTGATATCAAAACTGATCATATTATTATCACTGTTATCAAGCAGCTCCAGTACTATAACGTCCCTCACTAGATCATGCGCTCCACTAAGGACCAAGTCTAGAATTTTTCCTTCTCTCGTCTGCTCCTGCAACAGCTGCTCCATAAAGCTGTCTTTGATTTCATCAAGAAATTGTACCTATCTAGTGTGTCCCGATGTTACATTTACCCAGTCTATATTTGGGTAATTGAAGTCACCCATTATTATCGCATTGCCCATTTTGTTTGCGTTTCTGATTTTTTTTATCATTTCTGCGTCTACCTGCTCATCCTGGCAAGGCAGACGGTAGTACACTCCTATCACAGTCCTTTTCCCTTTTATACATGGAATTTCAACCCACAATGATTCAAAGGTGTGATTTGTGTCCTGCTGAATTTGTAATCTATCTGAGTCAAGGCTCTCGCTAATATACAATGCTACCCCTCCACCAGTCCGGTCCAGCCTATCACTACGATATACTTTGTACCCCAGTATGACAGTGTCCCACTGGTTATCCTCCTTCCACCAGGTCTCAGTAATGCCTATTATGTCCAATTTTTCATTTAGTGCAATATATTTCAACTCTCCCATCTTATTTCTTAGACTACTAGCATTTGCATATAGACATTTCAGAGTATGTTGTTTGTTCCTATTTGCATGATGCTTAGTGCTTGACACTATTGATTTGCCATCTTTTGTCTGATCTTTAGTTGTATTTAAGGGCACCTGGCCTTCCACGGTCTCTTGTGGAACCTCACCATCCAGAAACCCTATCTTCCCTGTTTGTGAAGTTCCTTGCAAGATACCTTATCCCGAACCATGCGCTGTTGTGCGACTGTCGGCCTTTCCCCCATATCTAGTTTAAAAGCTGCTCTCTCTCTTTTTTGAATGCCGACGCCAGCAGCCTGGTCCCATCCTGGTTAACAGAATCTGTGTCTTACTCATGTTCAATTTCAGACAGTTTGCAGACATCCAACCATCAACTGACTGCAAAATCAAGCTAAATTTCGCAAATGTTTCTTGAATACCATCAACCAGAGGGGTTAAACAGGTGGTCCAATTTGTGGGCCTAGGGAGTGCCTGCGTTTACTCTGGATCATTGTTGATAAGAATATGTGTCTAATACTTCTTTGAGCTACCTCACATGTGCACATAATTCTCACATTTTAATTATTCCAATTTCACTTTGGTTGTTTTACCTGGTTGTACATAAATTGGCTTTTCAGTGTTCCCAGGAGCTTTTGGGGGATGTAGCCTAATAAACCAGAGTGCTACCATGATACAATTGGCTGCTCCTTCCCGCAGTGTCCCACAGGAGGCATTGTAACTGTGACCGCTCCTCTTATAGTGGCAGGAAAAATTCTAAGCTGAGGCAACAATACTTGTATGGTAATTGGCAAAATGGGGGTCTGGGACTACTACATTTACAATTGTATAACTATGCCTGGCTTTTCAGCCATATAGGAGACTGGATGTTGAATCACAGCAATAACACCCCAATCTAGTACGAACAGGCTCTTTTAGCGCCATACAATTTTAACTCCCATATTCAGGTCCCATGTAAAGCTGTTGCCCTACTCATATGGTAAGAGTATTCTTTTTTGTCCATTGAGAGAGACATGGATCAAACTTACACAATGGCTAGGCAGTGCCCCTAATGAGACAGATCAATTACCAGTCTGGGGTAATGTGCAATTCCAGTCAGGGATGGACAATAATACTTTCCTTGGGTGGGGGAAGAGGGGTATATTGCTGTTAGAACATATGCTTACATCAGCGGGGACAACTATGAGCTTTGAAGAATTTAAGCTCTGAGTAGATATAAAATGGGGTGATTGTTTTGCATAATGTCAATTTAAACACTATATCAACCCCCTCAATCAAAGTATTGTGAAACAGCAGATGGGAAGAAAACTGGGGATTTTTTTTAGTAATATAGTGGAATATAGACTCTCCATCTCAGGGATATATAAGACCATTCAATTACTGATAGGATGCGGGTCTGAAAGAGCATTGCAAGACGGATCTGGGTAGATCATTGGGAGACTGGAAAGCAGCTTTTGGTATTAAAACGATCTCTGCAAATGTTCTTTTTACATTATACATACAGCTACTTTACACAAGCCCAAATATTTAAAGCTGGGAAAGTCATTATATTTAATTGTATTAAATGTACTGGGGGAGAGAATAACTTATCATGCAGTTTGGAGCTGTACTATTGTACAAAAGTTTTGGACTGAAGTAATTAACTATATCTGTCATTAAAATGGACAAAATATACCCTTAATATCTGAAGATATTATATTAGATGTTACTGCTGGATTGAGCATGGGGAGGAAATTGATACTGGTGGGTAAAAAGTGTATTTTAAACTCCTGGACTACTCCAGAACCTTCCTCTTACTGGGTTTGGGGAGCTCATGTACCTACTTTGGCCCACAGCAGGAAGTCTGATAATTAATAAATTGTAACCTGGATGAAGTCAACTCTGTATGGACATATAAATGCCAGTATCGTTCACAGGTGAAGGGAGGGGGAAGCGGTAAACTTGGAGATCACAAAGTATGCTAAAAAGATACATTGGAATAATCTCTGTTTAGGAGGAAAATGGGTTAGTATAAGAGTTCTGTAATTGAGGTTTGTTCCAATGTTAAGTTGTTTTTGTTATCCTTTGTTTAATAAATAAAATTGTTAACAGAACAAACAACACAGCAACAGAAAATTAACGTAAGGACAAAACGATCAAAGAAACATAAGCTATAAAAAACGTAAAACTTAAAAACACAGTACACAACAACATATAAATCAGATACCATTACTAAATGCTTGCTGAACAGTCAGGTTTTAATTTTTTTTTTCTAAAAGCAGAATACAATAAGTAATTGGCTTTAATATTGCAATGGATGATGTTCCATAAAAAAGGAGCTTAATAGCCAAATAACACCCTCTGAATGAATTCCAGATGTATTCTCCTAAAGGAAAGGAAAATCGACATATTGCATTTATTTGATCTCCAATCTGAGCTGTGGTACAAGAAGATTCAGTCAAAGATATCTTACAGTCTAAGTGGTTACCTCAGTGGGAAATTAAAACAACTTGTCCAAAATCACGACAAGGGAGAAGCAGGTTGGTTCCCAGTCTGTTATTCTAACAGGGTGGGCATCCTATGGCCCATGGGCTGAAACCAGCATCAATTGGGATATACATAAAGGAATCCTGTGCAGAAGGAATGGATCTTGAGGAGCTTAGCCGAAATTGGGTGGCGGAGCCGGTGGGGGGAAGAGGGGTTGGTGGTTGAGAGGCGAGGATAGTGGTGGGCAGACTTATACGGTCTGTGCCAGAGCCAGTGGTGGGAGGCGGGGAATAGTGCTGGGCAGACTTATACAGTCTGTGCCAGAGCCGGTGGTGGGAGGCGGGGCTGGTGGTTGGGAGGAGGGGATAGTGCTGGGCAGACTTATACGGTCTGTACCCTGAAAAAGACAGGTACAAATCAAGGTAAGGTATACACATATGAGTTTATCTTGTTGGGCAGACTGGATGGACCGTGCAGGTCTTTTTCTGCCGTTATCTACTATGTTACTATGTAATTTGTTTTTTGAAAATCCACTCACGTCAGGTAAATTTACATGACTTCCAGCCACTGACTATAATTCCATGTTTCCCTGGTGATGTCATCCAAAACTTAGATGGTAAGCCCTCTGGGGACAGAGAAATACTTACTGTATCTGATTGTAGCTTGCCTTGAGTTTCTATTGAAAAGGTGTAACCTAACCCCAATTAAATAATCAGGGAAGACCTCAAATATCTACTTTTGAAGATGTCTTAGGACTCACACATCATGAAAAGTGGACAGCCTGGGGTCTCTTACTGGCTGCCAACAGCAGAGAAGAAACTCTTCTGCTGGGACTTTCAACTCCCATGATGGCAGTGACAGCAGCATCAAGATATTGCTGAGGGTGATCAAAATAGACTCAGCAATGATGCATCTTGGTGGTGGGGAGCCCTGGTCTAGCCACTATAAGGTTTGAAGGAGCTGGTCAGAGCTGTGGCACAAGTGGCATGGTGTCAGGGAGCAGCAGATGTGAAAGAAGTAACTGGCATTGTGGCAAAGTAGAATGACAGTGGTAGCTCAGGTCTTTCGCCGGAAGATGTGAAGGAGACTCTAACCAGCAGCTGATAGGAAGAATGGGGAAAGGGCAGTCAGTACAAGAGGGAGAAAACATGGTAAGGAGGGAGAGAGTGCAAAGGAGAGGGAACACCCTTACCACTGCAGCTCCTTGTGACTCTGGGCAAGTCACTTAACCCTCCATTGCTCCAGTTACAAACAAATACCTGTACATACTATGTAAACCGATTTGAATATAATTGCAAGAACCACAGAAAGGTGTACATTAAGTCCCTTTCCCTATACACTCCCTTACAGAGTAGTGGATAACGCACTTACATGTACAGCTATAAAATTGTCTCATGTGTCCAGTGGTAAGAAAGGCAGAAATCTCAGTATAGCATGCAGTGTCTATAAGAAAGACTTTCACAGCATACGACACAATCCAAGCCAATAAATTTCTTTGAAATGAATCCTGGACTGATTGAGTACATATAGTTCACCAAGAAAATGTGACCAATCACATTCCATTTAATGTATGAACATAAGAATACAAGAATAACCATACTGGGTCAGACCAATGGTCCATCTAACCAAGTAACTTGCTTCCAACAGTGGCCAATCCAGGTCACAAATACCTGGCAGAAACCCATTTAGTAGCAATATTCTATGCTGCCAATCCTGGAGCAAACAGTGGCTTCCCCCATGTCCATCTCAATAACAGACTATGAACATTTCCTCCAGGAAGTTGTCCAAACCTTTTTTAAACTTAGATATGCTAACCGCTGTTACCACATCCTCTGGCAAAGAGTTCCAGAGCTTAACTATTCTTTGAGTGAAAAAATATTTTCTCCTATTTGTTTCAACAGTATTTCCATGTAATTTAATTGAGTGTCCCCTGATCTTTATACTTTCTGAAAGAGTGAAAAATCGATTCACTTCTACCTGTTATACACCACTAGACCTCAATTATACCCCCCCCCCCCCCCAGCTATTTCTTTTCCAAGCTGCAGCGCTCTAACCTCTTTAGCCTTTCCTTGTATGGGAGGAGTTCCACCCCCTTTATCATTTTGGTCGCTTTTCTTTGAACCTTTTCCAATTCCGCTATACCTTGAGATACGGCAACCAGAATTGAATGTAACACTCAAGGTGAGGTTGCACCATGGAGTGATACAGAGGCATTATAATATTCTTGCTCTAATTTTGCATCCCTTTGCTAATAATACCCCATACAGGTGACAGTCTTTTTAGAGCAAAATGTTTAGCTCTCTTAGACCACTAAGCCATCCTTCAGTATTTATGTACTCGTTTCAGAGCACACATTGTACAGACAAATGAGCACCACACAATGAGCAACAAGCAATGGCTTCACTATTATTGATATCCACCAAATACAAAAACAAGTACCTTATTCTACCACAACATCACTTTGTACCTGTCTCCCTACCGGACTGGGCGAACGCCTTCACGGTATTATGTAAACCACACTGAGCCTGCAAATAGGTGGGAAAATGTGGGATACAAATGTAATAATAATAATAATAATTCCCAGCATTCTATTTGTTTTTCCCAACATCCTAAAGATGGCAATGATCCACACTTGTTTGTAGATGACATGAAGCTGTATAGTGACTCTGGGCAAGTCACTTAACCCTCCATTGCCCCAGGTACAAATAAGTACCTGTATATACTATGTAAACTGCTTTCAATGTAGTTACAAAAAAACCCACAGAAAGGCGGTACAGTGGGGGAAATAAGTATTTGATCCCTTGCTGATTTTGTAAGTTTGCCCACTGACAAAGACATGAGCAGCCCATAATTGAAGGGTAGGTTATTGGTAACAGTGAGAGATAGCACATCACAAATTAAATCCGGAAAATCACATTGTGGAAAGTATATGAATTTATTTGCATTCTGCAGAGGGAAATAAGTATTTGATCCCCCACCAACCAGTAAGAGATCTGGCCCCTACAGACCAGGTAGATGCTCCAAATCAACTCGTTACCTGCATGACAGACAGCTGTCGGCAATGGTCACCTGTATGAAAGACACCTGTCCACAGACTCAGTGAATCAGTCAGACTCTAACCTCTACAAAATGGCCAAGAGCAAGGAGCTGTCTAAGGATGTCAGGGACAAGATCATACACCTGCACAAGGCTGGAATGGGCTACAAAACCATCAGTAAGACGCTGGGCGAGAAGGAGACAACTGTTGGTGCCATAGTAAGAAAATGGAAGAAGTACAAAATGACTGTCAATCGACAAAGATCTGGGGCTCCACGCAAAATCTCACCTCGTGGGGTATCCTTGATCATGAGGAAGGTTAGAAATCAGCCTACAACTACAAGGGGGGAACTTGTCAATGATCTCAAGGCAGCTGGGACCACTGTCACCACGAAAACCATTGGTAACACATTACGACATAACGGATTGCAATCCTGCAGTGCCCGCAAGGTCCCCTGCTCCGGAAGGCACATGTGACGGCCCGTCTGAAGTTTGCCAGTGAACACCTGGATGATGCCGAGAGTGATTGGGAGAAGGTGCTGTGGTCAGATGAGACAAAAATTGAGCTCTTTGGCATGAACTCAACTCGCTGTGTTTGGAGGAAGAGAAATGCTGCCTATGACCCAAAGAACACCGTCCCCACTGTCAAGCATGGAGGTGGAAATGTTATGTTTTGGGGGTGTTTCTCTGCTAAGGGCACAGGACTACTTCACCGCATCAATGGGAGAATGGATGGGGCCATGTACCGTACAATTCTGAGTGACAACCTCCTTCCCTCCGCCAGGGCCTTAAAAATGGGTCGTGGCTGGGTCTTCCAGCACGACAATGACCCAAAACATACAGCCAAGGCAACAAAGGAGTGGCTCAGGAAGAAGCACATTAGGGTCATGGAGTGGCCTAGCCAGTCACCAGACCTTAATCCCATTGAAAACTTATGGAGGGAGCTGAAGCTGCGAGTTGCCAAGCGACAGCCCAGAACTCTTAATGATTTAGAGATGATCTGCAAAGAGGAGTGGACCAAAATTCCTCCTGACATGTGTGCAAACCTCATCATCAACTACAGAAGACGTCTGACCGCTGTGCTTGCCAACAAGGGTTTTGCCACCAAGTATTAGGTCTTGTTTGCCAGAGGGATTAAATACTTATTTCCCTCTGCAGAATGCAAATAAATTCATATACTTTCCACAATGTGATTTTCCGGATTTAATTTGTGATGTGCTATCTCTCACTGTTACCAATAACCTACCCTTCAATTATGGGCTGCTCATGTCTTTGTCAGTGGGCAAACTTACAAAATCAGCAAGGGATCAAATACTTATTTCCCCCACTGTATATATCAAGCCCCATTCCCTATTATTTGTTAAAAAACAGGTCTAGACCAAAACGCTGAAAGTTTTCACCCAAGACATTTTGGTTTTGTTCCATTATGGATGTAAAATGTCCAAGTGTTTGGCACACCCTAATCCTGCCTTTGAAATGTCCCCCCCCCCCAACACCCCCTTGTGACGTGGATGCCCTGCAGATAAAATGCGTAGATAGACATCTGCAAAACAAGTTTCTAAAACACCGATTTAGATGTTTTGACAAGTAATCTGTCCAAATGGTGCTTTATGACACTTTTTAGACATTTTTCTCTTTCAAAAATGGGCCCCATAGTAAACTATGGAACTTTGTAAGTCTATGTGCTTTGAAAATGAGCCCCATAGTATATCTAGATTTTCAGATAGCTTTTGACAAAGTCCCTCATGACAGATTCCTGAAGAAATTTAAAAAAAAACATGGGAACTGGTTAAAATACAGAACACAGAGAGCAAAGTAAAACGACCAAATCTCTCAATGGAGGAAGGAGAATAGTGGAGTAAACACAGGGATTTCTACTAGGAATGACATTAAAAAAAAACATATTTAGAATTTACCTGAAAATGGGAACAGTGAAGTGATAAAATCTGTAGATAAACTAATCACTCATCAGCTGTTAAATTGTCTACAGATTGTGAAAAATTGCAGGAGGACCTTAGGAGGCTAGAAGACTGGGCATCCAAATGACAGATGAAATTAAAGTTGTGAAGTGATGCACACAGGGAAGAATAGCCCAAATTGTAACTATACAATGCTAGGTTCCACATTAGGAGTCACCACACAGGAAAATGATCTAAAAGCCATTATGGATAATATGTTGAAATCTTCTCAGTGTGGGGTGGTAGCCAAAATAGTAAACAGAATGTAAGAAATTATTAGGAAAGGAATACATAAAAAAAATCATGTCGTCTCTGTATTGTTCCATGATGTGACTACACATTGAGCACTGTCTGCAATTCTGGCCACTGTATCTCAAAAAAGATATAACTGAATTAGAAAAGGTGTAACAAAATGATTAAGGGGATGGAATGATTTTCATATGAGGAAAAGATAGGGACGCTGGGGGTCTTCAGTTTAGAGAAGAGATGGCTAAGGAGAGAGATGATAGAGGACTATAAAATCCTGAGTGGACTGTAATGAGTAAACACAACTCAATTGTTCAAATTTTGTAAAAAGTACAAAGACCAGGGGACATGCCATGAAGATACAATGTAGTACACTGCAAACAAATTGGAGAAAAATTTTTTTTTCACTCAATGCATATTAATCTCTGGGACTCATTGCTGGAGGAAGAGGTAAAAGCAGTTAGTATAGCTGTGTTTAAAAAAAGCCAGAGCAATTCATGGAAAAAAAGTCATTAAATTGTTATTAACCTAGACTTGGGGAAAGCCACTGCTTATCCCTGGGTGTAAGTAGCATGGAATCTTGCAATTTTAGGGGGGATTCTGCCAGGTAACTTGTGACCTAGATTGGCCACTGTTAGAAACAGGATGCTGGGCTGGATAGACTTTTGGCATTTCTTATGTTTTTACTTTCATAGAACTATGGAATTGTAAAATGGACTCAAACATTTTGAAAAATTGGGTGTATGAACAAGAAAATGTCCCCATGCTCATAAAGTAATCTATGAGAATCAGTGTATGCTGGAACTGTACCTTCCAAAAGTTAAAGGAGAAATGAGCTTATAGAAATAGATATTTATATTTATTCAGAGACTCTATCATAGGCCTCAAGACCTACTTAACAGCTTCAACAGACCCAACTATGCAGAAAGTGTTGAAATATGAAGGTAATCTTTCAGAGCTGGTTTCCATCCTTAAGTTTGGACAAGCATGCCAAAGAACAGAAAGAAATGAATGAAAATCCATCAGGATAGGTGGGAAAAGAAGCAAGAAAATTTGCAAAAAGAGAAAACACTATTTAAAGAATTGGATCAGCAATGAAGGAAAATTAAGTGGCAAATGCACAAATACAGCAGGAAATGAAACGTGTACTTCTGAAACCTCATGTGGATCATCACCAGACACATATAATGATTAAGATGAGGTAAGCTTAAGCCTAAGTATATAAAAAAACAGGTAAAACAAGCAAACGTAAATTCTAAAAGGAAAAGCTGTAAACATTTATTCATCTTATAATTGGCTGCAAGGTTCTGATAGGAGAATATTTCTAAGCAGAAAGACACTCTATACAGAAATATTATAACATCACTGTACCAGAAAAGCACTGGTACCCTGGGGAGAAAGAAGGAGTTGTGAACACTTGGGACAGTCCCTTTCCAACTAATAAAAAGCTTGATGCAAGTAAACTGGACATAGTGATAAAAGAGAAAAACATGAGAATGACAATGATATTAGAAGTACCAGTGTAAAGTAATTATTCTGTACATCACCTCACCTGGAGGGAGAGAAGATTCCCAGGTACCATGAAATGCGGTCAGAGACCAAGAGAATATAGCAGAAAGATTAGAGATATTTTCCATTATGCTGGTTTCTACATGCCTAATTAAAAGCAATTCCCAAGGACACCTTGATGTATTACCTTCACATATCACATCTTATGAACTCCAAAAGAAAGCTCTCTCTGACATAAGACAAACTACAGTGAATGTTATAAGTACATTTAAGAGACTGAGCTCATATCATTATTGTCTTGCAAAAGTAACTCATTTGGACACATTGCCTGTAGAGATGGAAATTTGAAACATTGAAAATGTTCACAAGACAAACGATTATACAACGGGAATACATATAATTAATATTGCTTCCCTATTTACCTCTGGGCTGAGCTGAACTTCTTGAAGGGACAGACAGGGATCTTGGTTCACCAAAATCATTTTGGAAAACAGACTGCTTTTCAACACGGCTTGCTGACAAATTGTGACCGATCTCATGCCTGTTCCTAAAATAAAGGCTAGAAAAACACATTTGAAACTATTAGACACCTAACATATCAAATGTTACCGAAATATAGGCTGATCTAATTTCATGTTTTATTCATATTTGACATACCACTAACAGTGATACCAACCCAGGAGTTTACAACAATATTATATTATGGAAAAGGAAATCAACTGTTACAACACATTAGTGAGAGAAAACTAAGGTGTGTTTATGTGCTTCAGATCATTGACAAGCAAGAAGAATCAGTTCAATAGGTGAGTGACATCAACTGATGGCACAGAGATGGACGGCTCTCTCAGAATCCTTAAAAGAAAAATAGAAATCTTTCCAAGCATGCTTAGGAAATCCTTTTCCCACTCCGGCTGTTCTGTCTTCTCATCCATGCTACCATCTAGACATACTTAGGTTTTATCCTCATTTCACAAGCAGTGAAGAATAAAAAAATGTCAAAATCTTGAAAATGATTAAAAAGTAATTATGAATAGAAAATGATGGCCATTAGCAACTGATTCAAAAAAAGGAATGTAATCTTGCCAACTGTCACTTCATGCCAATAAAGAGAAATGTTGTCTTTATAGGTAAAAGATGGTGACAATTTACTCTCATGCAAAACATGACCACTGCATCAGTCTTTCACACTAAAGAGGAGGAGAAATGGAGCACTGAAGAAAGAACTTTGCTCTTTTACCTTGGCATTGCCTCCAAGCACTGGCAAGGTAAACAGCATTCTGCATCAAAGAGTTTTGAAGGCTCTAGCTGTACCTTTCTGTTTCGGTTTCACAAGCAGGAGGAGACTATAAGATATGACCCTCAGCTGACTGCTCTCTAGTTAACATGAGAAAGGTTGAATATTTTTTTTTTTGTTACATTTTTGTACCCCGTGCTTTCCCACTCATGGCAGGCTCAATGCGGCTTACATGGGGCAATGGAGGGTTAAGTGACTTGCCCAGAGTCACAAGGAGCTGCCTGTGCCTGAAGTGGGAATTGAACTCAGTTCCTCACGACCAAAGTCCACCACCCTAACCACTAGGCCACTCCTCCATAAACCATGCCAGTTAGTAACTTTGCCAGGGCATCCTCTGCAGATACCCACCAAAAGGACCCTTGGCTCGGTCTACACTAAAGGACTTGGGAGACTGCACTAAATGGGTCTGCACAGAACAGTAAGTTGTCTCCCTTCATCTCAGAGCACATGACCTCCAGATTGGTACCCACAGCCAAAAGGTTGGCACAGTTAGGGGTATCCCTGAAAGATGAAGCTGTGTTAATGCAAACTTCAGTGCTTATCTCTGAGCATTTTGCAGGACTGTCTGGTCATGGCTGTTAGGCATAGAAACTAAAAATGATGTCTTCTGTGCCAAAAGAAACTGCAGATGTAGAAGACTCATCACTGGGGCTATTGCCTAAGCAGATCCTACTACTGGTCTTTCAAAAGTCTATACTGCAAAGTTGTTTCAAAACTCTGTGAAGAAATTCTTCAAGTATTTACTTTTTCTAATGATTAAGAGTCAAGAATTGATGCCCATTTTAGAGCTTATATAAGGAGTGTCTATACCTTATACACACACATCTCAATCTTCAGAACAGATGCTGGTTTTAAAACAACTGTGCAGCAACAGCAAACAGATTATATAACATCGCAAAATGCTTCTTCTAAAAGTATCAACTGTGTATACCTATTTCCTTGAGGGATGGCAAATCAGATTGTGAATATTCTCTGACCTATTCAAGGTAGATACCTCTAATTGTACATGGGAATACTCTTGTAGCCTTTGAGGCAGAGCAACTGGCAGGTCTCAGATTTTACCAGTCACCCCAAGAAGTACATCTATATTCTTATTTAAAAAACGATGAAGCTAAAGGAATTTTAATGTAGATGTCAGAGGCATCCCAAAGTATATATAGATGACACAGGGAGACATAGAGGGGCATAATCGAACATCGCTGGCCAAATAGATCGCCGGCGATCTATGTTGGCGGCGGAGCTACAGCTGGCCGGAACCGTATTATCGAAAAAGATGACCGGCCATCTTTTTTTTTTCGATAATACGGTTTAGCCCGGCCAAATGCCTTGGAGTTCGCCGGGTTTGAGATGGCCGGGTTTGTTTTTCAGCGATTATGGAAAGTTATGTCGGCCATCTCAAACCCCGGCCAAATTCAAGGCATTTGGCCGTGGGAGGAGCCAGCATTTTTAGTGCACTGGCCCCCCTGACATGCCAGGACATCAACCAGCCACCCTAGGGGTCACTGCGGTGGACTTCAGAAAAGCTCCCACGTGCATAGCTCTCTTACTTTGGGAGCTGAGCCCCTCAACCCTCCCCCCCCCCCCAAACCCACTACCCACAAATGTAATGCACCTAGGAAAATTGCTCCAGGGACCTGCTTACAGCCTCTAGGACTTATTGCTGCTGTATAACTTTGGCACACCAGTTCACACCTGAAGACTAATCTCTCTGAAAAAGTCCTTTCTTGAAATAACCATGTTTACTCACAGTTAACTGCAGATCAGAGGTTGTGCCCCACTGGCAAAGAGTCCCCTGGTACTAAGATTAGCAGTAGGTCAGAACTGGCACAATGGTGTACAATGTCCTCTTTCAGCACCATTCAAGGTAAGAACTACGTTCTCTAACGTGGGTAACACAGGAAAGGGAACTAAAACTGGCTTACAAAAATGGCCACTACCGCATGGACTACAACAGGAAACAAAACAGGGCACACTCTGACCCAGTTAGCAGGGGGGAAAAGCACCATGGGAGTATAGCCCAGTACCCTACACCCAACACAATGCATTGCTAATGTGACTCTGCAGGGCACCTAACAGAAAAGGTGTCACACTCACCCGACAGCCACATCGCAACCAGGGAAAGGCTGTCGGAGGATACAACACATTTTGCTGTCATGGAGGTGGGTACGGCATTTGAGGCTGGCATACAGGCTGGCAAAAAAGGTTTTTAGTTTTATTTTTTTTAGTATGGAAGGGGGTTGGTGACCACTGGGGGAGTATGGGGAGGTCATCCCCCATTCCCTCCAGTGGTCATCTGGTCAGCTGGGGCACCCTTTTTAGGCTTGGTCGTGAAAATAAAAGGACCAAGCAAACCCGGCGAAATACTGCTTAACGCTGCTTTTTTTTTTCATTATCGGCGAAAGCCGGCCATCTGGTAGCCACGCCCATGCCCGCATTCGCTAATCTACTGACACGCCCCCTTGAACTTTCGCCGGCGAAGTGACGGGAAAGCGGCGATGCTGTCTAAAATGCCGCTTTCGATTATACTGATTTCGCCGCTTTTAAGAAATCGCCGGCCATCTCCCAATTTGTGTTGGAAGATAGCCGGCGATCACTTTTGATTATAAGCTGGATAGTTACTTCAGAACATATCATTAAAAAGAAAACTACAGACCAGGACATGGCCTATTGTGCTAGACTTTAAGACAAAGTGAAAGCCAACCAATTCCGAGCAGTGGTAACATCTATTGTCCATTTGAGATGAGCTTCAGTGGATAGCATTTTTCAGGCTGCTGTGTGGCCAAACATCCACACCTTCATTTTCCACTACTGTCTAGACAGACTGTTGAAAAGTAGCATTGCATTTTGCCAAGCTATTTAACAAAAGAACTGCATTGATAATACACCCTCCCCCCACTCCACCAATCTATAGTTCAGCCTGCTTAAAAAAATACATCAGAGAAGTTTCAACAAAATCATGCAGCTCTGAAAAACCTCATCTGTTTGGGTAAATCATGCTGCTTGTCAATGGACAAAATTAAACTGATTAGCTGTAAAAGGTGTTCACCACAGACGGAAGAGCCATCCATCTTGGCACCATCAGATGACATTTACACAACATTTACCTAAGTCTATCCTGCTGTCTATGGAATATCTCTGTTACAGATAAGCAACTTTGATATCACCATTGCATTGCAACTACATATTCAGCCCCATTTTTGACAGGCTGTAGAAGTTGGAACTGAGACACGCAGGTCAGTGTGTCTCAGGTTTCACCAGTATTTTAGAATGGAATCTGCTGATGTAGAAGCTGTGCTGAAATACAGGAAAAATTAATGCTTATGCACCAGGCGCATGCAGCACAAACATCTATTTTAGAAAAATAAATATATATAATATCAACAGGTTCAAAGATGGCACATAACCAGTTATGTTGTACAATAGCAACATAACTGGTTATGTGCTAGCACATAATTGGTTATCTTTGTGACCTTAGAAACATAACCGGTTATTATCCCGATGCTGTCACAGTGACGAATTTCCTTTACCAGTTTGGCTTTTGCAGGAGGGACCAAAAACCAAGGGGGTTAAATGGCAACCCCCCCCCCCCACCTCCAATCCCTCAGTGGAGTGCTGAGCAATAGAAGCTGTTTACCAAGTCAATCTTTTAGGATATAGACATTTGGTCCTACTCCAAATGGGGAATAAATGATTATGAACTTGTTGCACCCCTGTCCTGTCCAAAACACTCCCAGACTATGTCCTTTTACCATTTGCATACACTTGGTTTTGATATTTGCATATCCTGACTTTGTAAAATGGGAACTTAGACATATATCTATGATAAATGTTTAACGTGCTGGTTTATACATGTATCAAATGTGAATAGGGCTTGAAAAATGAAGGCCTTTATTAAACTAGTGATAAACATAAAAGAATTATTCACTAGCAACTGGGCTGGTGTTAGACATGCAGGGGCTCAGGGCACACAGTGGTAAGGGAGCCCCAAAACCCGCCATAGGCTATGTCTCCTTAAGGCAGTGATGTGGCCCCCATTGGTATGGAAGCCCAGGGCAGTTGCCCTGGTTGCTATCCCTTAATGCTACCTTTTTGTGCCAAGAATTTTCTTCTCATTTTTAGCTTTAATTCTAATTTCTTTTATTGGTCATTCCGGTTAAGGTCAGAGGTGGTCATCTCTCTTTCTCTATTTATGCCCAATACATCTTCAATCCAAACTTCAAATATTATTGTCAAGCTTATCAGTCATCTGGGGTACTGATAAAATTGGTGCTCAGTGGATGACAGTGAATTTCTATATAGCAACTCATGAAAGAATCTAGAGGGTAAAGCAATTTTTACTGTCAAGAATAACCATGTGGCCACTCTTGACTAGATCTTTTTTCTCATACATTTTATTGAGTCAACTGGAACTCATATTATATAATGCTAAAGGACCGATAAGGCCTTAACTGAAAAATATATACAATGTGAGCGGGTGGACACATTAAAATTTGATCTTCAAAAACTATTCATGAAAGCATTTTTGAGTAATTCTAAGAAACATACATAGTAGATGACGGCAGAAAAAGACCTGCATGGTCCATCCAGTCTGCCCAAGAAATGTGCCAATTTTTGTGTATACCTTACCTTGATTTGTACCTGTCTTTTTCAGGGCACAGACCGTACAAGCCTGCCCAGCACTATCCCCGCCTCCCACCATCGGCTCTGGCACAGACCATATAAGTCTGCCCAGCACTATCCCCGCCTCCCAACCACCAGCCCCGCCTCCCACCACTGGCTCTGGCACAGACTGTATAAGTCTGCCCAGCACTATCCCCGCCTCCCAACCACAAGCCCCGCCTCCCACTACCAGCTCTGTTATCCAATCTCGGCTAAGCTCCTGAGGATCCATTTCTTCTGAACAGGATTCCTTTATGTTTATCCCACGCAAACCAATAGGGGGGTGTTCTTGTTTGCTCTCCATCTGTCATTTGGCCTCTGGCCTGCCCAGTGCCTTCCCCTAACGCTGCACCGGCGCGGCGGCGTGCGCTTTTCACCTCCGCGGCTCTTGTCTCCTCTCAGCGGCTCCTCTCTCTCACGACGTCACAACGCCTTCCTCCCCCTGCGCACCAGTGTGCATTGCGGTTGTGGCCTTCCTGCTGCAGTAGCGTCTCCTCTGGCCCGGGTGTTTCTGGCTCCTCGCTCCTCTCTCCGTCCCAGCTCACGGCCCAACTGCCCTCTTCACTGCAGCCGCAAGCTAGCGCCTTCTGCTTCCTTCAGCTTCAGAAGCTTCCTGCACTGGCTGCTAGTGCACTCCTCCAACTTTGCCAGCCACAAATCCATTGTCAGGACTCGGCAGAGCAGAAGAATCTTGGATCACATCGCATCACTTCAGTTCCACTTCCAGCCAGGTAATTAGGCCCTGCGTCGCGATCTAATATTTATTTATTTAAATTGCAGATGTGCAAGAAAGACTTGTCTGGATGACACTGACCTGTAGAGGGTAATTTTATAACAAGCTGTCTAGGTTGGGAGGCCGTGTAGGCACCTACTTGGAGGCTGTTCTATAAACATACATTAAGATGCATCTCTCTTTATAAAACACCCTCACAAAAGCTCCACTCATAGCTAAATGTAACTGTGTACATTTACACCTGCTTAGAATCATATGCAAATGTATGTGGCAGAAGTAAACATATAGGTGTGTGTTTTTAAAGATAATTTTTATTGCAACAACAAATGTGGATTACATCCACACCAATCAGATTAATGCAGAGCAACACACTGAACAGTTCCATGCGAAAAACTCAAGGTTCAACTTTATTTAATATACTGCAAATCATAGATATCTAAGTGGTTTACAGAGAGTGAGATAAAAAGGTGAGCGAGAGAGCGAGAGAGAGAGAGAGAGAGAGAGAGAGAGAGAGAAGGACATATCAGGAAGCTAGGTTACAAAGTTTACATTATAAGGAAGGGGACAAGGGATAGGAATAGATTAAACCTAACTGGGACAAAAAGGAGAGGAGGGAAAAGGGAGAAAATGAATAGATAACACCCACATTCCAGGACCTGTGAAAGATCGACAACTGAATTGTATCATGTGGTCTTCAGGTTCAAATAGTACCTCTATTACATACATAAGTACATAAGTATTGCCATACTGGGACAGACCAAAGGTCCATCAAGCCCAGAATCCTGTTTCCAACAGTGGCCAATCCAGGTCACAAATACCTGGCAAGATCCCAAATATATATATATCCTATATATATCCACTAATTTATTCCCAGAAGCCACATCGTTTTTCATCCCTTTCCCCATGCATGTATGACACCATCTGTGCTTCACCTGAACCACACCCTTAAACAAGCCTACATGTGTCACATAGAAGTACACGTCTTCTTGCCGTCTCATGTACTTTTACAAACGTAACCTATGAGATAATTATTGTTGCACACTGGAATCTATCCTTCACTTTATGGAGATGTTTTACTATTACTGAGCCCAGTTAAAATACATGCCACAAGCTTCTCTCCAGTAGCAAGCAGAGGTTGAGGGGCAAAGGAACAAAAAACTCCTTTAAAAATACAGAGCAACTCTGATTTACCAATGTAAATTTTCCTACAAAGGATGTACAGTGTTTAGACCTCTGGTTGAAGCACAGTCCCTGTGTCTCACCTATTTTGTATTGAAGATTAAACATCGATATTCACCACATTTTCAGAGACTGACCCCTGAATTTATTGAGGGAAGTATTCCTGGGATAGTAGTGAAGTCTAATTTACCTTTTAGCAGAAGTAAGGGGTTGTTTCAGGAACCGATTAGGAGGCCTCTCTGGAGTGGTGGATGGTGGTTTAACATTAGTTGCAGGAAGTTGCACGGTCTCAGATAGGATCTCCTTCATCAGACTGAATGCTTCTGAAACTCGATGACTGAAATGATCAGATAGCAAAGCTCTGTGGGAAGATTAAAAAAAAGTCTAAAGAAATGAGACATATACACATATACACACACCAATCAATTTGGCATGCTTTTTTCCTACTTATTTCCTCACTTTATTAAATTATATTATAGGTTTACGATTTCAACATATTTTTCAATGTTTTATCAAAGATGACATTATTTGCATGTTATATATGAGTAGCAATTAAACTGTTAAACCTGGTTGGCCATGAACCATGTATGAAGGTTAACAAGGAGCTAACCTGTTTCTACTACTACTATTTATCATTTCTATAGTGCTACAAGGCATACGCAGCACTGTACACCAGACACAAAAAGACAGTCCCTGCTTAAAGAGCTTACAATCTACAATCCAGTTGATGGTAAATGTTATTCTTTACGACCAAAACACCACCGATTGTAGAACTCAATATGTGGTATATGTTTCCTGGTCTGGAGGTTTCCGAGTAAACTTAATGAACTCTATCTGAACCTGTCTTGAATCTGTCTTTTGTACCAGTTCATTGAACCATCAGGAGTAAAGTATTGATAGTTGAACTGGTTAATTAGAGAGAAATAAAGAAATTTCAGCACACCTAGGTGAACAAATCAGAAAAAGGACTTCAGGCTTCAACAACTGTAAACTCTTTCACTAGTGAAGCACTACTGTTTTAAATGAAATTGCTCCAAGTAAGGTGAGGAGGAAAACTTGTAGAAAGTCTGATTTATGGTTTTCTAATGAATTATTATTGTTAAAAACAGACCTGTCGTATATTGGAAAGGAAATGGAGGAAATGTCCATCAGATGTTACTAGGAAAGCATGGAGATTAGCGATAAGGGCCTACAAATTAAACTTGGCTGACGGTAGGACAGAATATTATTCCAGGCTGGTAGGTGTAGAACGTTTAGATAAAAAGAAATTATACAATTTGTTAGAGCATCTGACCAATGTTCATAATATCCAGGAAAGACATTAGCTCCAGCTTCATCTGCACTTGTATTCTATTTTTAAAATAAGGTATAATCCATCAGATTGTCAATCATCACAGTCATATGAATACTTTTTAGAGGGCTGTCCTCTTGCTCGTTACTAGACCCAGTTTGAGTTATTGACACCCAATGATGTTAGATAATTAATTTGAAAATATGCTTAAGGAGTTACCACCCAGGACAAGGATCTAGGTGTCATTGTTGATGATACATTGAAACGTTCAGTGCGCAACGGCAGCTAAGAAAGCAAACAAAATGTTAGGAATTACTAGGAAAGGAATGGAAAACAAAAATTAGAATGCTATAATGCCTTTGTACTGCTCCATGGTGCAACCTCACCTCAAATACTGTGTGCAATTCTGGTCACCACATCTCAAAAAAGATATAGCGGAATTAGAAAAGGCGCAAGGGCGATGAAAATGATAAAGGGGATGGGATGACTTCCCTATGAGGAACAACTAAAGCAGCTACGGCTCTTCAGCTTGGAGAAGAGACAGCTGAAGGGAGACATGATAGAGGTCTATAAATACTGAATGAAGTGGACCAGGCTTGTTTACTCTTTCCAAAAATACTAGGACTAGGGGACATGCAATGAAGATACTAAGTAGTAAATTTAAAACAAACAGGAAAGAATATTTCTTCATTCATCATATAATTAAATTCTGGAATTTGTTGCCAGAGAACGTGGTAAAAGCAGTTAGCTTAGCAGGATTTTAAAAAGGTTTGGATAATTTCCTAAAAGTCCATAAGCCATTAAGATGGACTTCGGAAAATCCACTGCTTATTTCTAGTATAAGTAGCATAAAATCTGTTTTACTGTTTTGGGATCTTGCCAGGTATTTGTGACCTGGATTGGCCACTTTTGGAAGCAGGATACTAGGCTTGATGGATCTTTGGTCTGTCCTAGTATGGCAACACGGATGTTCTTATTACCACGTCCTGTTTATCTGATTAAATTCATTTCTCATTTATTTTTATATGCTACATTAGAATGGATATATGGAAATCTAAGTAATAAGACTTTCTCTGATTTGGGAGGCAACCTTGAACAGACACCTATTAAGAAGAATAAAAAAGGTGATCCTTTAGCTGTTTCAAATTATATGCCTGTTGCCTCAATCCCCATTCTAACTAAAATCATAGAAGATTGGGTAATGCAGAAACTGGAATATTACATTCCTCTCAGTTGGGTTTTATTAAAGGGAATAGCATGGAACACTGTTGGGTGCATTGGTAGTGCATGGTACTCGATTGTTAAGTCAGGGATGTAATTCTGTGATAATACTGAAAATTAAGGGAGCTTAGCCTACAGAGAAGTGATAGCAGCAGTGTAGACTAAGCTCCCTTAATTTTTTTATATTTTTGGTTCCTGGTTTAACATCTCAAGTCCCTGATGCAGACCTCAAAACACTGGCCATTGTTGGATTGGGGCGATGGTGAAAGATATTAAGCTACGTACCGTTTTGCTTCATTTGGAACTAGGAGTTTCCATACTTACTGACAATAAATAGCTGGAGATTTTTTATGCCAATGAAAGAGACATTAAACCCATATACACCAACAGCTTGTTAGCAGGTCTGGGTTAACTGAGGCTTTTTCCTCCACGCATTTTAATATTTATGGTCATCTTCTCAGAGCTACTCTGTAAGGTGTGAGGTTGTTTATATCTCTGATATTACTGTTTTCTTTCTTGAGTCCAAAGACTGGTTTAGACATGAGCATTCATTTGAGGCAGTGTTTGGCTATTGTAGAAAAATGAGTGATTAGTCATCAGTTACACCTAAATAAACATATAACCAAATTCCTTCAGAAAGGATCTCCTCAAGTGCAAAGCTTTGATTTTTTTCTTCATCTGAGTTTGATTCTGATTATAGGTGGGATGTATTCTTCTGTATTATAGGTGTGGAGGTAGAAAAATCAGATTAATAAAGTAGTGAAAAACTCCTTATTGACTTTAAAGAAATTAAGAGCTGTTAAAAGCTATTTTGAACCTCAAGTCTTCTGACTGCGCAATCTTTAGTTCTTTCTCAGACAGATTATAGTAACATCATTTATCTTTTACAAAGTCTCAGCGGGCCAGACTTCAACTTGTGAAGAATGCAGCCGCTAGATTGACTTTCTCAGTTTCCACTACATCCCTTTTGGTGCAGCTGCATTGGCTGCCAGTTAATTGTCGGATATAGTTTAAGCTCTGCGTATTTGTTTTTAAATTTTTGTATGGTGATTTGCCTTCTTACATGTAAGCTCAATTCCAAATGCTGCAGGCTGAATCTCTACGAACAAGGCAAAAATTTTTATTTGGCTTTCCTTCTATTAATACTGTTAGATTTCATACTAGCACATTATCCTATCAGACACTGATGTGGAACTCTCTTGCTTTATCTTTAAGGTAGGAGTTTAACCATCTTTTATTTCAAAAATTGTTGAAGACATTTTTATATAGGAAGTTTGTACTGTGACTAATTTGATGTTTTGTACTTTTGTATTACAGAATTCCTAGATAATGTTCTTACATTTTTATTGTAAGCTACATTGAACTTCAGTTGGTAAATACAGGTTATAAGTTCCCTTTAATGTTATGTAACTTTCTACATAATATAATAATTGCAACAACTAAGCAAAGTGGTCACAACAAAAAGAGAAAAACTTGGCAGTCATATAAGAACAGTTTCAAATTTCACTTTAAATTGCTATATAAAAGCCTAGTCTGAATTATACCCTAAAAAGAACTTCAATTATAAGCCACAATATTTTACCTGAAATATAGATTACTTTCAATTATCTAATGGAGGAAAGATTATAAAGACTATATATAGATCAGGCAGAGATGATTCTGGAAAACTGGGCCGCCTAAATGCTCACTGGTGTTTTAAGCAGCAACATGTTTTATAAAATCTGTATCCATGCCTCTTCAACTATGCTGGACATATAACCTTGTACTTATGGAAATTAAAGGGCTGTGGAGAAAGTGGATTTGAACCAGACAATTTTTTGATCAGGTTTCTTTGGGAGACATTATCCTCCAAGCTCTGAATCTAAGCCGAGTCTTTCCCAAGCCATGAGCACTGGAAAACCAATCATGGTTGTCTAGATGGAACGAGTGTTACTAACCATACAAAGAACAACCTGGCAAACCACTTGGAATCCAAAGCACACACTATAATGTCTCACACCGCTACCATCTTATAAATGATCTGGAAATCAGAACGAGGAGTGAGGTGATTACATTTGCAGATGACAAAACTTTTCAAGGTTGTTAAAACACATACAGACTGTGAAAAATTGAAGGAAGACCTTAGGAAATTGAAAGACTAAGCACCAAATGGAAGATAAAATTTAATGTGGACAAATGCAAAGTGACGCACATTGGGAAGAATAATCCAAATCATAGTTACCTGATGCTAAGGGTCCACACCGTGGGGGACAGCACAAGAAAAGGATTTAGGTGTCATTGTAGACAATACGCTGAAACCTTCTGCCAGTGTGTGGCGGCAGCCAAAAAAGCAAACAGAATGCTAGGAATTATTAGGAAAGGGATGGAAAATAAGACTGAGAATACTATAATGCCTCTATCACTCCATGGTGCGACCTCACCTAGAGTACTGTGTTCAGTTCTGGTCGCCAAATCTCAAAAGAGATATAGCAGAATTATTCAAAGAAGAGCAACCAAAATGACAAAGGGGATGGAACTCCACTCATATGAGCAAAGGCTAAAGAGGTTAGGGCTCTTCAGTTTGGAAAAGAGACAGCTGAGAGGAGATATGATTGAGGTCTACAAAATCCTGAGTGGTGTAGCATGAGTAAAAGTGAATAATTTTTTTTTTACTCTTTCAAAAAGTACAAAGACCAGGGGACACTCAAGTACACGGAAATACTTTTAAAACAAAAAGGAGAAAATATTTTTTTCACTCAAAGAATAGTTAAGCTCTGGAACTCTTTGCTTGGAGGATGTAGTAATAGTGGTTAGCGTATCTGGGTTTAAAAAAGCTTTGGACAGAGAAGGAAGTGACATCACACAAAATGGCAGCCTAGTTGCTTAGGTCCTGAGCCTCTGCCACAACTATTTGCGAATCCAATGCCATTGATACCTGTAAATTGTGGAAGGTTCTGACGGGCATAAAATACACTTGTGATAATCAGCAAATCCGCCTCCATGCAGAAGAAAGACCTGGTGTAGAGTGATGCACTTGGGAAGCGGAAAACTAAGAGAGAGATACCGGATAGGAGGGGAAAGATTAGTAAGCTCGACTCAGGACAGAGACCTTGGGGTGTTGGTGTCGGAGGATCTGAAGGTGAAGAAACATGCGACAAGGCGACGGCCGTGGCCAGAAGGATGCTAGGCTGCATAGAAAGGGGCATAACCAGCAGAAGAAAGGAGGTGTTGATGCCGCTCTACAAGTCGTTGGTGAGGCCCCACATGGACTATTGTGTTCAGTTTTGGAGGCCGTATCTTACTATAGATGTAAAAAGAGTGGAAGCGGTGCAAAGACAAGCTACAAAAATGGTACGGGATTTGTGTTGCAAACTGTATGAGGAGAGACTTGCTGACCTGAACATGTATACCTTGGAGGAAAGGAGAAACAGGGGAGATATGATACAGATTTTCAAATATTTGAAAAGTATTAATCCGCAAATGAACCTTTTCCGGAGACGGGACGGCGGTAGAACTAGAGGACATGAATTGAGGTTGAAGGGGGCAGACTCAGGAAAAATGTCAAGAAGTATTTTTTCACGGAGAGGGTGGTGGATATGTGGAATGCCCTACTGCGGGAGATGGTGGAGATGAAAACGGTAATGGAATTCAAACATGCGTGGGATAAACACAAAGGAATCCTGTTTAGAAGGAATGGTTCCGTGGAATCTTAGCGGAGATTGGGTGGCGATGCCGGTAATTGGAAAACAAAACGGGAGCTGGGCAGACTTCTACGGTTTATACCCTGATCGTGACTGAATAGATAGGGATGGGCTGGAGTGTAAATTTTAAGGGGCTTCGATGTTAGCTTCAGAATTTAGTACAAGAACAGTACTGGGCAAACTTCTACGGTCTGTGCCCTGAGAAAGGCAAGGCCAAATCAAACTCAGGTATACATATAAAGTATCACATACCATGTAAAATGAGTTTTATCTTGTTGGGCAGACTGGATAGACCGTACAGGTCTTTATCTGCCGTCATTTACTATGCTACTATGTTAGAATGCTTGGCAGGATGATTGGCGAGCAGGGCGCTGAGTCGCCATGTGTCGCCAGCTCGCTTGTCTCAGTCTGACTCAGATTTAGCTTTATCAATGGCAGAAACGTGAATGCCACCATCAAAGAAGGGAATCTCTAACGAGCTGTGAACGTTTTTGACCAGAATTCAGGG
Organism: Microcaecilia unicolor; assembly: GCF_901765095.1. NCBI lineage: Eukaryota > Metazoa > Chordata > Amphibia > Gymnophiona > Siphonopidae > Microcaecilia > Microcaecilia unicolor. The sequence continues at coordinate 73,698,099 of NC_044032.1, forward strand.
AGAGATTAAAACTTTTAAGGAGGAAATTCTGGACAGTATGGCGGCGTTAAGCTCTGACCTCCATGAACTGGGGGGGAAGGGTTGAGGACGTAGAACTGAAACTAGAAGAGCAAGTGGAGACGCTTCATTCTCACACTACTAACATACACGAGTGATAGGATCTGAAGGCGATGAAACAGTGTGACAAGGCAGTGGCCATAGCGAGAAGGTTGCTAGGCTGTATAGAGAGCGGTGTGACCAGCAGAAGGAGGTGTTGATGCCCCTGTATAAGTCATCGGTGAGGCCCCACCTGGAGTATTGTGTTCAGTTTTGGAGGCCATATCTTGCGAAGGATGTAAAAAAAAAATTGAAGCGGTGCATAGGAAAGCAACAAAAATAGTATGGGATTTGCGTTACAAGACGTATGAGGAGAGACTTGTGGACCTGAACATGTATACCCTGGAGGAAAGGAGAAATAGAGGTGATATGATACATAAGTACATAAGTAATGCCATACTGGGAAAAGACCAAGGGTCCATCGAGCCCAGCATCCTGTCCACGACAGCGGCCAATCCAGGCCTAGGGCACCTGGCAAGCTTCCCAAACGTACAAACATTCTATACATGTTATTCCTGGAATTGTGGATGTTTCCCAAGTCCAAATATTTGAAAGGTATTAATCCGCAAATGAACCTTTTCCGGAGATGGGAAGGTGGTAGAACTAGAGGGCATGAAATGAGATTGAAGGGGGGCAGACAAGAAAAATGCCAGGAAGTATTTTTTCACGGAGAGAGTGGTGGATACTTGGAATGCCCTCCCGCGGGAGGTGGTGGAGATGAAAACGGTAACGGAATTCAAAAATGCATGGGATAAACATAAAGAAATCCTGTTCAGAAGCAATGGATTCACAGGAGCTTAGCGGAGATTTGGTGGCAGAGCCAGTGGTGGGAGGCGGGGCTAGTGGTTGGGAGGCAGGGCTAGTGCTGGGCAGACTTCTACGGTCTGTGCCCTGAAAATAGCAGATAACGGCAGATACAAATCAAAGTCAGGTAAACACATAAAGCAGCACATATGAGTTTATCTTGTTGGGCAGACTGGATGGACCGTACAGGTCTTTCTCTGCCGTCATCTACTATGTTACTATGTAAAATGGATGACTTGGAAAACAGAGGCCGCCGGAACAACCTTCGGTTTAGAGGGGTTCCGGAAGGAGGCCCGACTGAAGAAGTGCAGGTGATTGTTCGCTCTCTATGTGCAACCTTGTTGGGATCGGAAGCGGGAGTAGCCCCAATGGAGCGCATCAGTCTTTGGGCCACCGCACAGATAACAAGCCGTGGGATATAGTTGTGTGCTTTTGTAAATTTGCGGAGAAAGAGCTTGTACTCACCCGAGCACGAAATATGCCGGACTTGGAGTACAGTGGATCTAAGGTCGCAGTGAACCCGGACCTCTCGCAATATACACTGCAGCAGACGAGACTAATGAAACTGGCACGGGATATATTAAATAAGGAAAAGATTGCATATCGCTGGGGGTTCCCGTTTTCGTTGCAATTTGCACTGAAGGGTATAAAGCATCGAGTTCAGTCACTGGATAGTGCCTGAGAATTACTGCATGCGGCAGGCTTGGTTACGTCAGCTGCGCCACCAAACACAATGGCCCCTTCAAAACGAGCCAGGCTTCAAAGATGCAGAGGGTGCCCGCGTCTTCTAAGAAGTCTTTGCAAAAAACCAGCACTTCTGCTGCAGAGACATGACTTGGATAGCATATCTACTTATTGCTGAACATTTGCTGATTCATCTGGAGGACTGAAAACTATGTCATTGTTCTTCTGTGAAGGATGTATATTGCGGTTACGCTTGGTGTGAGAGGAGTGTGTACGGGATGTATCAATGGTAAGGAAATGGGTAGTGAGAGTGGATTTGTGTGGGGGGGGGGGGTATAGGGAAGTTGATTACGTGTGTTTCGAATGCAAGAGTGTGTGGATGGGGAGGTGTCTGGTGGGAAGGTGACTATGGGGGAGGAAGGAAGTTGTTGGATGTTAGGGGAAGAAAAGCACGTGGGGGGGGGGGAGGGTTATGTGAGTGACGGGGTTGTCTGGGGTGGGGTGGTTCACTTCCTTGAAATCCCATTCTGGGGACTTGGGTCTGCTGTCTGGTGAGTGTAGTAGGATAGAGGGGGGGGATGGGGAGAGTAAGTAGGGATTTGTTGGATGGTTGTGAACAGGTTATAAAAATGTTTGTAACTCAGACCAGAAAGCCTTTATGTTCAAAGTGGAATGGATACTTGGAGCTTCCCATTACCATGTGCATATTACTAAATACTGGTTGTTGATGAGTATTGACTTAAAGGTAATGTTATACAATGTCAAAGGTCTTAATATGCCACAGAAACGACAAAAGCTCCTTAAAGAATTATTGCAACTTAAGCTGCATGTTGTGTTTTTGCAGGAGACACACCTTTGTCGGGTGAATGAGAGGTTTCTCACTCACCCTAGCTACCCACTTGCTTGGTTTGCCTCATCTGAGTCCTCTAGGAGGGGTGGAGTGGCGATATTAATTCACTCCTCAGTGCCTGCCAGGGTTATTAAAGTAAAGAAAGACCCGGGAGATTTTTATACACCCATATAGTTATTGATGAAACAGATGTTACCTTGGCGACAATATACGCTCTGAATGAGAAACAAGATTTCTACATTTGTGTGTGAAATACCCTCTCTGGATTTACTCAGGGCTCCCTGATATTGGGGGAGGACTTTAATGCAGTAATGGATACAGCGTGCAACCACACTAGGCCATCACCCATCGGAGACTTCAAATTGTCATCTGCCCTAGGCTCACTTGTACATTACATAAGTACATAAGTATTGCCATGCTGGGAAAGACAGTCCATCAAGCCCAGCATCCTGTTTCCAACAGTGGCCAATCCAGATCACAAATACCTGGCAAGATCCCAAAAAAGTACAAAACATTTTATACTGCTTATCCCAGAAATATTGGATTTTCCCCATTTAATAACGGTCTATGGACTTTTCCTTTAGGAAGCCGTCCAAACCTTTTTAAAACTCCGCTAAGTTAACAGCCTTTACCACATTCTCTGGCAACGAATTCCAGAGTTTAATTACACATTGAGTGAAGAAAAACTTTCTCCAATTCGTTTTAAATTTACTACATTGTAGCTTCATCACATGCCCCCTAGTCCTAGTATTTTTGGAAAGCGTGAACAGACTTCCTTAGGACTTCTAGATATATGGCGACTTACACACCAAAGAGATTGAGACTACACATACTACTCCCACATCCATGATTCCTATTCACGTACCGATCACATTTTTCTGGACACTAAGTTGGTTGAGATGGGTCCGGAGGCGGGTATTGGTAGTATAACCATATCAGATCATGCAGTGGGGTGGGCCTCCTTGCCGTCTATTAAGCCAGAGATTCAGGTTAAAAGATGGACCATGAATGTAGGCATCCTACAGGATATGGAGGTGGTAGAAGGTTATAAAAATCTGCTGAAGGAATACTTGGAAATTAATATTGATTCAGGCCCCCCTTTAAGTGTAGTTTGGGATGCCATGAAAGCGGTATGTAGAGGATATTTCCTACAAGTAGCTAGCAGGCAGGCCTGTCGTCAGAGGGCGCAGTTGGTGAAGTGTTTGGATAGAATTATATGTCTAGAAGCAAGTCATAAGGCAAAACAGTCTCCCCAAATAATGCAGGAGCTGCGTGAATTGCGGCTTCAGCTGGATGCCATTCATTCAGAACAATTGAGCATGCTGCAAGCTAGACAGAAGGTATGCGCATTTGAATTTACCTATAAAGCAGTCTTTTAAGACTGCTTTTAGTTATGTTCCTTATCAGCTGTTGGCTATGTGGTCAACATCCTACTTGATGTACCCTAAATTAGTAAAGATGCTTGAATAAGTTTTACCTACTTTTTGCGCTCAGGGTAAAGCTTGAACTAGGAGTGGCCTAGTGGTTAGGGTGGTGGACTTTGGTCCTGGGGAACTGAGTTCAATTCTCACTTCAGGCACAGGCAGCTCCTTGTGACTCTGGGCAAGTCACTTAACCCTCCATTGCCCCATGTAAGCCGCATTGAGCCTGCCATGAGTGGGAAAGCGCGGGGTACAAATGTAAAAAAAAAAAAGTCATTGGTAATTCAATATAATTATGGATGGGCAGGGGGGGTAGAGAGGTTGAAGAAATTGTGGATATATGATATGCATTTTTTGTGTTGCTGGCTAATTGTGAAAAGTCGAATATCAAGGTTTAGTAAACAAATAGATCAATTAAAATAGTAGTAGAAGACAACCCAAAGAGAAAAACCAGGGCTCTAATCAGCAGCTGGAAGTGTGGTTGCTTGGTTTTTAGTTCAAAAGTATCAAACTTGCAAAACTGTCAATTTAGGAGGCTGCTTTTTAGGCACTGCTGGATGACATTTCCCTTTTGTGTGAATTTAATGAGGCTGTTGGTTATTACAGATCATCATTTTGCACAGCAGGTAAGAATTTGGCAAAACCTGTCTAAATTACATAGTAAATGTCATATGAAGCCACTCTTAGTTTTTTCAACCAAAGATGTCACTCAGTTCAAGCATAAAACACTGTGAAAGCTGTAATGCAAAATACAAAGTAGCATTCAGCTTACTGTTTTTGCATATACATAGTAACATAGTAAATGACAGCAGATAAAGACCTGTACGGTCCATCCAGTCTGCCCAACAAGATAAACTCATTTTACATGGTATGTGATACTTTATATGTATACCTGAGTTTGATTTGTCCTTGCCTTTCTCAGGGCACAGACCGTAGAAGTCTGCCCAGTACTGTTCTTGTACTAAGTTCTGAAGCTAACATCGAAGCCCCTTAAAATTTACACTCCAGCCCATCCCTATCTATTCAGTCACGATCTGGGCTTAGACCGCAGAAGTCTGCCCAGCTCCCATTTTGTTTCCAATTATTTATTTATTTGTTACATTTGTATCCCACATTTTCCCACCTATTTGCAGGCTCAATGTGGCTTACATAGAACCGGAGAGGGCTTTGAAGTCTCCGGTGAACAAATACAAGGTAATGTTGTGAAAGGATAGAGTTCATGTAGCACTGTCACATTAGGGAGTCGTACAACGGAAGAGTTGAGTAACGTCCATTACGTACTTGAGTTTTGTTGTGTAGCAGAGTTCAGGAATTTAGTTGGGTCGGTAGGGTATGCCTTTTGGAACAGGTTAGTCTTTAGTGATTTCCGGAAGTTTAGGTAGTTGTATGTTGTTTTCAAGGCTTTTGGTAATGAATTCCATAATTGCGTGCTAATGTAGGAGAAACTGGATGCGTAGATTGATTTGTATTTAAGACCTTTGCAGCTCGGGTAGTGAAGATTTAGAAATGTTCGTGTTGATTCGGATATGTTTCTGGTTGGTAAGTCAATCAGGTCTGTCATGTATTCCTGGGCAGATTTTGAAAGCAATGCGTTCTTTGATTGGGAGCCAGTGTAGCTTTTCGCGGAGAGGGTTTGCGCTTTCAAATCGCGTTTTTCCAAATATAAGCCTAGCTTCCGTATTTTGTGTGGTCTGAAGTTTCTTTAAGGTTTGTTCTTTGCATCCCGCATAGATTCCATTGCAGTACTCTGCGTGGCTTAGTACCATTGATTGTATCAGGGTGCGAAATGTTTCCCTCGGGAAGAATTGTTTTAAGCGTTTGAGTTTCAATATTGAGTGAAACATTTTCTTTGTTTTGGATGCCACTTGGGTCTCCAGTGTTAGGTTACAATCCATTGTTACGCCGAGGATTTTCAGACTATCTGAGATAGGAAGGGTGTAGTCTGGTGTGTCAATTCTTGTGGGGTTGTCCACGCTGTGTTGGGATGAGAGGATGAGACAATGTATTTTTTCTTTATTGAGTTTTAATTGAAATGCATTTGCCCATGAGTCCATGATGTTCAAGCTGAGATTGATCTCGTTAGTGATTTCTGTCAGTTTGGTTTTGTAAGGGATGTACATTATGACATCGTCTGTGTATATGAAAGGGTTGAGGCCTTGGTTGGATAAGGGCTAGTGGAGTCATCATTAGGTTGAAGAGGATCGGTGATAGCGATGATCCTTGTGGTACTCCACAGTCTACTTTCCACGGTGATGATATGCTGGAGTTTGATTTTAATTGATATGTTCTTGTGGTTAGGAAGCCCTTGGTCCAGCTAAGTATGTTTCCACCAATCCCGAATTTATCTAGCAGTCTTAGTAGTATATTGTGGTTTACCATGTCGAATGCACTAGACACTCAATCTCTGCTAAGATTCCACTGAACCATTCCTTCTAAACAGGATTCCTTTGTGTTTATCCCACGCATGTTTGAATTCCATTACTGTTTTCATCTCCACCACCTCCCGCGGGAGGGCATTCCACATATCCTCTCAGTGAAAAAATACTTCCTGACATTAGTCCTGAGTCTGCCCCCCTTCAACCTCAATTCAAGTCCTCTAGTTCTACCGCCTTCCCATCTCTGGAAAAGGTACGTTTGAGGATTAATACCTTTGAACGTCTGTATCATATCGCCCCTGTTTCTCCTGTCCTCCAAGGTATACATGTTCAGGTCAGCAAGTCTGACCTGACTCCTTGTACGGTTTTAACGCAAATCCCATACCATTTTCATAGCTTTTCTTTGCACTGCTTCCAGTCTTTTTACATCTTTAGCAAGATACGGTCTCCAAAACTGAACACAATACTCCAAGTGGGGCCTCACCAACGACTTGTAGAGGGGCATCCACACCTCCTTTCTTCTGCAGGTTATGCCCCTCTCTACACAGCCTAGCATCCTTCTGGCCACGGCCGTCGCCTTGTCGCACTGTTTCTTCACCTTCAGATCCTCCGACACCAACATCCAAGGTCTCTGTCCTGAGTCAAGCTTACTAATCTCTCCTCTCCGGTATCTCTCTTTTGGGTTTCCACACCTCAAGTGCATCACTCTACACTTCTTGGCATTAAATTTTAACTGTTGAAATCTTGCCAAAAAACCCTCTACTTTTTAAAGAACTTTCTAGTGCATGAAATATGTATTTTTTCTATTTTTCTTATGCTAATGTGCTTAGTGATAAGGGAGACCGGCTGGACTTATTCACAGTAGTATACTGTGATTACTCCCATTCTGACATCATCGCACCCCTACCTCCACCTTCTTTTAATTATTCTATTGTTCTATTGTGGTGGGATCTTGGTTTATCAAATTATGAATGTCAACCAGATGGGAACAGGAAGGATAAGCAAAGTTGTGTACAGGAGCCGCAGATAAGCTGCAGTCCAATCAGTAACGACTGGAGTGGGATTCCGAACGGACCGTTCTAATAGTCTGCTGACACGAAGGTTGCCCCTTACCAAAATAAGTGTTGCGTTTTACATCTGGTTGACATTCATAATTTGATAAACCAAGATCCCACCGCAACAGAACAATAGGGTAATTAAAAGAAGGTGGAGGTAGGGGTGCGATGATGTCAGAATGGGAGTAATCACAGCATACTACTGTGAATAAGTCCAGCTGGTCTCCCTTATCACTGAGCACAATACCATAAGAAAAATAGAAAAAAAAAAACACATTTCATGCACTAGAAAGTTCTTTAAAAAGTAGACTTTTTTTGGCAAGATTTCAACAACATAAACCAAACGAGATATCATACCCCAGCTGAGTACAACTATTAAATTTTAACTGCCAGACCCTCGACCATTCTTCTAATGTTTGGAGATCCCTTCTCATCGTTTCTTCTCCCTCCAGGGTATCCACTCTATTGGCTATTTTCATGTCATCCACAAAAAGGCACACCTTTCCTTCCAACCCTTCAGCAATATCTCCCACAAATATATTAAACAGAATAGGTTCCAGCACCGACCCCTGAGGAACTCCACTGCTCACCTTCCTTTCCTCTGAGCAGATTCCATTTACTATCACCCTCTGCCACCTGTCGGCCAACCAGTTTCTTATCCAGTTCACCACTTTCAGTCCTAAGATCAACCACTTCAGCTTATTCACGAGTCTTCTGTGGGGGACCGTATCAAAGGTTTTGCTGAAGTCCAAGTAGATTACATCTAGCGCATGTCTCTCATCCAGTTCTTTGGCCACCCAGTCAAAAAAGTCAATAAGATTCGTTTGGCAGGATTTTCCTTTGGTAAATCTTTTCACTCTTTTACTGTCAGCATAAAAAATAGCTATAGTCCTTAAGAAGAGCTCCAAAACAGATTTCAAGAGCCAGAGATAATTTGTGAAGCAAAGTCCAATAAGACTGAAATCTTAAGACAGAATCATTTACAAAAAACAGTAGCCCAGAAGGCAGGCATGTATTTACAGGAACACATGAAATGTACAAAAAGATTCAGAACAGATTCATTAGACTGACCTAACGACTTACTTATCTTTTTCTTCTTTCATTTTCTGGGTCTGTCTGATTTCCTTTGATGTGGGATGATACTGTTGCTGCAACATAAAATATAATAAGTATTTACTGTAAATGGAGGAAATAAAAAACCTGGAAAGTACAGAAGGTCAAGGTAATACACAAAACTGGAGGGTTTATTCAGTACATATTAATATTGAGAAGGCAATTCTATAAATAAGGCGCTAACATTTATGCACCAAACACGAGTAAATGATTACAGTAGGCACCTATACTGCTTTATAGGACAGGTGCACTGTTATATAGTTTATGGTTTATTAATAGCATTCCAACTAAACCCAGGCAGATAACACATTGTACATACATAATCTTAACAAATATAATACACATCCAAATTAAAAACAAAGCTACCATAAAACTAATTAAAAAACATTAAAACTATATTATATACAGTAAGCCTCACATCTGCTATGTATAAGCTGTGATGTCTCACATTACCACCTAAAACAACAGATGACATTACTACAAAGTATCTTTCACGTGTCTACAATAAAGCTGCATAAGCACTGGCAAACAAATAACTTCAAAAATTCCTTAAATACTGCAGTATCTGTTAGGTGCCTAATTGCACAGGAAGTAGATTCTAAACCATTGGTCTGTCAATTGAGAAAGTACCTTTTCAGGTTTATTCAAAATGAATCTTTCTAAATGTGGGAATGGTTGAACGATAACTACCTTCAGATATTAAAGTACAGCTTAAGAGTATAAACTTTCAACACAGTTACGTAAGAACATAAGCATTGCCATACTGGGACAGATCAAAGGTCCATCAAGCCCACTATCCTGTTTCCAACAGTGGCCAATCCAGCTCACAAGTACCTGGCAAGATCCCAAAACAGTACAATAATATATGCTGCTTATCCCAGAAATAAGAAGTGGATTTTCCCAAGTTCATCTTAATAATGGCTTATGGAATTTTATTTAGGAAATTATCCAAATCTTTTGTATGGTTAGTTTTAAATTTACTATCTAGTAGCTTCATTGCATGCCCCCTAGTCCTAGAATTTTTGGAAAGAGTAAACAAGCAATTCACCTCTACCTGTTCCATTACACATAGTATTTTACAGACCTCAATCATATCTTCCCTCAGCCGTCTCTTCTTCAAGCTGACAGATAATAAACAGACTTTCCTTTCAAAGCCTTGTGAATCAACAAGAGAATATTATGAAACTGCTCTCCAGGAGAGCAATTTTCAAACTGCCTGCACTAGGGCAAAGTCTACCTGTACTTGTTACTCATAAGCTTTACACTAATTTTCACAGGGAAATACTCTGTACTTTCTCTCTGAAACTTGCCACAAGGACACTTAAAGCTCCTTTCCTTTTTGACCAAAAATGCATTGATTAGAAAGTACAATCTATGCCTGTTATTTTTCTTCCCAAAAACTTTAAACAAGCCCCTAGAAACAGCTCCTTTCAATATCACTAAAAATGTGCACATTCTGGATCACCATAATTTTAGCTGCCATGAAAGAATGCAATTTTGAGATGGCTGATTAGATGTATGGACTATTGATCATAGGAAAAATTGGTAATATATACTTAGCCATAGGACAGTTGGCCATAGAGTCTTTGATTACAGTGCTTTTTGGTCATAGGACCTTGTGGTCATATGTATAATGGACACTTTTACTATTTGTCATAAGGCGATTGATATATTGGTCACAAGGACTTATTGTCACAGTGCCTTTTGGTCAAATGGCTATTGTTCATAAAGATTTGTTTCAGGGAGTTCATATTATTTGAGCTGATCACATACTCATCTTTAGGATCAAATGAACTAAAATGGGTTGGCTTGGTCAACACTATGGATTGCAGAAGGGACATTCAAGGTAGTAACTGCATTGTTTTTCCAACTGTTTTCTATTCATTTTCAGTTTGTTGACGGATGTAATCCAACTGGTTTATACTGTCTGCTATCCGATAATTGCCTACTGTAAGAGGTAAAACAACTGATTCCTTCTGCTTGTTCAACACTTATACTGACAGACTTTAAAATTGGAGCGATGTCAGCATTTGAAGAAGACTACTCATCAGCATGCATAACAGGGTGTTATTTTCATTTAACTCAGGGTATTCTATATAAGGTTAGTGATATAGGCATGAAGACTGCATACGAGAGATGTCCGTGGATCTGTTAGGTATCTTGCTGACCTTGCACATGCACATGTAATCGATGCCAAACAAGTGTATGACCTACTCGAATAAACCTATGCCTCAGATAGAACATATAGACATAGCAGCATAGTAAGAGATGGCAGATAAAGACCTGAATGGTCCATCCACAGTCTGCCCAACAGTCAAATTCAAGATTATATGAACAATGAATGTGATATTATATACTTGATCATGGTCGGTCTTTGTTGTTTCTGGGACAAAGACCATAGAAGTCCACCTGGCTCTGTCCTTATGTTCCAACTACTGGAGTTGCTGTCAAAGCAAACTCCAGCCTATCTGAATCAGTCTTGCCATTTGTGGGACACAGACTGTAAAAGTCTGCCTGGCACTGTCCTCATATTTCAAATTACTGGAGTTTCTGTCGAAGCTCTCTACAGCCCATCCTAAACCGGACTGGTATATGTGGGAATCAGACCATACAAGCCAGCCTAGCACCGGCCTTAGTTTTTACAGCCAGAGTTGCCATCTAAGCACCACATGACATGCAAATACATATGCAACCCTTTTAATTTGATTGTTTTAATTATTTGCTTATTTTATCATTTTGATGAATGATATTCATTTCATTTGTTTTATTAGTTTTTACCCCTGACGCAGACGTAGGATGAAACATGGTCATATCGGGTAATTGCATTAATAAACTGCCCAGCACTTCCGTATCTCTGATCTGCTCATTGCTTGCTGCTACACTGGTGTGCAGAGCATCGCCTTCCTTGTTGTCTGCTTGTTCTACTACTTAGCATTTCTATAGTGCTGCCAGGGTTACGCAGCGCTGTACAAGTTTAACACGGGGAAGGACGAGCATCGCCTTCCTTGTTGTCTGCTTGTTCTGCGGTGGGGCCCCCACTTTTTAGGGTTGAAACATGGAATCAATATCAATCAGCAGCAGATGGACTGGCTCATACAACTAACATTATGGAGAGCTGGCATTTCGGTTTAAATGCTCTCTTCCAGTGCAGTCATCCAACACTTTGGATGCAAAACATCCAAAATCAGATTTAGACGTCACATCGAACAAACGCTCCTCTATATGACTTATAACCATATTTCTATATGACCAAATGGCTTAGGACCAATTGTCCACCAAATTTTATGACAAACTGTTCTATGATCAAATGTCCTATGACAAAATCCCCTAAAACCTGATTGTACATTTTACTCAGGTAAACAGCTTTGAAAGTTGTCCCTTAACAACTGAGGAGGAATTTAGTTATTCTGTCAAACCAAGATATTCTGACGACAAAACAATCAGATACATAAAGCTTGCCAATCACAAGCAAAATATTTTCATAAATCACAATACTAAATCATTAACGTGTGGTACTCAATAATATGCTGTAGGCTATACCAGAAATGACCTGGCAGTAGCAAGAACAAACTTCCTTTCCGGTCCAAGTGTGATAGAGATGAGATGTATTTCTGCCTAATTCTGCATATTTTCAATTTGAGATGTACAGAAATACATGAAAGTGCTGCTACTCAGATGAGTAAAAATTATCGGCTGTGGATATAATACACAAAGGACAGTTGCAAGCTAAAATTTCGAAGGACCTCAAAATTTATGAATCAACACTCAGAGGTTGGCTTGGAAATGAAGGTAAACCACGTGACTTCATTAAAAACACTGAACCTTCACAAGGACTCAAACAAAAGCATGTGCGTTATGTGACCAAACCCAAGCTTGATAAAGCAGTGTGCATGTGAGTTGCACAAGAGCGAGATAAAGGAACACCTCTTAGTGGCCGAATACTTCAAGAACAAGCTGAAAAATTTGGACATCTGATTGGACAAGAATTTTCTGCTAGTAGAGGGTACATAAATGGGTTCAAGAAATGCCATGGAATTTCACAAGTGTTGATTTGGGGGAGACTGGCAGACGGAGCTGCCGCTAGCGTGTTCCCCAGTGAGTTAAAGGCTGAAAATGGAGGCTACACTGAAGAGCAAGTGTGTAATTGTGATGAAATGGTCTTGTTCACAAAACTGTTACCAGCTAAAAATTGTAGGTTTAAACATGAGCCAAATAAAACAGCTGGTTATAAGAAAATTAAAGATCATGTAATTCTGCTGTTATGTACAAATAAAACTGGCAGTCACAAGCTACCTCCACTGCTGGTTGGCCAATTTGAAAATCCACGATGATTCAATCACCTAAATAAATCTAAACTGCCTGTAATTTATAAAAGCAGCAAAAATGCATGGATGGCCAGTGCTTTGTTTGATGAATGATTTCGTCAGTCACTTGTTTCATCTGTTCAGAAACATTTGTGTTTAAAGAAGCTTAATGAAAAGGCACTCCTGTTGCTCGATAACTGCCCCGCAAACCTTCCAGCGGAGTCTTTGATCTCTAGAGATGGAAACATTTGAGTTCTTTACCTTCCCTTGAACACCACTTCCAAACTCCAACCAGCAGACCAAGGCATAATCAAGAATTTCAAACACAATTACAGATGAGAAGTAATTTGTGCCCTTGTTTCATCATACCATTTGACTGGGGGTGATAGGCTGATATGGTGATGTAGGCTCCGGGCTTCGATGTAAGCTCCAGGCTCCGGTGGAAGCGGTACCAGAAAGGGGAGTGGCAAACGATGAGCGGAGACGACAAGCGAAAATTCCATTGCCCCCGGTGCAGGGATAGGCAGTTGATCCTCTTCCCAGGAGTAACCACACGAGGCCTGCGCGACAGTGCTCGTGTGTCTAGCCTTGTCTCCTGCCCGCCCTTCTTCCCACCTAGCGCAACGGGAGGTGACCGAGCCCCCCATACCTATGACCACACGGTCATGCGACCCCGACCGTGCACCCGGCTCTGCCACCTAGCAACTCCTCCGCCGACTCGGGAGGGCAGTGGGAGTGAGACGCCGGATCCAGGGTGGCCGCATCAGGAAGCGGAGACTGGGAGGACGCGTGGGCACTCCAGGGGAGGCAAACAGAACTGCAAAGAGCCCGGCCGGCGGCACCTCGTGCCTGAGTGAGTGGAGCAGCGGTGATGGCGAGAGGATCGGAGGCAACACGGCGATGAAATCCGGATGCTGTCTGCCCGGGATCAGATGCGTGGCGGCGCGGCCTGAGGCTGTTGCCTCCTTCCCCAGCTCCTATCTCCAGAACTGCAGAAACTCGGCGCCCTGGGGCAACGCTTCTAAACGTCCAGCTACAAGAAGGCCAGCTCTTCATTTCCAGCAGTGAACGTGAAAAGTCGTTACCGGCATAGGAGGAGAAATACAGTGAGGGGCAAATCTCCCCAGGTGGAAAAGAACCTCATCCAAAGGGCTGGTGCAAATCACAAAGCATCGGCTTCGCCAGCTCCCTGCACCCAGACAGCATGTGCCTGCGAGGGAAGACTGATGGAAAGATTCTGAATTTTGGACTCATGCTGAGCTAAGTGGGACAGGGTGAACCCACATGCTACTGTTTTGAACAGAGATCCTTATGCTAAAGAGAGGAACAACGCAACCTCAGGGAAGCCAGGACCCCGGGAAAGTGAGTCCTTTGATGCCCGGAACAAACTGCAGCTCTCAGGGTCATGGAGACGCTGCGCCTTGGGGCAACACTCCTAATCCTCCTGACTGTGAGTAAATTATCTATATTTATCTAAAAAAAACAACCCCAAAGATCCAAGTCCTATCACGCACCCTATCGAACACGGCCTACCAGGAGCCCAAACTGAACTATTACCAAAATGAATACCATCAAATTACTCCTAGTAATTTACTCCTTATCACTGATCCACCTAACACTAACCACCCCACTCACAGAAAGTAACATCATCCCCATACTACATAATCCCTAAAGACTGACCAGATTCACTCCGCCTCATCACACCGACAATAACCAAATCAAAGGAAGAACATCAACCGCAACAGAAGGGAAGGAACCCCCATAACAAACCCACAATAACAAAGAAATGACAACTAGCAAAGATCCATATAACACCAAACATAGCTGACCCATATCAAAAAATTCAAATGGGCTACATCAATGCCAGATACGTAGTAAACAAAACAACAATAGTAACAGACTGGATCACGTCAAAAAACCTTGATCTACTTTTCACCAATGAAACCTGGATCCATGATCAAAAGGACTCCATAATCCTAGATCTTTGCCCCCCAGGATATAAAATCGCTCACTGGACCAGAAAGGAAAAGAGAGGTGGAAGCATAGCATTAATCTATCAATCCCAGTTTACCATAGATACCACTGCTGAGTCCATAACATCCCAACTTAGGAAATTGCCTCAATCAGAATTCACAACAAAACCCTGCTTGATCACCTGAACTGTGTCCTGTTTTATGGACCACCAGGTAATTGGAACGAAGGCCAGACAATCTTCACTGATTCCATCTCAAACACATGTGCGACCAACGCCAATATACTAATACTAGGAGACATCAACCTTCACCTAGAAGACCCAAACTCCACTAACGCACGAGAATGTAAGGAATTCCTCCATCTATGGGATCTCAAATGGCCACAAATGCAAGGAACCCATGTCAAAGGGCATACACTTGACCTCATCTCACACAAACTGCCAACAGACCAGAACCTAATAATAACAGATATTAAATGGACAGAAACACCATGGACCTATCACTAAAATGGCGAAAAGAAGGGCTCATACTACACACAACCTACAGCACCAGAGGCCAAACAGACCTGGAAATATTCTGGCTACAGATATACAATAACGAATGGACAGCACAAACAAACTCCAAACACTATCTCACAGAATGGGATAAAAGATGCAGAAGCATACTAGACAAAATAGTGCCCTTACGAACAAGAACCTCACAAAGGCATGACTCTATACCTTGGTTCAACGATGAACTGAAAAAATTAAAAACACAATCCAGGAAACTCGAACGAGCATAGAAAAAATTAAAAGATGAACACACACTCAATACATGGAAACAGATAGAAAGAAAATACAAATAAGACAAACCCAAAGGACATACTATAAAATTAAAATAGGACCGGACTACAAAGACACGAAGAAACTATACCAACTTGTGAACAAATTACTAGACACTACAGCGGTCACTGCAACCAATACAGACATTCCATCTGCAGACAAACTCGCTAAATACTTCAATGAAAAAATTACAAACCTATGCAACACACTACCTCAGGACAATACCAATACCGAAAACTTCAACAGTTTGTACCCCACATTTGTATCTCACATTTTCCCACCAGTTTGCAGGCTCAATGTGGCTTACATTATACCGTAATGGCGATTGCCATTTCCGGAGAGAAATTACAAGTAGTATTGCATTAAAGGGAAGACACATACATAGTGGTGTTATATTGAAGTTCCTGAATTGTATAGTGAGTAATAACAATAGGTTAATTAGCTGTGCCAAGTTCATATCCTGTATCAGAGATGAGGTAGTAGAGCAAGGATTGCGTGCTTTCGTTCGTAGTGTTGGGAACAGTTAATTGTGAGCATTCTGATTTGTTTAGTTCATGTAGAGTTTTAAGTGTTGAACTTGGTCAAACTTTACACTCCTCACTGTCGAAACAGTCACCCAGGCAATCAAAAGGTTTTCTAGCACCCACTGTAAACTGGATATCTGCCCCAGCTACCTACTAAAATCCGCCCCTGACCGCTTCATAACAGACCTCACATCTCACCTAAACTACATGCTTCAACAAGGTCTCTTCCTTGATGAATATGGAAACATCCTACTCACCCCAATCCCAAAAGATACCAAGAAAAAAAAAACCCAAACACGCCAACTACCACCCAGTAGCATCTATCCCACTAGCAGTCAAACTGATGGAGAGCATGGTGACCAAACAGCTCACTGACTACATGGACAGGTTCTCAATACTACATGAATCACAATCGGGATTTCACCCCCTCCATAGTACGGAAACTGTGCTAGTCACTCTCCTGGCCAAATTCATGCAGGAAATAGCCATAGGTAAAAGCATACTTCTCCTCCAATTCGATATGTTGAGCGCATTTGACATGGTAAACCACAATATACTACTCTTAGGCTACTTTGGGATTGGTGGAAATATACTCAGCTGGATCAAGGGCTTCCTAACCACCAGAACATACCAAGTGAAATCAAATTCAAACATATCACCACCGTGGAAAGCAGACTGCTGAGTACCTCAAGGATCACCACTATCACCAATACTTTTTCAACATAATGATGATACCACTGGTCAAGTCCTTATCCAAGCTAGGCCTCAACCCGTTCATCTATGCAGACAATGCCACAATATACATTCCCTTCAGACATGATCTGACAGAAATCACCAATGAAATCAAGCTCAGTTTGAACACCATGGACTCATGGGCAAACTCTTTTCAACTGAAACTGAACACTGAAAAAACACACTGCCTCATCCTCTCCTCTCAACACAATACGTACAAACCCACATCCATAAACACCCCAGACCACACCCTCCCTATTTCAGATAGTCTGAAAATACTTGGCGTTACAATCGACTGCAACCTCACACTCGAGAGCCAAGTGAACTCCACAATAAAGAAAATGTCCCACTCAATGTGGAAACTTAAACGAGTAAAACCTTTCTTCCCATGGGAAATATTTTGTAACCTAATAGAATCAATGGTACTAAACCATGCAGACTACTGCAATGGAATCTATGCGGGATGTAAAGAACAACTGACAAAGAAACTCCAGACCGCTCAAAACATTGCAGCCAGGCTGATATTTGGTAAAACGCGATTCGAAAGTGCCAAACCCTTCAGAGAAAAACTGCACTGGATTCCAATAAAAAAACTTATACCTTCAAAATCTGCACCCTGGTCCACAAAATTAACTATGGCAAAGTCCCAGGATACATGACAGACCTCATAGACCTACCAAACAAAAACACAACCGGATCATCTCAAACATACCTAAACCTCCACTACCCAAACTGCAAAGGACTTAAATACAAAGCAACCTATGCATCCAGCTTCTCCTATATAAGCACACAACTATGAAACGCACTGCCAAAAGCTGTGAAAACAACTTACGACCACCTAAACTTCAGGAAATCACTAAAAACCAACCTGTTCAAAAAGGCATACCCCACCGACCCAACATAAATGCCTACACTCTGCAACACAGCAAAACCAAAGCTCGCAATGGACACTATATAACCTTTCCTCTCTTCGATCCTCATTGTACCTTAAACACATGTACCTTTATTCGACCACAACATCACCTTGTATTTGTTTCTCTACCGGACTTGGTGAACGCCTTTATGGTACTATGTAAGCCACACTGAGCCTGTAAATAGGTGGGAAAATGTGGGATATAAATGTAACAAATAAATAAAATCCTAACATTTCTGAATTTCTGAAAAAGTTGAATCTGAAAGAAATTATTTATATCATTAAGAAGGCATGGGATGATGTAAAATAGATATCCATTGAAAACTGCTGGATGAGAGGGCTGAGTGATGCCTTTGCCAAAAGCAGTTCTTCCAGTGACTCTGGGAGCGAGTCTGACTTTGAAGGCTTCACTGAAACACATATCACCAATACGTTTAACCAGATAAACGAACAAAAATCTGCCTATATCTACAATATATTAAAAGACACTGACATAGAAACTTCTGCAGAAATGACTAGTTAGAGTGGAACGAAAATAATGATGCAGGTATTTCTAATATGAAATTTATGTCAGAGGAAGACATGATACAGGCTGTTCAACCATAGCATGATATCCCAGAGAACACCACCAGTGACAACGAGGATGAGGATGATGATGATGATGATGATGTGTCAACTATGAAAATTTCACCTTGTTGTTTTATAAACTGTTACAGAAATACTGTATATCATCTCTGTAAATACATACAGTACTGTAAATAAAAATTTTCACTCTTGGTCTTTAATGTTAGTTTATTGTTGTTCCGGTTAAAAGCGCTTCATTTATATGCGTTACATAAAATTGCCTCCCAACCACCATGAACAGAATTCATGTACATATCCCTATATCTTGGATAAAAAGAGTTAATTCTTTAAAGACAATGGCTCTTTTAAGGCTCCTTTAATTAAATATGTCATGAATAATTTCCTGCCTGGAGTGTCTGTGAAGATCAAGGATGCAAATGAACAGCTTAATTTGGAATAACAAATCTATGCCAATTAAATTCACTATATCTATCCAAGGCAGGCATGGGTCACTTCATGTAGGACATAAAATCTGTTGGAAACAAATTCCATATTGGAATCTCTTATGGAGAGAAATATAAAGTTGCTTATTTATAAAAGGGATTCTGTACAGAAAGCAGGATCAGCTGAAGGAGCCTGTTCTTCCTTATATGTTAATATAAAATATGGCTGGTTGATTGCCTGTTTGGATCAAGATTAATATTTTTAATTAACTGTTGGTAGTCCTTTAGGGAATACAAACATAGTTCCGAGTTCTAGATGGTTTACATGGAGATACCTTTTTGTTTTCACCTAGCAGCTTTAGGTAGACAGAACATAGAAGATGATAGCAGATAAAGACAATATGATCTATCAAGTACACTCATCCATACCAACTTCTAATCTTTACTATCCCTTCCTTAGAGATCCTCTATGCTTATCCCATACTTTCTTGAATTCAGATACAGGCTTCATTTCCACCAGCTCCAATGGGAGGCTGTTCCTTGGAGTAGCTTAGTGGTTAGTGCAGCGGACTTTGATCCTGGGGAACTGGGTTTGACTCCCACTACATCTCCTTGTGACTCTGGGCAAGTTACTTAACCCTCCATTGCCCCAGGTACAAATAAGTACCTGTATATACTATGTAAACCGCTTTGAATGTAGTTGCAAAAAAAAAATCACAGAAAGGCGGTATATCGTCCCATTCCCTTTCCCTAATGAGCCTATCTCCTTTCAACTTCATCCTATGCTCCCTTGTTCCAGAGCTCCCTTTAAATAGAAAGAGATCCGCCTCTTGTGCATTTATGCAATGGAGTTATTCAAAAGTCTCTTTCATATCGCCTATTTCCACCTTTCTTCCAAAGAATACTGTGATAACCCTGAATCCTGGGCTCCTTCAGCCCTCCAGGTGGTTGCTCCGGGCAATTGCTCCACACTCCCATCCTTGTATTTTCCACAAATCCAGGTCAAGGCCGTAAAGTGATCTGGTCCGGGTTTCCCCCCTTTATTTCAGCCAGCAAAGTATTCCAATAGATTCAGCAAACACAAGAAAGCACAAATGCACAGTCCAATGATTCAAAATCAATACTCAGTCTGTGGGCCCTGTGCTGAGCCCACCCACCTCCTTCATGGGGTATCTAGTTTAAAAGGTTCAAGGTTCAAACACACTGTTCTCAGCAGCCTGCCCTTCCACTATAGAAGGGCTGGCAGCTCATCTTCCTCATCTTCTTCGGTGGCGTAAGGCTGTCTAATCATTAAGTTCCATACTTCAGAGAGAGTCACCACCCTCTTCTGGTTTAAGCCGGGTCTGTCTTCAGCTGGGCTGAAAGGAACTCCTTCCCTTCATTTCCTTTGCGAGAAGGTATCACACAAGGAGGTTTTATGACAGGACATGGCATGAGCCTATCTGGCCCATTCTGTGGGCTGAAGCCAGTGGACGGAGTTTGCTGATATATTGTGTGACCCCCCCCAAATTTGCAGTCGCTATTGAAAACAATAAAACTTGTGAGGTTTATGACTGCCTATATGTGTGGGGTTTTTTGACAGCTTTTTAAAAAATGTATTTGAAAGTTTCCCATGTGTAAATTGAGGTTTTTTTTGTTTTTTAACCTCTCAGGGGGTCCTGGGCATGAGCTGCGGTACTGTTGCGAGTTGGGTGCTCTGGAGCGTCCAACTTGTTTTTGGAGCCACAAGAGACCCCATAACTCAGCCCTGAGGCTCAGGCAGAGCCAAGGCCTTTCTTAAAGCTGCCAGTGGCGAGACAGGGGACTTTTATGCTTGTGAATTGTAATGTTGTCCTATGACACCTTCTTTCCTTCAGTGCATTTACTTTGATTGGCCAGCAGGTGGTGTTTGACCTCTACATTATAGCTGTAGCAGAGGTCTCTTTTCTGCTTTAGCTTACTATCCCCAAAGGAACAGAGAAAAACCCTTGAGGGGAAAAGTAACCTGCAGTGCCATTGGTCAAACACTCTTAGTGCTAGTGTTCTGTGCCCTGAAGCCAAAGACCTAGCCCACAATGTTCTGGAACTCTCTAATCTCAGAATTCGGAGTGTGGAGGGAGTAGAACTCTGCACTGAGGCCCTGTTCAATTTCTGTGAGCAGTTTCTTTTCTTGATCTCCCCAAGTACTACTTAGGTAGTAAAAAAGTGTTTAGTTAGCTTTAATACTGAGTCCTTGTTATTTTACCTGTTTCTGTTTATCACTTTTACCGTTCACTGTTCTATTTTTTTTTTATGATAACAAACCTATTAGTTTGTTAGCTCAGTTGTCCTGGCAGTTTATGTTCTCGGTCTGAGAGTGGTTTTCTGGGAACTGTGGGACCACTAGGATTATGGCCCCCATGTCCCTAGAAACCACCAGGGAAAAAAAATTGCAGGTGGGAAACTTGCCAAGAGGTGAACGCAACACAGCAGGCAGGTGGAGGGTATGTCAGTGTAGGCAGGCCTGAACAGTGCTGGATTAAACCCTCCAGATGTCCACAGGGTTATCCCCAGGTGGTGCTAGGGGTACTGCTAAGGCATTACATGACACTGTCCCCTACAAAAATTGAGCCTCACGGCTCTAAAAACAAGTCTGCTGCTCTGGAGCGCCCAAACCCACTGCTCACTCCCCAGGACCCCCTTCTCCCCTCCAAAGTTAAAAAAAAATCCCTCTGGTTACATATGGGAAGCTTTCAAATAAATAAAAAAAAGCTGTCAATTTTTAAAAAATCCACACACATAAACCTCAGAAGTTTGCTATTGTTTTCAATTATGTCTGCGAATGTTTGGGGTCACACAATATGGCAGCTGTGCGGGGGAGATGGCTTCAACTTTTTGATGTAATGCCATCTCCTGTCATAAAACCTCCTTGGCATCACATATTTCTTTATCTAAGGGAACTGGGCTTCATCCCCTTAGCTCGCCCTGGTGGGTGCCCGGGGTAAGTTCAACTCTACTTCAGAAGGAGTTACCTCGTTCTTTTCTCTCTGAGGGCGCCCTGGGTCTTCCTTCCCTTGTATCTATGCCCCAAAACCCATTCTCTGGAGATTGGCTGCTCAAGAACTCTCCCCCTAAAGGGGATCACTAAACCTGTCAAATCACAATACATATTGAGATGTTTATGTCTGTCTCCATATAGCTTATGATGAAGACTGTTGATCATTTTAGTAGCCACCCTCACAAACAACTCCATCCTGTTATCTTTTTGAAAGTGTAGTCTCCAGAATGTACACAATACTCTAAATGAGGTCTCATGCAGAGGCACTATCATCTTCTTTTTCCTGATAGCCATTTCACACCCCATGTAACCAAGCATCTTTCTGATTTTTCTATCATTTTTTAACCTGTTTGGCCATCATAAGATCATCAGATATGTTAAACCCCAAGCCACACTTCTTTTATATACAGTACTTCAAATGCTGCAGAATATGAACAAATTCCAGCTGTCCTAAACCTCGACAAGGGCCAATTGTTTCGTGAACCTGCTGCTTCATGGGGTGGAACCAGTGGGTTCGCGAAACAAGTGGCCCTTGTGGGAGTTTTGGACCAGTGGAATTTATTCATGTTCTGCAGCACTTGAAGAGAGTTCCTTTATGCACTGGAATAATAGCAATTTGAGGAACTGATACTGCGAAAAGCTACCTCTTCAGTCAAGCTAAGTACTTATGAGACTTTATACTAGTAAAAAAGGCCCATTTCTCAAACAAATGAAATGGGCGATAGCAAGATTATCATGTAATGGTGATTATGTTTTTAAGGGAACCGTTAGGAGAAATGTTCTGTCATGATCCTATATAATAATTCTCACCGCCAACGTTCGAATGTGCCAGGGACTGTCCTCCCTCAGGAGGTGGTCTGCTAGGCAGGCACGCACTGACGTCAGTGACAGCTGATTTGAAACCAAGGGGAGGAGTAGGGAAACACGCGGAGTATGTTTCCCTACTCCTCCCCCTGCCTCTGAATCAGCTGTCACCCCCGCGTTACGGCCCGTGGACCCCCCTTCCGCGACCCTGTCGCCCCCCCTTCCCGGCGAAACCCGCCCCCCCCCCCCCCCCCGCCGCTGCTGTCAACTACCTGTGCTGATGGGGGACCCAAACCTTCAACAGCCGAAGTACAGTTCTGCCCTTCGCGTTGGTTCCTCAATGCTCTTCAAGTTTCTGTGTGTGCATCTGACGTCAGGCGCACGCACAGAAACTTGAAGAGCATTGAGGAACCAACGCGAAGGGTAGAACAGCACTTCAGCTTTCGGGGGTTTGGGTCCCCCGTCAGCACAGGTAGTCGACAGCAGCGGCGGGGGGGGGGGCGGTTTTCGCCGGGAAAGGGGGAGGGGCGACAGGGTCGCGGAAGGGGGGTCCACGGGCCGCAACACGGGGGCGGGGGCTTGGTTGAAAACAGAGGGAGGGCAGACAAACACCAAGAGAGGGTGGAGGATTGCCTGCCTAGCGCCCGTTTCCTTGATTTCAGAAACGGGCCTTTTTCCTAGTAAGTAATAATTGGGAAGGGTGTATAATGAGTAATATGCTCTAGGGGTATGAGATGCAAATTGGTTTATGTATGAGAGTGTATATGTGAGAGAGAGAGTGTGTGTTTGTGTGTGAGAGAGCGTGTATGTGAGAGAGCGAGACAGAGTGAGTGTGTGTGTGTGTGAGAGAGAGAATGTGTTTGTGATAAAGTGTGTGTGTGTGAGAGTGAGAGTGTAATACAGAGAGAGAGTGTGTGTGTTTGAGAGAGAGTGTGTGTGTGACAGAGTGAGTGTGTGTGAGAGAGAGTGTGTGTGTGACAGAGTGAGAGTGTGTGTGAGAGAGAGTGAAAGTGTGTGTGTGAGAGAGTATGTGTGTGACAGAGTGAAAGTGTGTGTGAGAGAGAGAGAGTATGTGTGTGACAGAGTGAGAGTGTGTGTGAGAGAGAGTATGTGAGTGACAGAGTGAGTATGTGTGAGAGAGAGCGAGTATGTGTGTGACAGAGAGAGTATGTGTGTGACAGAGTGAGTATGTGTGAGAGAGAGAGAGTGTGTGTGTGTGTGTGTTAGAGAGAGAGAGGGAGTGTGTGTGAGAGTGTGAGTGTGAGACAGAGAATGTGTGTGAGAGAGAGCGTATGTGTGTGTGTATGAGAGAGAAAGAGTGTGAGATATAGTGTGAGAGAGATAATTATTTTTCTGAGAGAGAGAGAGATATAGAAAGTGTGGGTGAGAGATAGAGTGTAGGAATCCCTGAGAGAGCCTGAGTGTGTGTCAGAGTGTGAGAGACAGAGTGTGTGTGAGAGAGAGAGAGTATATGAATCCCTGTGAGACAGGGAGAGAAACCGATTTGAAACCTATTATCTTCCCCTCCCCCCTGCTAGCGCGTGTGTGTGTGTGAGAGAGAGAGAGAGAGAGAGAGAGAGAGAGAGAGAGAGTGCATGAATCCCTGTGAGGCAGGGAGATGGTGTGGGTATAATAGAGTCCATTTTGCGCAGGAGTCAGTAAGTCAGCGGTGAGATGTGTGGCGATTACCGCACTCAGCCACTTCCCGCCACCGTGCTGATTACGATGCAGTTTTACCGGTGCTGGACTGTTGACGTCAACGTGCAGTTTGTTCCGCGAGTTGCTGCCTCGTAGCCATTCTGATTTTGGCATGGTGCTGGGCAAGGTAAGCCGCTGCCATGCTGCGCGCGTGCCCCCTCCCCCAAAGTTCACTGGCTGTCTACTCCATGTCCAGAGATTCTTCCCTCTCCTCCCCTCCATGTCCAGTGATTCTCCTCTTCCCTGCCCTCCCCTCCCCTCAATGTTCCACGATTCTCTCCTTCCCTCGATTTGTACTGGAACGTTCTCTGGCTGGCTGGCGCTGGCTTCCGTGTCCATCAATTCTCGTCCTCCTGACATCATCTTGCCTCCAGTGTTCCCTTCCCTCTCATTGTTCCGCCCTCTGACGTCATTACGTTTTGACGCGAGGGCGGGGCAATGAGGGGGAATGGATGTTACGAACCCAGGCATCGAGACGTAGAATGTTGGAGGTGCAAATTATTATATAGGATAAGTCATCAACTACCAGTGGTGTGTGTTGGAACTTTGGGGATTTGATGTGGATATTTTTGTTTTTTGATGACTGTGTGGGTTTTGGCTATTTTTCTCTGTTTTTTTTAATTTGCAACTTTTTTCTCCATTTCTGGAGTTTTTTTGTTGCGCTCTTATTTCTGGAGATAGATAATTTAGTGGGCCAATGATAATACCTGGGAACCTCTTTGGGGATAGACTAACACGTTTCATCAGACCATTGTTCTTTGAGTTTTGAGGCCTCATTTTTTTTAAATTGTGAGATTTTTCATAGCTCCCCACAGTCTGGGTTAACCATCCTGTAAGCAAACTGCATGTTTCATGCTCTTTTGGGGGTACAGATATAATTATCCACTAACCCAAATAAATCTTAGAACCCAAGACAACTAAATCAACAGCAAGAAGGAGGAAATAAACATAGAGAGTAGGAGAAGAAACTATGCAAGTTTTTACCCACTGCCTGCTAAACCATACTTGAACTCAGCAACTTTTAAAAAGGAGCAAACAAAGAGAGATACTCCTTTTGTGTGCCCCTTCAGTGTATGGTGCTGGAGTTGCCAGGCTGCTTCTTCAAGGGGTTTCTTGGTGATGATGTCAGTATGAAGAAGGCTAGCAAAGAGAATGTCCCAGAGTACAAGAGGAATGACAGGCCTTTTGGCACCTTCCTTGGAAGGAAATGGAAAGAACAGTTCAGGCAACCCTTCAACCTCTTTTCATGGTGCCAATCCTGTTCTTGATTAGGCAGCACATTATAGAATTTATTTTAAAAAACCAACAGACTGTCCTGCACTGGCCACCCTAATCCTGAGGCATTACATATTTCTTGCAACAGTTGCCATCTCTCCACAGAAGCATGGCAAACAAAGCTGTGCACATGGAATTTGATTCTTTGAAATACTGTATTAGAAGCCTCTGGAAAATGCCCTGTTTCAAGTATATTTTAATTGGTGTAATTTTGTATCTCAATATCTACAATTTTATTTTGGATATAGTAAATTTTAGAACATATCAAAAGGATAAAATTTGCTTGCCATGTTTTATATGTTGTCATGTGCAATGCAGTTATGAATTCTGTCATTAAGAAGCTAATGGTCATTACACTGTTAAATATTTTAACAGTCTTCTTCAATCTATACTGGAAAACAGAAAATCTGCTTTCACATGGCACCATACATATATGGAAACAAACTCCATGTTTTTGGAAACAGAGCAAGAAATAAACATTCTTAGTAACATAGTAGATGACGGCAGAAAAAGACCTGCACGGTCCATCCAGTCTGCCCAACAAGATAACTCATATTTGCTGCTTTTTGTATATACCCTACTTTGATTTGTACCTGTGCTCTTCAGGGCAAAGACCGTATAAGTCTGCCCAGCACTATCCCCGCCTCCTAACCACCAGCCCCTCCTCCCAACCACCGTCTCTGGCACAGACCGTATAAGTCTGCCCAGCACTATCCCCGCCTCCCAACCACCAGTCCCGCTTCCCATGTTCGTTTTCGTAAACTTCTGAAAACATATCTGTTTCAGAATACGTTTGAAAATAATCTGAGTTAAAAGTGAGAAAATATGCAGTATGAATATACTGTAACATAATAATATGTTTGCTTATGTAGTCTGTTATGAATGGTTGACCTTGCTCAATGATATTATTATTTTTAGAATGTTCTTTCAGTTTTTGCTGTGCTTTCTTATATGTTTTTTAATATGAGATTTTATATTATGATGTAAACCGTTCTGTTTTGTGAATGCAATTTGAAACGGTATAGTAAAATAGTACCTGTCCAGTATCCAATAGTATGTCACAGAAGTATCGAATACAACACTGAGAGACTACCTTACCTTTTGCAAGGCACTAAAAATGCATCTGTTTACCAAAGCATTTTCTCTGGGAACAATATAGGACTATTGTCTCTGCCAGCTGGCATACGTGGATCCTGTTTAGTCCTATTCTTTTGTACTGTTGTATGTAACGTATCCTTTCTTTCTTGCCCTTCTAATCTACTATTCTCATTTGTATCTGATATCACCCGGAGTTCTCTCTCTCTCCAGTTTATGTAAGCCACATTGAGACTGCATGTCTGTGGGGATAATGTGGGGTATAAATACCTTAATAAATAAATAAATATTTGTACATAAAATTTCACTACAAAATAGTTAACAGAACAGTACAGCTAGGAGAAAGACTTTACTGATGTGACATGGCAAAATAACCGTACCCCATTCTTTTCAGGTTGGAAAGGGTGGTGTTCCTGCTCTCTCAGCTCGTCTAGTTTTCTTCGGTGTGCTGCCAGTCTTTCCTTTTGTTTTTTCTTCATCCAAGCTTGTATTTCTCTCTTTTCAATTTCTGTTCTTGGAATATGTCCATAAGATGTATCCTGGACATTAATCCTAAAAACAGATTCATTATCAAACAAATGTCAGGTTTTCCCTTAAGTTTTCTGAATGTTTTCTTTTTCCTCTAAATACTTTCATATTTACAGTCTTATAGATTTTCTTGGGAGGAGAGAATAAGAAAAAGCAACAAGGAGAAACAATATTTTGGAACAAAAGACATCAAGATTCTCAGAAGTAAGTGGGAAGACACAATTAAATAAATGTGATCTAGTGAATTGAACACAAGAAGAACAAGTTTGAGAGAACTCCTTGATCCTGAGCTTCAATTCCTGCTTTATAAATCACTAGGAAAAAAGGCCCGTTTCTGACACAAATGAAATGGGCGCTAGCAAGATTTTCCTCGGAGTGTGTATGTTTTACAGAGTGTGTGTGAGAGTGAGTGTGTGATAGAGAGAGTGTGAATGTGTGTGTGTGTGTGACAGAGAGAGTGAGACTGGGTGCGAATTAGAGTGTGTGCCAGGGGCCCCCCTCCCTCCCAGTTCCAGGGTTGCCCCCCTCCCTCCCAGTTCCAGGGTGTCCCCCCCTCCCTCCCAGTTGCATCCTCTCCCTCCCAGTTCCAGGGTCGGCCCCCCCTCCCAGTTCCAGGGTAGGCCCCCTGTCGCCCCTCCCTCCCTCCCAGTTCCAGGGTCCCCTCCCTCCCAGTTCTAGGGCCTCCCTCCCTCCCTCCCTTCCAGTTCCAGGGTCTCCCTCCCTCCCTCCGTCTGGCGCTGAGAACCAGCGTGCTGTAGCAGCAAAGGCCACATAGGAAATGCTCCCTTTTCTCCTTCAACAAAGTTACCTTATTACATTTGTAAAGGTGAACAATCCGTATTATTGAAACGGAGCTCATTTTCGAAAGGCTTTTTTTTTTTCTCCCACTCTTTTAAGATGCCGTCTGAACCCTTCAGTGAAGCCACAGTCAGCTTCAGAACGTTGGAGGTGTCCACTCATGTCGACTGATTACCCGCCCTCGACGTCATCACGTTTAGACATGAGGGCAGGGCAGAGAGACATGGGCAGAGAGAGGTGGCTACACACTTATGAACCCTTCAGTGAAGCCACGGAGTCAGCTTCAGAACGTTGGAGGTGCTTTTTATTATAGCAGATAATACAATATCATGGGCAAATCCTCTTTATTTTCCTAAGACTCTAGTTTCAATACATTACGATACTTGAAATGTCTGTTGAATAATCCTGGATCAGTGTATTGTTACAGATCCACTGACTCCAAGAGTACATAGTCTGGTTTGGAGTGCAGGGAGGTTGAGTGGCTTGCTCTGATTCACAAACTTAGTTGAGATTATTTATTTATTTGATGGATTGATTGGGATTTATTAACCGCCTTTATGAAGAGTTTCACCCAAGGTGGTGAATATTTTTTCTTTTCCTTTATGCTCATTGGAAGCTGTCATTGTGCCAGAAATATTTTGGAAGACCATTGAGCCCATATTTCTGAGATGCTATACTTGTAAAGAACATTCAATCTGCAAAATCAACACTATTAGCTAAAACCTATTTTCTTATTCATATCAGTTTTCTCTGAAATAAGAAACCAATTTTCCCTCTCATTTCCACCCATTTTTAATAATCATTTCCTAATGTGATTGACAGTACTATGTATAATATATACAGTGCAATCCACTTAAGTGCAAGGGTCTGGGACCAAAGAAATGCATGCAGTTAACCAGAGCGTGCACTTAACCGTAGTGACCCAAAGAAGCTTGACATCTGCTAAACATATGTACAGTACTGTTTATTATTATACGTACAGTATACAGTCTCAGTTAACTGACATTAGGCTGGCTTGAAGTAATCAGTTATAGTCTTCTGTACACTCTTGGGTCTGTGAGTTCCATAGACTACGTCTGCCAGATGGTAAAAACTGTCATAGCACTGACATCCAGTGGCCTCCAGATAGGCCCGCACAGTGTTGAGATTCTCCAGCACTCTTGCAAAAGTGACAGGAGGTTATTGAATTTCGTCAGCATGTGTGTCGCTGCTCGTTTCTTCATCTGTTCCATCATCAGCCGTTGTTGCCTGCGTGTAGGCACATATCTCGACATCAGTGCTGTCTTCAGCTGTTTGTAGATCGTAATCAACAGCTACGTAGCGATGGAACTCCTCTTTAGTAACACCGGCTGGGATGTCAATAACCTCTTCATCTGATGCGTTTGCAACAGCTGCATCTGTTTCGTCCCTTTCCACATCCTTAACAAAGCTTGCCCGCTTGTAGCAGTTCACAATGGTTGCCTGTGTAACATGATTCCAGGCTTGTTTTTGCATATGTAGGGAATCCAACAGTGATAGATTACGAGCCAGTTCAAACGCACGTTTATCCTTGCCAGTCTGGTCATCCATAACGCTCATCAGACGACGTAGCACAAGAGCCTGATAACGTTGTTTGAAATTGGCTATTATGCCCTGATCCATAGGTTGGATCAGAGAGGTAGTGTGTTTGGTGGCAGGAAGACCACCTTGACGTTAGACAGTCTGACATCATTCTTGTGTGCAGCACAGTTATCACAAAGCAGCAAGATCTGACGCTTTTGTGCCTGCATTCTAGTGCCTAACTTCTTTAGCTACTGCTTCCAAATTTCCTCAGTCATCCATGAATTTGCGTTAGCCTCGTATGACACAGGAAGTCGCTTAACTTTCTTGAAGCACCGGGCGGTTTCCTCTTTCCAATGACGAGGGGTTCCAACTTCTCACTCCCATCCATATTGTAGCAAAGGAGGATCGTCAGTCGGTCCTTCGACATTTTACCTCCTGTAGTTTCAGCATGTTTGAATGCAAGTGTTCCATCAGAAATCGCTCGCCAGTAGAGACCGTTTTCGTCAGCATTGAAAATGTCACGCGGTGCAAACTCGTTCAAGATAGTAGAAAGAACTGAAACAACCCAATTTTCAGCACCAAAGTCATCAGAGTCTTGTTTCTCACCATGCTGTTTCTTGAATTTTATGCGGTTCCTCTCCTTCCATTTTTCCAACCATCCAACAGTGGCTTTGAATTCAGTTAGTCCAAGACTTTCAGCTAGCTGATTAGCTTTCTCCACAAGCAGTGGACCACTGACAGGAAACTGTCTGCTCCTGACTTGAGAAAACCACCGAAGAAGAGCATCTTCTACCTCCTCCGCTTTTCCCGCCTGTTTCCGTTGTGGATTTGTATTGTTTCGCCAGTCTTCCAGAAGCCGGTCTTTCTGCTTCAAGACATGTGAAATTTGACTGGGATTGACACCACATTCTTTAGCAATAGATGCTTGACTTTGTTTGTTTTCTAATTTTTTAAGAACTTCTATTCGTACAGCCAGTGTTAAAGTCTTACAGTTCCGCCGTGACGACGACCCCGGTGTATGCTCTAACAACATTCTTTGGCTTATTCTGCCTGTGGCAGTAAAAGAGGCAGTAAATTTGAAATCTAGTTGGTTGTCATGCGCACGCTTATGCGGAGTCTTTCCTGCAGAGGAGCGGTCTTGAACCATGCATATAAGTGAATCTTGCACTTATATGTGGTGCGCTAAACCGAAATTTGTCCCCATAGAAATTGATGGTGCCAAAAACGGGACTGAAGTACAGCATGCAGTTAAACAGAGCATGCGCTTATCCGACATGCACTGTATACTCATTCTGCACCAGGACTAGCTTGCTGTACACCCTGTAACTTAGACCAGTTCCTCATATGTCTAACTGTACACAGAACGTTTCTTGAGTTTAGTCACCTATTTATCCCAATTGACTCTGTACCATCCTTCTTACCCCCATCTATATATCTGCTTTTGGCCCTTCAGCTACATAGTAAGTATTAGCATCATATTTCTGTTATTCAAATGTTCTAATGCATGCTTACTAGGTTTTTCCTTGCTATAATGCTGACATTATGTCATTTACATATCATTATGCTATTTGTTCTTCCATGCTACTATGGTATCATTTGTACTGTACTGACATTTATCATATTTCTGTTATATGATTGTTCTACATTACTGTTTAATGTTTTTTTTCTGATATTGTCTTATGTAGTCCTATTAGGTTTCAGTTTGCCATTTTCAAGTTTACCTCATTTATTGTATTTATGTTTATATTTGGCCATTTTAATATTGTTCTGCTGTTAACAACATTGTAAGTTTTATGTTAAATTGTACAGCTAAGTTACTCACCTGTAGTAGGTGTTCTTACAGGACAGCAGGCATATATTCTTACAAATGGGTGATGTCATCTGACAGAGCACTGTGCAGACACTGCCAAAGTGTACTGCCACTTTAAATCTTTAAGGCAGTGCCCCTACTGCGCATGCCTGGGTGCCTTCCCGCCTGACGCATGAGTGCAGGATCGGCATACAGTGTTGAAGCTAAGAAGACAACTCTAAGGGGAGGTAGGCAGGCTGTGAGAATATATGCCTGCTGTCTTCGGAGAACATCTGCTACAGGTGAGTAACTTAGCTTTCTCCAACAAGCAGCCATGATAGTCTCACAAATGGGATTCACTAGCTACCAGGCTCACAGGACAAGTGTATTCTGATAGTCAAGTAAATAGTGAGCCCGGTAGAAAATGGACTGGAGGGTGGAGTTGGATTTTTAAACAGTAAAAAGACTGGAAAACTGCTTGTCCAAACGGGCTATTCCGCCTGGAATACTGGTGCAGACAGTAATGAGTCATGAAAGTGTGGCTAGAAGACCACATAGCCACATTGCAAATGTCTTGAATAGAGGCAGAAGTGATACAGCCATCAAGGGTCAGCCCAGCCTGAGCATAGATGTAGGAGGTACAGCCAGCCACACAAGTAAAGATAATGTGCTTGGTGATGGAAACTCTTAATCTGTTAGGATCAAAGGATACAAAGAGCTGGGAGGATTATCGATAAGGCCTTGTGCGTTCTAGATAGTATGCCAGAGCACATTTGCAGTCCTAGGTACGCAGTGCTGCCCCTCCAGGATGAGAATGCAGTTTAGGAAAGAAGACAGGTAGAACAATAGATTGACTGAGAAGAAACTCTGAAACAACCTTTGGGAGGAATTTGGGGTAGGTTTGAAATAGAATCTGGTGTAAAAAAAAAAGACCTGGCATAAGGGCTTGGAGCTTACTGACTCTTCTGGCAGAAAAGCTTTCAAGAACAATACTTTGTAACTTAGGAATTTTAAAGAACAAGAATGCAGTGGTTCGAATGGAGGTTTCATGTGAGAGGTGAGAACAATGTTGAGATCTCATACCACCAGAGACGGTTTGATGGGAGGTTTAGTGTGATATAAACCTTTCATGAATCTAGCTATCAAGGGATGCATTGAAATTGGTCTATTATAAAGTTTAGCATGAAATGCACTGATGGCGCTCCTATGTACTCTAAGTTAGTCTTGAGTCCAAAGAAAGACAAGCAAACCCACAAAAGTCAGCAAAAGCAAGCAAAGGGATGGGAATGGCCAAGGCGATGAGAAAATAGGTACCGATAAGTCTTTATTGAAAATGTTTGCGGGAATTAGCACAATCAGAGCTTTAGACAGCCATTCACTGAAGCATTGACTCTACACAGTCTGTGTTTTGGCCTTTGCCTTCATCAGGAATCCTTAATAAATATAACATATATAATAAAGGAGAACACCTGATACAGGTAAGTACCTTCGCTTTCTCTGTGGACAAGCAAGCTTATTAATTCTCACAAGTGGGGAATCCCTAGCATCCAGGCTCACCAAAAACAACAAACATTGAACAATTGGGCTCCGCAATGGTGAGGACATAAATCAGATTAACCTGAAACTATATACAATCTGAAAGAGAGTGCAGTCTGGAACAGAATAAAATCGGCCTAGAAGGGTGGAGTTGGATTCTAGACCCCAAACAGATTCTGCAACACTGTATGCCCGAAATGACTGTCACGTTGGGTATCCTGCTCAAGGCAGTAGTGTGATGTGAATATGTGGACAGAAGAGCACGTCACAGCCTTGAAAATTTCTTCAATGGAGACTGACCTCTAGTGGGCTACCGACGCAGCCATAGCTCTGACGTTATGAGCCGTGACATGACCCTCTAGGGCCAGCCCAGCCTGGGCATAAGTGAAGGAAATGCAATCTGCCAGTCAATTAGAAATGGTTTACCAATGGCAACCCCCATCTTGTTGGGATCAAAAGAAACAAAAAGTTGGGTGGACTGTCTGTGGGGCCTGGTCCGCTCCATGTAATAGGCCAGTGCTCTCTTGAAATCCAAGATGTGTAAGCTGCTTTCACCAGGATGGGCTTAAGGTTGGGGATAGAACGTTGGCAAGATAATTGACTGCTTCAGATGGAATTCCGACACCACCTTTGGTAGGAGTTTAGGGCAAGTGGGGAGGACTACTCTGTTGTGATGAAATTTAGTATGAGGTGCATCCACCACTAAGGCCTGAAGCTCACTGACTCTACGAGCTGAAAGAATAGCTACCAAGAAAATGACCTTCTAGGTGAAGTACTTCAGATGGAGGAATTCACTGGCTCAAAAGGAGCTTTCATCAGCTGGGTGAGAATGACATTAAGATCCCATGACACTGGTGGAGGCTTGACAGGGGGCTTGGACAAAAGCAAACCTCTCGTAAAGTGAACTAGAGGCTGTCCAGAGATGGGCTTACCTTCTACACACTGATGATAAGCACTAATTGCACTAAGGTGAACCCTTACGGAGTTGGTCTTTGATAGGTGTAGAAGGTAATCAAGCAGGGTCCTTATAGAGCAAACAAGTGGATCTAGGGCCTTGCTCTCACACCAGATGGCAAACCTCCTCCATTTGAAAGAATAGCACATCTTAGTGGAGTCTTTCCTGGAAGCCAGCAAAACCCGAGAGACACCCTCCAAAAGACCCATGGAAGCAAATTCTAGGTTCTCAACATCCAAGCTGTGAGAGCCAGAGACTGGAGGTTGGGAAGTAGAAGAGACCCCTCTCATTCTGCGTGATGAGGGTTGGAAAACACTCCAATCTCCATGGTTCTTCGGAGGACAACTCCAGTAGTAGAGGGAACCATATCTGCCGCAGGCAGTATGGCGCGATCAGATTCATGGTTCCAAAGCCTTGCTTGAGTTTCAACAGTTTTCCCCACTAGAGGTATGGGAGGATACGCATACAGAAGACCTGTCCCCTAGTTGAGGAGGAAGACATCTGATGCTAGTCTGTCGCCTTGAAGCCTGGACCAGAACTGAGGGACCTTGTGGTTGATCTGAGTGATAAAAAGATCTACTGAGGGGGTGGAAAGATCTTGCGGGCTATATACATACTGAGAGACCACTGATAGTAATAGGTACTCCTCCTTGGTTTGCCAAAAGTCCTCCTAGCTGAGGAGGTACATACAGAAGGCACCTGGCGGGAGAGAGAAGAGATGATATCGGTATGTTTTTTGATTTGGTCAGTGATCTCCTCAACCTTCTCTCCAGTACATTTTGGCAGTGTCTGCAATTAGCTTAGTCAGATGATGTCACTTATTTGTGAGAATATCATGCTTGCTTGTCCTTGGAGAACTACAGTACCCTTGGCTGATAAAGGTGGGTTAATAAATCCTAATAAATAAATAAAATAATCAAGATGTTACAAAATATCCAAAAATGGTTTAAAACTTTACTTACCCCAGGCGTACAATATTATATGCAGCATATTTATATACTCACTGCCTAACTCAAAACTACCTCTGCTTCAGGAAGCAGGTGAAAGCCTGGCTCTTCTCCCAAGCCTTTAATACATATGGCACCTGACTATCCATTCACACAACATCTGGAATAGGCTGCCACACACCCTGTATTTTAGATCAGTTCCTCATATCTTATTTGACTATACATAGTATATATAATTTGCCTTCAGTTTAGTCAACCATCTATCTATCCCAATGAATTTATACTACCCATCTTGTCCCCTCTAGATATCTTACCCCTTTGGCTACCTATTAAGATGTATCTTTGAATTGTGCAAACAATGTTAGCATCATAACTATGCTATCTGAATGTTTCTAACGCGTGCCTATTAAGGTGTTTCATTTGTATTGTGTTGACTTCCTGATTATACTATGCTATATGAATGTTCTTCAATGCTGCCTATTACAATATTATTCGTATTCTGCTGACATTTATAATATTTCTATTATATGATTGTTCTACAGTGCTGTTTATTATTAATATTTCTGATACACTATGTTAGTTCTATTACCAGAATTCAATTTACCATCTCTAAATTTACCTCACTGATTGTATTTATGACTATTTGGTCAATTTTCTATTGCTATACTGTTAATAAAATTGTAAGTTTAAGTCAAGCTGTACCTGCTGTACATCGCCTAGGGTGAATCTCTTCATAAAGATGGTTAATGAATTCCAGTAAATAACACACACAAAAAAGATTTTTAAAAATAATTAAGAAAAATCTACAGCAAAAATGTTGC
This sequence comes from Microcaecilia unicolor, assembly GCF_901765095.1. Classification (NCBI taxonomy): domain Eukaryota; kingdom Metazoa; phylum Chordata; class Amphibia; order Gymnophiona; family Siphonopidae; genus Microcaecilia; species Microcaecilia unicolor. Next base: position 73,733,575 of record NC_044032.1, read on the forward strand.
TACTTGTTTGTTTCTTCACTCTTGGTTTCTAAGTGAACTCTCACGAGACTAATCAGAGAGCAGTACACAGAACATAGACTCACTCAACGAACCCATGAGAGGGCCAGAAAGTTGTCATAGAAGAGGTAATGTACATTTAGCACAGAAACAGATTATATTCTTTTCCTATTTATTATTAAATTCTTACCCAAATTTATATATCACTAGCACCATGAACCTACACTACTACAATTTATTAAGGAAAAGAAATACGGATACATAGAACTGTTGTTTTGATATACCTGGCCAATCTTTGCTCATTTAAATAAAGGTTGAACGTGTGAGAAAAGATTTTCCTTTGCAGCATATCTAAGCACAGGATAATCAAGCCCTGAAACCTATTGTGAGTTTTTCTCTTAATGGCCACAAGCATAATTTTCTCATTCATAATAGATTTTCTAAATGTTAAACATCCATAGCTACTGTATTATACAATTGGATTTTTACAACAAATTACTTTCTTATGCATTATTCTTTGTTATGTATCTTATACTGTTTATTGTAAGCCGCACTGAACTCAAACTTGTTTGGGATAATGTGGGATATAAATGTCATAAATAAATAAATATTACTGCCAAGTCCAGGACTGGCTCCAATAGCAACCCCTCTTTGGGCACAATGAGCTAGAGGGATGGGGGTGAGTATAATGTCCATGGAGGGGGAAGGGAAAATTCAATAGTTATGACCCAGATTGATTATTTTAACTCTTTGCTGATAGGATGTCCATTATATCAACTGAACCGTCTGCAGCTGACTGGAAATACAGCAATTAGGCTTTTATATTATGCTAAGGCTCGAGACTCTGTTACTCCTTTGATGAGGGAGCAACACTGGTTGCCAATGCTGGCTCGGGTTAGATATAAAATTTTGTTTTTGACTCATCAGGGACATTATACTGGGGTCCCTCAATATTTGCATTCTATTCTTGTTCCCTATCAATCTGCTCATCGTCTTTGGTAATCTCAGGCTTACTATTTAGTAATTCCATTGTGCTTCAGATTTTGGTTACACTCTTTAGTACAGTAGTGCCAATGTTATGGAATACTCGTCCATTTGAGCTATGGATGGAAACCTGAGTATCTTGATTTAAAAAGGCCATTAAAAGATTTATTTATTTATTGCATTTGTATCCCACATTTTCCCACCTTTTTGCAGGCTCAAGATGGTTGATAATGATTTTGGCTGAGCAGTCTTGGAGAGTTAAGTTCCCTATTATGCCACTAATTACTAAGCATTGTTGAATGGTTATTAATTGTTGTGCAATTAACATTCCCCTTCCTTTTGTTTCTGTGTTTTTTGTATTTTTTTTTAAATTGATGTGTTTGTTTTTCTGTGCATATACTATATTGTAAACTGCTTTGATATTCTTTGAATTGAAAGGCTGTATAACAAATTTTATTAAAATCTATCAATCTACTGCTAGGAAGGCAGACAAATGGCAATATTACTAGTCTTCCTTACTTCAAAGAGACCACACTAGCCAATTAGTAGCCAGTTGGAAAAACCTACTGCTGCCTTTCCCTGACTAGAAAAACTAAACCCAGGGAGGGCATTTAAAAAAGTAATTTATCCAAGTAAAAGGGCTGTCTGAAAATTGTCCTACGTCTATAAGATCCTAAAAAATGCATAGGCTATTCTTCTAGCAGCTGAATGTTGCTGCTAAACAGATAATTTATGTTTCCTGCTGTGAGGGAGTCTATAGGATGCTGCATCTCTCCCTTAATAGCAATTCCTCACAGTGCCAGAGCAACCTTAAACTCATAGTCCCGCCCAAGGGGGAAGTGGCACGGGAGAGGTGGAGCCAAGAGGGCATAGTCCAGAAAGTATATTAAATGAGGTCACGCTATAGAAGTGATAAGTAGTAGTAGGCCACAGCTAGGTTTAGGAGGCCCAGAGGGAAGCAGTGATGCCCCACAGCATGTACTAGCAAAAGAAACAGAACAACAACTCTCCACAGAGAACACACAGTACAAAACAAACAGTGGTGGTGGCCAAAAAAGGGATGTTCTACAGCAAAGGTGCTGCAAAGTTTATTAAATCTTCAAAAGACTCAATACGAATTGTGTTTCATTTAATAGCAATCCATGTTGTTTCATAGCAGTTTTGAGACACACAGATCATTGTATACACTGCAGACTCCTGACGCAGGCCCTTGTGGCCGAAATATGATTTGTGTCAAGTCTTTATGACATTCAATAAACTTTGCAGCACTGTTGATGTGGAACACCTTTTTCGGTCACCTCCGCTGTTTGTTTTTACCATGGCATGTACCTCCACCAGGGTTGCCAGCTGGGAAAATTTTTCCCAGCCCCAAACGAGCCATAAACCTGCCCAAAAACCGCCTGTAGCCAATCCCCGTCTCCTGCGTCATCGAACCCCGCCCACCTCGTCACCAACCCCGCGCCACATCACCTAAACCCTGCCCCCGCGTCACCTAACCCCGCCTCCCATGTCACTAGCCTCGCCCCCTACATCATCCCTGACGTCAACCCCACCCCTGAAAGGCTTCTATTGGTCCAATTTGGACCAATAGAAGCCCCGGTAAAGCTTCTATTGGACCAAATTGGACCAATAGAAGCCCCAGAAAAGCTTCTATTGGACCGAATTGGACCAATAGAAGCCCCGGAAAAAACTGTCGAACTCGCACAGTGGTGACGGGAAACCGCTCAAAAAACCGCATCCCGCGGCCGGCGAAATTTTCCCGCTGCTGCTGGAGAAAACCTGCCCAATTGGGCGGTAAAACCGCCCATCTGGCAACTTTGACCTCCACCACTTATATGTGAACTGTAACAGTAACAGTCAGGTAGGCCAAGCTCCAATTGGAACCTTTCAGATTTTGACCTGAGTAATTGCTAGAGACTTCCTTGGAAACTTTGAGGAACCAGGCCTTGGACAAATAAAGTAAGCTGCTGTACTGAGAGGCAATAAGGTACACGGTAGCTCTGCAGCAGGCCACAAGAGGACACTGTTACGTTTTGTGAAGAAGGGGATAAAGGAACAGAGAGGGGGGGGGGTACTGGTAGAGGAGATAAGGCCCAGAGGAGTGGACAACCCAGATTCTTAGCTCAGGGAGTTCCACATGTCAGGAGAAAGCATAGATCATTTTCCCCAGGGGGCTGGAGGCAGGGTAAAAACTACAATTCCCAGCAGCCCTTGAGGAAGTCTTACAACAGAATCAAAGACTTCCTATCCCTGCAGCCCCCAGTGGAGCCCAAGGGAAAGGCAGGAAAGGTGAAACCCAAGACATGGAGGGGAGGCCAGGAATGGAGGAGGAGCCTTTAAGCAGAGTTAATCAGGGAGAGGAGGATCAGCTGGGGAATGGGTGGGGCAAGGAGCCCATGGAATGGAAGGGGGAAGAAAAGGAGGAAGAAGTGAGGCAAGAGGAGCTGATGGAGATTGCAGCTCTGGCAAGATCTACAAGTAAAAGGTTCAGACAGAAGGTAACCGCTTGGTGCTGGGTCTTGGTAAACAAGGGAAGGTAGGAGGAGCCAGGGAGCAACTGGGTCAAGTAGGAGGAAGCTAGGAGATAGAGCTGGGCAGAGGAGGGAGGGGATCCCTGGGAGCTCTCTGCCTCTGAACTGCTGATGGGATTTCTAAACTGCTTGTGTGAACTGCCTGTTTAGAAGTGCTTGTTTTCTTTGAACTGCTTGTTTTTCTTTGTGGAACGCTTTTTGCTTTTGGGATTACTTATTTTGAATTGCATCATTGGGACTGCTGAGATTCATGTCCTGTTGGTTTATGAACTGCATTTTGAAGCCGTGGAGATGCCTGAACTGCTTTGCTTTTGGAACTGCATTATTAAAAACTACTGTTTCTAAACTGTTTGTTTTGGGGATTGCATTCTTGAAACTGGTGGGATATCTTGGTAGCTGTTCTGGAATAGTACTGCTGACATACCTCAGGTCGGAGAGTACACCTGGAGGATTACAGGGAGTTGTACCTAAGTGGAATATCATATAGAAAACTTGGGCCGGAGGCCAGAGTTTTCCTAAGAGGAGCGGAGGGATCCTTCACAGTTTACAAAATAGTTTTATGTTGTTTTTTTCCTCCTACCTGTCAATGGAACAGGACCCCTGATCTAACAGCTTTAGTAAAAATGCTCTTTTCCTTTATCTGCAACTGCTGTGTGGCTCTTACTTGGGCGCCGGGTTCACCCTCATTCACATTACCACACTTACCCTCATTAGAACTCAGCCCTATATGAACAGATATTTAGTCCGCCACTATCTATAAATGAGCCAAATAGCAGAGGATAGTGGATTTGTATGGATTCCATATAAATCCTTTTGAAAACCGACTCAATAAAAAATGTAAGAGTCAGATCCATGCTCCATGAAGTCCAATATCCTGTCTCTGACAGAAGCCAATTGTGTAACTTGAAAGAAGATCATACTGGAAGATCTATTTCCTGTTGCTCATTCTCAGAAATACAGGAGATAATCAATTATCAACAATTATATCATGGATATCTGGCACAGCATATTATTTGTCAGAAACCAGTTATTATACCAGTACCTGGAGATTTTCTTAGCCTCCGATTCTGTTAATCCAAGCTCTGTAGCACCAATGCCACCATCTTTTACAAGGTCACTAATGATGTCAGCAATATCACTCAATCCGGTTACATTCAACTGATCATCTGAAAAACTGAATTTGAAAACAGCATGTTTGTTATCACTACAAATTAAATTATGCATATGAAGTAATGATATACAACATACTGATATGGCCCTTTTCAGGATGCACTGCTGTGCAATATATAGTGCAGGAAACTTGAGATTTGAGTCTCCTGTTTCATTGGGGTCATAAGGTTCAGGTGTGCCATGGATAAAAACAGGAAAGAGAGAGAAGACTGCATTTGCTACTCTAAGACAACCTCTGTTTTCCAAAGGAGCAACACAGGGTAAGCGGCAGCCTACTCTACAGACCTCCAGGATGATGAGAGAACAGGTGTCATATCATGCTATTGGGGGAGGGGGAAAAATGGTCTAGCACAAGGAAGGAAAAATGAGAAAAAATGTAAATGCACTATTTTTATAATACAGGGGAATTAAATATATGAAAAGATTTCTATCGGGAATAAGCTTATGAAATTTTGGACAGGTCTGGGGAAGGATGAATAAAATATAGGGACCTTCATTTTAAATCTTCATTCAGCCACAAATTCCTGGATTTTGTTGAAAGCTGAAAATTGGTTTCAACTGATTTTCACTCTAATTTTTTTCTTCTTTAGCACGGTTGGCAACCTAAGTGTTCCTGAGCAACTGAATGCAGTTCCTGAATTCTGTCATGTGGTGCTAGCTATGAAGATGTCACCCGTCCCTTCTACGGCTCATCTATGTATATCCTGCAGTCTCCAATCCAGTGGTGCAGTGACCCATTAGACTTTCCAGTTTTCAGCTGGATGCTGGTCACCAGCCATGCTCACTGTTCCCCCAAATAAACAACTCCTGCCTCTTTCCTCTAAATCCAGTTTCCACTCACCATCTGAGCATCCAGCTGCACTGCAATCTATTTCTAGATTTGTGCCTCTACTAGAGTTATCTCTGAGCTCCCAGCACAACAGCTTCTTCTGCCTTGGCTACTCTTTTCTAATGTTCTCCAACTGTCTCTGTAGCAGTTAAAAGCTCCAAGCTTTCAGGACCACCTCTGAACCTCGCCTTGCTTCCCCACAGAAGTAGAACCTAAATGGAAACATGCTTACTGCTACAACATTTGGCCCCAGCTATTTTTTTCTGCCTTTGCATGATGTCAGCTGGTGGCCATAGGACACCACAGCACCAGTTCACACTAACATGATCAGGGCACCACCCCTAATTTAGGCAAAATCTATTTATACATCCATTTTATTTTCACTCTGTAAACAGAGAGAAAGCTATGACACTTACTTTGGCCGTGTAGGAAGGCAGTATATGCTGGCATTATTGGTATAAGCAGGCTAAGAAGGTTGAGTGTGTACTCATGTACGCATGCATGCACGCGTGTGTATGCATGTATGTGTTTATGGTGGAGTAGAAAGCATTGTTTTTGGCAGTGACGTATTCAGTCATACAGGCCCCAGGAATTAGCTCTTGGTGGTACCTGGTCCTACATAAGATACAGTTTGGAAAGACTTCCAGCACGACTTCTGGTGATGGGTAAATTATGATTGGTTACTGGAGATCTGGAGATGGAAGGGAAAACATGAGAACATGGAGAGAGAGAGAGAGAGAGAGAGAGAGAGAGAGAGAGAGAGACTGCAGCAAATGAGAGAAAAGAGTGAATACTATAGATGGGAACTTTGAGAGATAAGACTACTGGAAATGGGAGGGGGAAATCAATGACTACTGGATGATAAAGGGAATAAGAGAGACTGCTGGGAATGGGGGATTAAGAGTGTGATTGCTGGGAATGAGATCAAGAAAGAAAGCAAACAAGGAATGAGAGACAAAGTCGTGGCAGGGCCCACAGATAGACCATTAAAAAAAGACCTCCAACTCAATGCAAATGTTAATTACTGAGCCTTTCCATCATTGGTAGGGGCAGGGGATCCTCTACCTATAACCTACTCTACTAATACTACTATTTATTTATATAGCGCTACCAGACACACACTGCGCTGTACATCACACAAATAAAACATAGTTCCTCCACAACAGAGCTTACAATCTATTTTCATGGTTTTAGTATAAATCATATCAAAGTAAACTGTTGATTTCAAAGGAAAATGTTATCAACTGGCAAGGCCTCTGAGAGGAGGGGGTGGGGGTTGGGGCAAGATTTTCCGGGTCCGGGCTCCAAGGGGGCCTTGTCTCTCTCCTGCGTGTCAGGACCTGGATGATTGTATTAATGCGATAACCCAGGTCCTGGCACACAGGAGCAGGAGAATGACAGACTGAAGGAGGAGCAGACGCAGGAAGGCAAGGGGGCGGTGGTAACAGCTGCGACGGCCCTGCCCTGGCTCTATCTCTTAGTGGCCCCATCATTTGCTCAGCAAAATAAACTCTATTTACCCAGAAAAAATGCTGAGCCTTTTTCTGCAGATTTTCTTCTGTTTTAATTGAAGTAAACATTGATCAACTTCCATAAAAAATACACTATTATAAAACTGAAAACTAAGGCTCCTAAGGATATCTCAAATATTCAATGTATGCTTTTATCTTAAATTATTTGGAAATTATGGATAATATTTATCACTTATTCACACTTGATAAATTGCTGTACTCTACAAAGGAGATACTATATTTGATGTTCATTTATTGTACAACAAATGATAAAAAACAAATGGAGAAAAAGTCCATAGTCTGCTATTGAGACAGTCATGGGGAAGCCACTGCTTACCCTGGGATTGGTAGCATGGAATCTTGCTACTATTTGGGTTTCTGCCAGGTACTTGTGACCTGGATTGGCTACTGTTGGAAACTGAAGACTGGGCTAAATGGACCGTTGGTCTGACCCAGTATGGCTATTCTTATGTTGTAACGTAAACATATTAAAACAAATTAAAAAGCAGCAATTAAATTATCATACAGCAAGGGGCAATTGCTAATTTGTTTTCCTTGAATTGCTCTGGACCAGTGGGGTATGAACTCTTCTACTAGCAGATGGAGACCGAGAGCTGTGTGATGTCACTCTGTAAGGGTCTTGTGCAGCAGCCAGTATTACTGTTGACATAGCTAGATGTCAGAGCAAAAAATTATAAACCCAGGGGAAGAAAAAAACCTTGACTTAACCAGAAATTGCCCTTTTATGCGTTACTTCCAAAAGAACTATACACAATGGACTGCTGACCTCTGGATCCACAACATACTTATTGAGCAAATCTGGGACAATTCCATACAAATTTGTGCAGCTCTTCAAATACTTGCAAGAAAACCTGGGTAGGTTCAGGATTGGTCTGGAACAGCACAAGGAAGGCAAACTAACACATAAGATCTAATTTCTCCTTCCTTATCATTGCTCTAGGCCAGTGTCGATGAGCGGGATATACCAAAACAATACTCAACGAGGGTGGGATGCTGACAAATCCTTTGCCAAATACCTTGGCTCCAAAGTCCGCATCCTGCCTAGTCTGGACATCCATTCTGTAGTTCTTCACAAAGGAATGAAGAGATGACCGGATAGTTGCTCTGTAAATATCCTCTGACAGGATGAAAGACCTTTGTGTTCTAGATGAATGAGCCTTCAACTTCTCCAGCAACGATTTCCCCTGAGGCAAGTATGCTAAAGCTATGATTTTCTTAATCCAGTGAGCCACTGTAGCTTTAGAGGCTGATTCATCCTTCCATGGACCTCAGAACTGGACTGACCTCCTAAACTGCACAGTTCTGCTCATATAGCAACGAAAGGTTCTGCAGACATCCAAAAGATGAAGCTGTATGCCTTCTGCCAAAACTTCTTTCCTAACAAACACTGGAAGTGAAATTGACTGGTTGATGTGAAAAGGGGTCACTAGCTTCGGAAGAAAGGATAGCACCAAGATTAATTTCTCCTTAGTGACTAAAAGGAAGGGTTATTTACAGGAAAGAGACGAACACTGAAATCCTCCTGGCTTAGGTAATTGCTACCATAAAAACTACTTTCAAAGTAATATCTTTAACCATTGACTGACTAACAGGTTCAAAGGGAGGCCAGATCAAAGAAAACAAGTCCAGATTCAAGTCTCAGGGAGGCTTAACAAGCTGGACTCCTTTGAGAAAATGTGGTACATCTTAATGAACAGCCAGACGGTGGCAGTGGACCAGACCCCTGAAATATGAAATTGCCACAACTGCACGTGCAAAGAAGCTAAGGATAAACCTTTCTCTAGATCATCCTGCAGAAACTCCAAAACCTCACCTAATGATGCCCCCTAAGCAGATGGACCTCCTTATCTTCACACCTGCTTTTGTACACTCTCCATACCCTGACATAAGTGAGGAAGGTGGATCTCTTGAGTATAATATGGTCCCAATAACCCAGGTCAAGTAACCTTCTTTAGCAAGCGTGCCCTCTCGTGCCATAAGACAAAACTGATCCATCTTTTACATTTGAATGGGACCCTGTGGCAGGAGCCTTTCCATCATTGGTAGGGGCAGGGGATCCTCTACCTATAACCTACTCTACTAATACTACTATTTATTTATAAAGCGCTACCAGACATACACTGCGCTGTACATCACACAAATAAAACACAGTTCCTCCACAACAGAGCTTACAATCTATTCATGACAAACAGGAAATATAAGCGATTACAGAATTATTTATCACAGGAATGATTAGAACAAACACGGGCACTGAACTGGTGAATAGGGGGGCTAAGAGTTGAAAACAGTCTCAAAAGATCGGCTTTTGACCTACACAGTACCTCTGAACAGTGCCAGAGATGGGACGTGAGGTACTGACTTACACAGCACAGCAAGATAAAAGGAATGGAGTTCAGAGTTGGCAGTGGAGGAGAAGGGTTCAGATAAGAGTGACTTACCAGATGAATGGAGTTCCTGGGGAGTGGTGTAAGGAAAGATAGGAGAGATACCAAGGTCCTCCTGAGATCCCCTTACTATGGTCTCCTTGGTCAGTTCAGAGCAACCAAGTCCAAGGCCCTGGATTAGACTATCCTTTAAATGATGCAATCTATCAAAGACCATAGGGAGAAGACATATTGAAGACCCAGAGGTGGCCAAACTTGCACTAATGCATCTGTCCCTACGGAAAGATTGTGCCTTCTGAGACTCAAAACTTTCTGACCTTTGCATTGTTGGCTGTAGACATGAGATCCATCATTGGGCTCTGAAAAGTGTCCTCAGAGAGCCTACGCCCCTGGATTGAAAGTATTTCTGCTGAGGAACTTTGCCTCTGTGTTGCTGTCTCTTGCTACATGGGCCATGGACAGAGATCAGAGATTTCCTCTGCTCATAACATGAGCTCTGCCATTCTTGGGCCATCTTGTTAACGCTGGATTCCCCTTTGGAAGTTGGCATATATGTCACTACTGTCCCATTGTCCGATAGCACTCTGAACGCTTAGTGGTGAAGCAAGAACAGGAAAGCGTGCAGCACAATCGAACAGCTCTCACCTCTAAGTGATTGACTCCTCCTGCAATCATCAATCCTGGGACACACAGCCCAGACAATGCACCCCCCCAGCCTGTTAGATTGGCATCTGTGGTCATGATGACCCACTCTGGCATCTCCAGGTCCATACCCTGCTGGAGATTGTTGCTGTCCAACCAGTCCAGACTGTGTGTCTCACCACTCTTCTCAATAGAAGAGGGTAGGACAGGTCATCTGATTTAGGAGACCAGCTGGGTAACAGAACTTCTAAAGCTGTCTCATGTGCGCTCTCACCCATGGCACCACCTCGATCACAGCTACCATCAACCCCAAAACCTGCAGGATCTCCCAAGCTGTCAGCCTGAACTTTCTGACCAGATTGTGGATCTGAACCTGCAGCTTCCTAATTCTCGCTTGAAGAAAGATCACTTTCCCACTGCATGTGTCAAACCAGACTCCCAAATACTCCAAATTCTGCGCCAACTAAGTTTTTGGAAAAATTAACCATCCAACCTAGATGCTGCAACAAAGCCACCACTGCTAGAACTACATACTTCACGGAAGCTCTAACCAAATCATACATATCAGCCAAAAATGCAGAAACCATCTCCAGATGTATAACCTCATTGGAGACTTCACTAGAATCCATGCCAGAGCAATCCAGTAATCTTTTCCCCCATCAAAAGCTACCTCTAGCCAAATAACCACCACAAACTGTGGCTTACAAGGCCAAGGTAGTGACGTTGAAGGACTGCTTCAATAATGATTCCATAGGGTGGTCCTGCGGCTCTTTCAGAGCTGCACCGTCCTCTACCAGAACAGTTGTCTTCTTAGTCACCACCATGACTAGCACATCCATCTTAGGAAAGTGAAGCTTTTCCTTTTCCAAGGGTACAAACACAACATAGCTCTGCTGACCTTCAGGCCAATTCCAGAGACTGCCACTCCATGGAGACCATTTCAATCATTGCCTCGTGTATAGGAAAGGTTTTAGCAGGCTTTCTGAATCTTGCCAGTAACAGATTCTCCTCTCTAGCTACTGGCGTCTCCTCATCAGAAAGGTCCAACACATTTACCATATGACCAATTAAATAAGCTAACTTAGGTCTCCTGAAGATTTGGACCACAAAGGATCTTCTTCTTGTGGGAAGATCCACATCCAGGTCTACATGGGTCCTCATCTCAGAGACACTGCATGTTCTGGTGTAACTCTTCCAATGGGGATGCTGAGGCTGACAACACCATTGACTCCACATTCTCCAGCTCTTGCCTTTCACACAACTGGGACCTTTTGGCCCTTGAGGGCCCAGTAACATTCCCCTGCACTGGAACCAGCAATCCCTTCTGTATACGAGGTGCAAGAGGAGTACAAGTTCTGGTGAAAACAGTGCAGTAAGCACTGGAGGAAAAAACACCAAAAGTAGGGTAATGCAATGGACCTTCATAATAAAGTCTCAAAATAAGGTCTCCACAAAGGGCAATCTTTACTGAACATCAATTCAATCAAAGACTGAACATGGATCCATGTTTCAGTGTCCACTAGGTGGACTGTCAAAGGAACACAATCTCATTCTCTGCAAAGTGATCAGGGAAGCATGCAATCAAAGACTAATAACAGAAATCAAATGACCTGCCAGCAACTAAAAAGTGTTAGACATTTTATTATCTAACAAGCAAAAAAGGCTCGTTTCTCAAAAAAATGAAACGGGCGCTAGCAAGGCCATCATGTAATGGCATGGGCGTAGACTGGGAGGGGCGAGGGGGGGGGGCAGTGCCCCCCAAACGCCGAAGATGAGTTCTTTCCTGCAGTGGCGAACGGGCGGGTGGGAAAGCAGCAAGCAACCAGCCACGTGAACTCTGTCCTTCGCTTCCTGAATCCAGCCCTCTCTCAGCGTCCTGCCCGCCCCAAAGGAAATGACATCAGAGGAAGGTGGGACGCAGAGAGAGGGCTGGATTCAGGAAGCGAAGGACAGAGTTCAGCGTGGCTGCTTGTTTGCTGCTTTCCCGCCCGCCCGTTCGCCGCTGCAGCTTCGGGAGTGGAGTGAGCCAGGCCTATCTAGTCTGTAAGTAAGGAAGCCATTTCCACTCCCCCGTGCAGCCGTCGCCATTCACAAACACAGCAAGCAAACCTGTGTGAGCTGCTGCTGCATCCACGTTGTCGTTTGGGAGATGCTTTGAAGGGGGAGGGAGACGCTGGATAGAATGGGGAGGGGAAGAGAAGGGGATGGAAAGAAACAGGATGGGCAGGGGAGAGAGAAGAATTGTTGGACAACAGGGATTGATGGAGGGGACAGGGGAGAGAGAGGAAATTTGCTGGAGATGGATGGAGGAGAAGGCAGGGGGAGAATGGAAAGTTGCTGGACATGGAGCGGAGGGCAGAGGAAGGAGGAGAATTATGGTTATTCCCCCAAAAAAGCCAGCTATTTTTCCCTTCCTTCCTTCATATTACCATATTCATTTGAATATATATATATATATATATATATATATATATATATATATATATGCAAATGATATGCTAATATGCTCCGCCCCATTTTTGCCCCCCCAAATGAAACAAACTATGCCCATGTGTAATGGCGATTATGTTTTTAAGTGAACAGCGATTCTCCCCTCCCCTCCCATTCCATTCATATCCACCGATTCTCCTCTGCATTGCCCTCCCATCCCATCCATGTCCTGCGATTCTCCCCTTGCCCTCCCATCCCATCCATATCCAGCAATTCGCCTCTGCCATGCCTTCCCATCGCTTGTGATGTACAGTGCGATTTGGCTCTGCCCTGCCCTCCCCTCGCTTGTGATGCATAGTACGTTGGAGTGTCCCTCTGCTTCTCCTGTCTCCCCTGCCCTCCCCTCCATGTGCAGCGATTCTTCCCTCCTCTCCCATCCCCTCATCTAATCTATGTCCAGCGATTCTCCTCTGCCCTGCCCTCCGTGTCCTGCTATTCTCCTCTGCCCTGCCTTCCCCTCCCATCTGTGTCCCGCGATTCTCCCTTCGCCTCCCATCCATCTCCAGCGATTCTCCCCTCCCTTCCATGGCCAGTGACTCTGTCCTTCCTGCCGCCCTCCCTGTAAGCCGTCCATCTTACCTCAGGTTGGAGCGGCGGCAGGCAGGCTGGCCTCGCGTCGCCTCCAGCATTCCCTTGCCTTCCCTCTCAGTGTCCCGCCCTCCTCCTCTGACATCATTTCGTTTTTACGTGAGGGCAAGACACTGAGAGGGAAGGGAACGCTGGAGGCGAGCTGACATCAGCATGTTACGAACCCATGAAGCCAGGCATCCAGAGAAGCTGAGGTACAAATTATTATATAGATAGTCTTTCCCCATTCTTTCCTGCCTCGCTGCCAGGCCATTAAAATGGCTGCCAAGACTTTAAGCAGCAGCCCTGCAACACTTCTGCAGAAGTCTTGTGATGCCGCCACTTGAAGTCTCGGCAACCATTTTAAAGAACCAGCAGTAGCGAGTTCAAGAGCAGCGGGGCAGGAAAGAATGGGGGATCTTTCTTGTTCTGAAGAGGCCACTAGACCACCAGGGAGTATAGAGGGATATGTGATGAGAGTGCCCATTGTATTAAGTGGTTCTCCTGGTCTCTGAAGTAGTGAGGGTTTGAGGTTTTTTAACTTGTGCTATCAATGGAATGGTGTCCATGTTTTTTTATTATGCAGGGTTTGCAATGGTTTAGTTAAGCTGAGGGTTTTATAAATATCGTGTTTTAACCAATTGTCAGGATGTTTGACGGGTAAGTTGTAAATGCAGTGAGTGCTTTGTTGCAAGATAGTAAATAAATGCATAAATAATGTTTAAAACAGTGATGGAAGTAAATAGAGGTTTGTGAACATAGCAAAAAACTGTGAATTTTCATCTGTCATTGGGGTGGTTGCCTGCAGAAATGAAGAGGGAGAGGTGAAGATAAGCATTTGGGTGGTGGGTGGGTGGATTGGATGGACAAATGGAGTCGCTCATGGGTGGGTGGGTGAGGGGGGAAGGAGGGGATGGGGCTGGAAAAAAGATTAAGAAAGTAGGTGGGAGGAGGCTGTAAAAAAAAGATGGGTGGATAGGAGGGAGTGGTAAGGGAGACATACATGGAGGGGGAAAGGGAGAATGGGGAAATAGAGCACATGGGATAGAAGGAGATGGGAGGGAAAGGAAAGGGGGGGCATGCTGCTCATGGACGTTTGCTTTTTTGGAAACGTACATCTTTTAAAATTTTGTATTTAGCAGAGTATGGAAGAAAATGCATTTATGCTACTTTTACCAGTATTTTCACTGCTTATAGAATCTAGATTGGGGATGGGTTAGATTTCTGACCCCATGCAACTGTCTCTAGCCAGGCCTTGCCTCCAGCCAAATCTTGTCTGATTGGCCTGTTTTCAGGCCGAGTTCTGCCTTGCCTAGTATTCTGCCTACTGCCATGCCCTGCTCGAGAGACTCACCTGCTGTAGTGAGTCTGCGGCTACAGCCCAAGGGCACACTTCCTCTTGAACTGTGACAATTATCTAGGGCTGAGTGCTTAAATTTATGTTCACTATTTCAGTAAGCTCCTAAATGTAAGACCCTAAAGAGTGGATGGCAACAGGGATAGATTTAGGGAGGGGAAAAATGTTAGGAGCTCAACATTGATTTTCAACTTTAAATTAGGATCCCAGATTTAAGCAAATAAATGATAATCCTAAATTCAGGAGCATAATTTTTAGACTTCTAAATTTTGGGGAATTTCCAGCTGCAAATTTAGACTCCGAAGTTTGACTGAAATAGGGGACAAGTTTAAGAACCTGACTTTGACTACTGGGCCCTAAACATTTGTTTTAATTTGATTTTGAGTCTTTCAAGGGTAATAACTGACAAGAAAAGCCTTTTCAATCAGCCTGTTGAGCTGTGGTTTGAAGCACAATTTTGATATGAATTTTTATTAGCACAAAAATGAGACATTAGTATATTGTAAAAACTCACCTGTTATTTACCCTTCCTTTGATGACGAAGTCTGCAATAGAAACAATGAGTCACCACTATGCATATCTATCATGCAACAACAGACACGGGGGGGGGGGGGGGGGGGGGGGCGATATTCAGCATGGTAGTTGCTGAGTAAATTTATCTAGTTAAGTTTATCTGGGTTTCTTTAACTAGATATTCAGAGGACTTAACCAGGTAAGTTCAACCAATGAAAACAACTGGTTGTAGTCATGTGGATAAACTTATCTAGGTAACTTTAGGCCAGAAATTTATGGTTAACTTTAACTGGATAGTACTGAACCTTAGCACTGTCTGGCCAAAAGAAGGCTGTAACCCCCAACACCCCAGTCAACATTTTCTAATAACCAGACAGATTTGCCCAGCCACAAAGCTAGCTAGACAAAATACTTGCATTCAGCAGTGTTGGGCTGTGGGAGATTTAACTCAAAGATTTGTCCAGGTAACTCCCAAAGTTAGCTAGACAAATATTTTCAATAACTAACATCTCACATGGGACTGGATATGAGCAACACAGATGAAGTCGGTAAATAAGGGGTGCCTGGTTCACCAGTCTGTTTATCTGTACCTGCCTCCTTCACAGCCATACATCTTACTTGGATTTTGCTCCTTTTTCTTCCTTGCCCCACCACTATTCTGTTACATTCCTAAAAAGTCCAGGGCAGATTACAAATAAACTAGACAAATCTAGGACTTGCTATTAAAAAAGTATGATAAGAAATAATAAAACAATACATAACACTAATTACAATATTTTAAAAAACTGTTTTCAATTCCTTCCCAATACCCTTAAGACTGACTAACCAAACCATCATTTAATGAAGGAGGGAGTGGACAGCCCAACCAAAGGATCTTAATTTTATCCTTATTCTGTTTGACTCTATGGGAGTTCATCCAACATTCTAAATGAGTAACACACTTTTCTACTGCATCTACTGGAGTTTGCAAAAGTTTAGCTGTAAAGTTATATGTTCTGCATAGAAGAAAAAAGTAACCCCAAAGGAAATAATTTCCCAAGCACATACATCATAAGAAGGTTAAGCAAGACTTGGCAGAGTGGTGAGCCCTGAGGACCACCCCATTGCACTGAGCAAAACCTAGATGTTATACTTTGCCACTGCACTCTATAGACTCAATTCTGTAAATGGGCCCAAAACTGGGTGCAAAAAAAATGCACGTAAGCACTATTCTATGAATGGCAGTCCAAGTTGGGTGACATTTATAGAATAAACTTAGCACCAGGATCTGTGCCAAATTTTGGGCGGAGGATTTACACCAACTGAACCCCTGGTGTAAATCCCCACGCCTAAATTAGGTGCGGATCCCTCAAATTCTATAACACTGGGCGCAAATCCTAGAACTGCCCCTGAACCGCCCATGCCCTTTCCCATGGCCATGCCCCTTTTCAGATCCACACCGAAAAATTTATGCACACATTTTTATAAAATAGCAACTATAAAAGTGCATGCGTAAATTCCAATTAGACAATTATTCACGACCTAATTAACTTTCGAAAATCATTAAAGACTTACCTTTTCAACAAGACTTACCATAATAATCAATAATAGGATTTATAACACAATGCCAGCTACTTGATATTCTGATTGTTTTCTTGTTCACTGAGTTGTTTATATCCATTATGTTACACTTGTTTTATATGTAATTGTATATCTACTCTTGAATTACGCCTGAAATGATGTAATATTGTAAGCCACATTGAGCCTGCAAATAGGTGGGAAAATGTGGGCTACAAATGCAACAAATAAATAAATAATGGTGGTGGACTTGGCTTCAGTGTGAATGGGATGTTAACGTGGCTGTTTTTATTTAGTGTGTGGTGGTATGCGTGCTATAGTGAGTATGGGGGAATATGGAAGAGTGAGGCAGAGATCGCTTTCTTTTTCTATTGTTTCCTCTGCTATAGGGTGGGATAGGGGCAGGTACTGTGTCTTTACAGACCAGACCTATGGTGAAAGTGTTTAGAGAGATTGGGGGGGGGGGGGGGGTTTGAGCAGGAAGGTCAGGTAGGGGGAGGGTGAAGGGTTTAGGGTTTGTTGGGGATAGAGGGTGGGGTTTAGTGGAGAGGGTAAGTGGATATCCTGGAACTGCTATGTGTGCTGTTTCTTAGTAGATTTTAGCTTAGTAGCAGGAGGAGGTGGAGGCTGGGATATGTCCTCTGGTGGAATGGTTTGTTTCTGTCTGCTACTGATCTGTATTTTCCTGGTCTTACTTAAGGCTCTGAAGGTGATCTCTTGGAACACGGGGAGGGGGGGGGGGGGCACTGGGTTTCCCATTAAGAGACAGAAGATTTTGGCAGCCTTGTACAGCTTAGTAAACTGGGCCCTATGTGTTTGAATTCTGTCATTGTTTTGATTTCGGAACGTTTCTTAGATATTATACTACCAATATTGCTGGCAGCTTTATGTCTAATGGACGTTTCCCTTCAATTACTTGATATTTTTGGGTGATATTAGAATTGCAAGAAAATATTAATAAAAATGAATTTTTGCTCAGTTTGTGATCCTTGGAGTAAAAGTAGGTCATGCTGAGAGTGGTATAAAAAGACACTACAATTTCTGGTGAAATTGAAAGCAATATTGCCTGAGAAAGTAGTAAACAGCCCTGGTATGCGTGTGCGCGCATGTGTAAAGATAGAAAAGACTCGCACAAAATTAAATAGTGTTTGTATTTTTTAACTGCAAAGAGGGATGAGATGGGATGAGGATCAATTTTTAAACATACTTTTTATATAGACAGACTCCTATTTATGTACCTCCTTGCCAATGAGGTATTCAGGATATCCGATATCCACAATGAATATGCACAAAACTGATTTGCATACACTGCCTCCATTATATGTATATTCATTTTGGATATCCTGAATAGCTCACTGGTAAGGGGCATTCCAGGACCGACTTGAGAAACATTGGTTTAAAGATCAGAACCCTTTCAGTGTGACACATATGTAATAATGCGGGAAGTCAGGAGGGGAGTAATAAATGTTTTCACATCACTATGTCCATGGCAGATAAATACTTATGTGCTAATCTGTAAATATGCACATACTGTATCTTATATAGTGCATTATTTTACTGGTGGGCATGCACATGGGCAGACTCTGGGTGAAGTTTGAGCAGGGTGCATATTCACACACATAGAATACTAAAAATTACACGTCTATCACCAGCACTTAGGTGAACAGAAACAAGTTCTATAGCTATTGTAAGTGCGTGTGCCTAATCGCATAGGTGCAAATATACTCAGTTACAGTAACATTTGATAACGGAAAGTACACATCAACTTTCCTTCAGAGAACAGGCCTCTATCTATAAGCGCACTGCTACATAATTACACCCATAAGTATTTCATTTTAAAAGTATAGTTGAAAAAAAGAAGGGTACCAGATGAAGTCTTTAAGTCAGTGGTGAGAATGTTATCGGAACCTGAAGAAAGTCCTTCCTTCTCCTCCTTAATATCTTCCAGCCCTACATCACTGAAATAAAGTGCTAACGAGTGGATGCATAGAAAAAAAAACCAAGAAGAGAAAATAATCCGATAAGTGAGCCAGCAAATAGAGGAAATAGTTTTATTTTTAAACAGAGAGCATTTTCTCGATACATAGATATATTTACAGAATTACAACTAACCAATAATAATAAAGATAAGTAACAGATGAAGCACTTTGTCTAAAATAACAGCATTGACATTTCTTAAGAATATGTAAAGGGCTTGATTCCACCCTAATACCAAACTTAGGGGTCCTTTTAAAAGCTGAGGTAAATACTACTATGTGCTAACTGCAGCAAAAAAATGATGTATTATGGGGTGTGCTGAGGTGTCACACGGTAATTTTGCCATTTGCGTGCACTACTCTCGCACTAAAAAATAAAATTTATTTTTTGTCACCAGGGGTGTGTCTGGGGGTGGAGACTGGACATGTTCTGCGCTAATCGGTTAGCGCAGCTACATTGCTGCACACTAACCAATTAGTGTGTGAGCTCTTACTGCTGACATAATCAGTGGTGGCAAGGGCTCATGTGCTAATCTGTTTTAATGGCCACACACTAATGGCAAAATTAGTGTGTGGCCATTAATACCAAAACTAAGAAGTTCAACCATTTTACTCTAGCGACCTGAGTAAGGGTGCACCAAGACCACTTTTTATCATTGATTGGTAAATGGGCCCCTTAATATTTAACTTTCAAGAAGACCACAGTGAAATACATATTTATGCATTGATACACAAAACAGTATTTTTTTCTATAAAGAGTAATTTATAGAGTTAGTGTAGTTCAATACAAGACACTGGAGTGCACCACACCATTTCCTCAGCCAGTGGTTCCCAAACCTGTCCTGGGGGAACCTCAGCCAGTCAGGTTTTCTGGATATCCACACTGAATATGCATGAGAGAAATTTGCATGCTGTGGAACAGTGCATACAAATCAATCACATGAATATTCATTGCAGATATCCTGAAGACCTGACTGGCTGGGGCTTCCCCAGGATAGGTTTGTGAACCATTGCCTCACCATTAAACTCTAGGAAGTCACATTAGAGATTTAGGAAAAAGCTGGAATCATTACCAGACAAAAACACACAAACAGGCTGATTCACTAAAGTACACTGCCATGTTAATACATGAAAACATGATATTTATTTTCCTTCACTGAAAGAAGTACATTACTGAAGGATTTTTAAGAATTTCTATGGATTTCAGGCTGCTTAATGCTGGAATTCTTACCAAGGGATCTCAGATGTTTCAATTCCTATTTTTTCTTTTGATGCACTCTTAAAACTTTTTATTTTTCAAAATTTTTATGTTCATTTTACACAGATTAATCAATTCATTTGTATTTCTCAGTTAATTTTCTGGCTCTTGTATTTGTATTAGTACTTTTGTAATCTGCTTTGTACCTCATAGGATTCAGCAGAAAATGAATCCCAGATTAGATTAGAGATTTTACCCAGATCCCATTATTTTTAATTGGGGCTATTCAAGAATAATATGTGTTAAAGTGGGAGTGCATTTTAGCGAATCAGCCTCATAATCTCTAAGAGAATGTTCCTTAGTCTAGCATTTACTGTGCTGTACTTCTACTTAGATACTGCTGAAATTTGCTTAATTACTATTTATAGATGATAAGACTCAAAAGGTGCAGAGACTATCAGAAAAAGCAGGCACTTTTTAGTTAGCAGTATAATGAAATTTTGCTTAATTAGTTATCCAAGGACAACCAGACATGTAGAGAATGATGAAGGGACAAAGTCTGTCCCCATCCCCGCGAACTCTGTCCCCATCCACAGAAGCCGCAAACAGTTAATTTTATATTTAAATCTTTTTATTACAGTATAAAAATGAACAAACAATATTCTGAATTAATAAAGCAAGAATAGAAGATACATCCCCCCATCTTCCCTCCCTCCTCCCCTTTCACAAATGATCCCCTCCCCTAGGGAAACAATGTTAACTGAGTAAAGAGAATCTGGGATGGCTGTGGAGGGAAGGTTTGGTTTGATATTCCTGCTAATGTCTGGAGTAGGGTCTGCAGAATCTGCTGCAGCCACATCATATGTTTATAGAAAACATAGCCATTATGCATCCACATATTCCATATGCACACACTTCAAAACTTAATAAACAAATCAACTTCTACAGAGACTCCCTCAGAGTACATCCAAAACTTAATTATTTTCACATTTCCATCTTCCAAAGTTCTACACAGCAGATATACAGAATCAGTAGGCGAGAGGGACCCAAAGCAGTCCAAAACAAGTAAAGTCACAAACAACTCCTTTGGATCATTTGGGTTTAAAAAGCAAAACCATGTGCATGTAAGGATTGCATAAACGAATTAAAACAAATGCCCTTAATATAATACTGGACTGGTAGCAAGCAATAATGAAACAGGGATGGAATATTCATTCACAAACCAATTAATAATGAGCACTAATTTTTCTAACCATTAGTGGCATGCATCCAAGACACCATTTTATTTAGCGTACAATAGACCCCTCTATTCTCAATTATGCCCCCCCCCCCCCCCCCCGATTAAAAATATTTTTTTCCATTAATTTCCATTATGTGCCTTTCAGGAAGCCTGCCATAGCCACACCACAGTGCACAGATGTTTGCGACTGCACATAGAGAATGGCACAGGAGCAGGTAACAGTTATCATAATCTGACTCCCTGACTGACCAGTCCAGCACAACCACAAATAAATCCCATTTTGGCGCACTGCAGCTGCCATGTGGCCCACTTTCCCAGATGTGAAAGAAAAACACACACACGTTCAATCTTTTTACACTAAAAGGTTCTCTCTTGGATGCAGAGTTGCATGCATACACATTTTGAAATTAAGCATACAGTATAAAGCAGCTTACCGGTCTTCAAAAAGGGCAGATGAATAAAACTGACCTCAGGAGTTGGGACTAGTCGGGTTGGCTTGGCTGGCTCACACTAGCTCCAGCCATCCAGGTGCCAAGTCCTCCTGAGTGCTCAATCAATTTGAATGGAAGACTGAAAAGTTTCCCTTCCCTCACTGCCCTGGCCTCAGTTCAGTGCTGCTGGCCTGAGCTGGCTTCAAACTGTCGGTGATATGAGCTGGATTGGGGAAGGAAGAGGAGGAAGAGGCAGGCTAGCCGGGTCTTCCAAGGTTAGGAAGAACAAGGTCTCAGTCAGTGTGTCAGACTCTCACTCTGTCTCAGGCTGCCTGGCTGCACTCTCCGACTCAGCTGTCCTCCCTCTCTATGTGTACGTGCCGAACACCGACACACCAACAAAGGAGAGACTCAGACTCCTCCACTTTCAGTTGTTGCTGAGCTGCTCCCTAACTATATCTCCGACCTGAGTCCTAGTACTGTACTGCGCCAATGGGATAGAGGGATAGTGAGAGAATCAAGGCCAATCAGGGCAGGGGTCTTCTCTTACACATGCATGTCATTTGCGTGCCTGCATGCACGCTACTACTGCAGCCTGGGAGGAGGCAGAGCGAGCAGCCGAGAGCTCACATGATACTTGAAAGTAGGTGATGGCGTCAGTTTAACCGCTGGTGCAGGGGTTATTACCGCTCCCATGGGGTGGGGAAAAAACTTATTTGCACCCGTGGTAAAACTTTGAATTGTTTTCCCATTCCCGCGGTTTTCCTGCGGATTACCGCATCTACCTGCTCCCGTGTTATCCTCTACAGACATGCAGCCCTCACACAAGGGTGACTTCAATGGACAGAGCACAGGTTGGCCCAGTAACTGTCAAACTTCTACACAGCTCAAAATTAAGAGATGGGAACAGATAAATAACCATGCATTTCTCTGTTCTGAGATTACTAATTATAATCAGATGCAATTTGCTTGGTTAATCGTGTACACTGGACTCCTGTGCAGGGAAAGTGGGCAGGAAATGGAGGGGAGGGCCTCATGGTGTCTTTTGGGGTGGGGCTTTGGAGATCTAAGCAAGAGGTGCACATGGATTCCGCCACTGTCGCTATGCTCATATTAGCCCTCTCCTCAAGTCACTTCATTGGCTCGTTATTTGTTTCCGCATACAGTTCAAACTCCTCTTATTGACTTACAAGTGTATTCACTCTGCAGCTCCTCAGTACCTCTCCACTCTCATCTTTCCCTACACTCCACTCTGGGAACTCCGTTCACTGGGTAAATCTTTCTTATCTGTACCCTTCTCCTCCACTGCTAATTCCAGACTCCGTTCCTTTTATCTTGATGCACCATATGTCCGGAATTAGAATTCCTGAGCTTGTACGTCAAGCTCCATTTCTGGCTGTCTTCAAATCTAGGCTAAAAGCCCACCTTTTTGATTCCGCTTTTAACTCCTAACCCTTACTCACTTGTTCAGCACCCATTTTTATCATTCCCACCTTTGTAATTCCCTTACCCTTATTTGTCCTGTTCTAGTTAGATTGTAAGCTCTTTTGAGCAGGGACTGTCTCTTTATGTCCAGTGTACAGCGCTGCGTACATCTAGCAGCGCTATAGAAATGATAAGTAGTAGTAGTATGGATTTGTGTTTAGCGGCCAAAATGGCAATAGCACATACTTGGAAGGGACTAGATGCTTCCACTTTGGGAGTGTGGTGGGAAGCAGTAAGAGAACTACAATTCTATAAGAACACTACCTCTGAAGTGAAACACAGAACTGATAAATATCCGAGAAAATGGACCTCATGGGGTGGTCAAAAATTTTAAATTTTATGGTAACTTTGTTATTTATTTTACTTTCTCTTATGTTCTAATTTCATCAGCTACATAATGAGTCCCTCGAGGTGCTGAGTTTCAGGCTTTGGGTTTGTTTGTTACAGGGGGGTTGAGGGAGGGGACATTAAATGTTTAAAGCTCTGTAGCTTACAGGCAAGGAAGATATTCTTTCAGTGGAGTAAGAATACTTATGAAAGTTTATGATGTATCATGATAGACTTATTGCCTCCCTTGACTGTTTTTGTGGACAGTTTGTACAAGGCTTGAATGTTTGGCTATTGGGTTGTTGAACTGTTAAGCTCTTGGTAATAAAAGTATTTTATTTTATTTTTTTAAATTTTATCGTTTTTATACATAGTAAACAAGTATAAACTTGAAAAGAAAAATCCACTATTACAATTAAATCTAAAGATATTATTCATAACACAAATTAAGTATTATAGCTTCATTTAAAGTCCACAACAGTAGTTCAAGATTCCTAAATAGGAGAAAACAGGTAATAAACTTTATAAATCAAATTTTGAGATACAGACGAGTTTCTATTCGACTTTACTTAACTAGGAGCTCTCTTAGATGTTAAAAAAGATGACAATTGGTAGGATCAAAATAAACATATTTCACGGCTTGATAGGAGATTAAACATTTACAAGGATATTTAAGGTAAAAAAGTTGCACCAAGTTGAAGTGTCTCCTGTCTCATCTGTAAAAACTTTTGTCGTCGCCTTTGCGTTTCCCTCGCTAGATCTGGAAAAACACGAGTTTGCAAACCACGAAAGGTTTTTTCTTTATTCTGAAAGAACTTCTTTAAAATCCAGATCTTGTTCGAAGGTAACGCTACTGTGGCCAACATAGTAGTTGGTGTTATCTGTTCTGAATCCGACATTTCAAGAAGGGCAGAAACATCCAATGGTTGCACATTCTGAATATTATTCCTTTGTAAAGGATCCAAACCCTTCACAGGTATATAAAAAACCTGTGAAAAGGGTGGCATATCTTTATCTTCTATCTCTAGAATTTCTCTGAGGTAATTTTTTAGCATCTCCCGAGGGGAGATAAGTGGTTGTCACGGAAAATTTATAAAACACAGATTATTAGATTTTGAAGTATTTTCCAGCATTTCTGATTTTCTCCTTAAATTAACTAAGACTTTAAGCATTGTTATTTGCTGTGATTTCAACTCTAAAACATCCTTTTCCTGTTTAGCCAAATCTGCTTTAACTATTTTCACCTCATTCTCAATTTCTGTTACCTTCCCATCTAATATCACAACCATAGGCGCCCGGTATAAGAGGCTTGGGGAGGCTAAGCCTCCCCAGCCCGACCTTCCATGCCTGCTGCTTTCTTCCTAGTATTGTATTGCCCCTCTTTCCCCCAAGCCCCATCTCCTGCCTTAGGCTTTTTTCCTTCCCTGTCTCCTGTTTCGATCTCTGTCTTTCGTACAGTAGTAATTGTAAAGCAAAGCTGCACGGGACCCTGATTCTCCACACAGCAGCTGCTGCCTCATCTTCCGGCTGACCTCCAAAGAGGAAGTTATAGCAGAGGAGGCGGGGTCAGCTAGAAGTGGTAGCTGACGATCTGCTTTCTTTTCAGCACTTTCAGACCCTGCACGAGGCTATGGCTACAGAGGCAGGATTCAAGAAATCAGAGCCAAAGAGTTGAGCAGACTTGGAGGTAACTGCAGACCTTCTGCAAAGCAGTCAGAGCTGTTAATGTGCAGTGGCAATGCTTAAACTGCTACAAATTGCATAAGTACTCCACATGCCAAAACAAAACGTAGTTGCTTTAGCCCTGACGCTAGCTCTAAAGTGGAACCATGCTGACAAGAAATCCAGACGTACAAATGCAATGGCTGAACAAATTGCTGTAAATATGTCTGTTTTACATTTTTATTTACATGTGTATTTAAAAGAAAATGTTTTCTGGCAGGATTTTATTGTTCCACAATTTAGGAATCAGTTAAAAAGATTCAAACAAGAAGAAAAGGCTTTCTGGAAAGCTGATGAGGTGAATTTTCATTCTCTGCTCCCAGTACACAAACGAGTTTTAGTGAATCACACTGCATGTGAAAGGGTTCACCTACAAGTTTTACTGTGTAGAAAATAAATTAATCTTTGTTCAGTGGTAGCTTTTGAAATATTATAGTAACACATTTTCAGCTACTAGCACTATACAATGTTTTGATTTATGGCTTTAAGTATTAAATTTAAATATTTATATATGCAAAGTGAGCAAGCGTCTTTAACAGTTGCACCTTGCAAGACACAACAAGAACCTGTTACAAAACAAATTACCTTTTGTATAAGTTTATAGAGTTTTAGATAAACAAGTTCTCCTCTTATGTCATTTAGAATTATAATGAGTAGCAAGAGTGCGGTATTACTAATCAATGCCTACATTACACTACATTTTCTTCATTTTATCTAAAATATCATCCAATCCACGCTGTACACTATCGTAATAGCCTAGAGTAGTGGATGTAAAAAAAAAAAAAGGTTGTGATTGTGGTTAGTATATGCTTTGAACAATCACTTTACTCTTTGACATATCTAATATCTAAATTTAATAAAAGGTATTAATTGTAACTATTTTATTTTTACTTATTTTTTTTCTGTGTTGTCAGACAATTATGGATGTAAGCTCCACCCCTGGCCCCACCCCTAATCCCGCCCCCTTTAGCCTCCCCAAACAGTTGGGCCACCGACCGCCTATGATCACAACTTCATTTCTTATTTTCCTCATCTGGGGGCACAAAAACTTCCCCATTTCTGCAATCAACTGCCACAGATTGTCCAATGTCACTTCATCTGGTTTCTGAAAAAGTTTAGCAAATGCAATGCTCTCACTCTCTTCCTGTGAAACATGTTTCTCACCTTCCAATGTCCCTCGCAACTCCTCCTGTGTTTTTCCGGCAGTGTGAGATAACAGGGAAGAAGCTGACAAATCTCCCACGTTCTCCGTTAAGGCTAACACTGCCTCCCGTCCAGTTCCACCCTGTAACACTTTGGTATTCAGGGCTAAGGACGCCGTCACTGGAGAACTACTTCTCACAGGCTGGGGAGGAGGGGCCCTTGCGTAGGGGCTCAAAGAAACTTCCAGTTCAAGGTTCAGCTCCTGGTCTCCTATCCTGGGCTGTTCCAGCGAACCGCTCACCAACGCTGCTGTCGAAACCTGAGCTCGTTGCAGATAAGATTCAATCAAGCCAGAAGATATCAAAGGTCTTTGCTGCTGGGCTGCAGTAGCAGCAGCTCTGCCCCTTCTCTTCGGCATTACAAGGTAATTAGAGAGTAACAGTAAAATCTGGAGGAGCTCTAAAACACGTCTGTCTCAGTCAGCGGCCATCTTGGAACCATAAAAGTATTTAAAAAAAATAACAAAAACTTCTACAAAGTTTTCTGTCATGCTACACTGAACATGTGCAGGATGTCTCATTTCCAGAAGTCACAGGACACCTCCTTTCCATGGAGATAAACTATTCTATTTTTCTATACAGGTCTGGCATACGGTATATACAGGTCTGATATATGGTATGGTAAGGTAAAACTTTTTCTAAAGCGTCTCTTGGTTTCAGTATTTTTTCCTTTATTTTCATTAGTGAGTTGGTTATCTAGGTTTTAAGTTGTCTTATTTTTTTTTCTAAGGCTGCATACTTGTATTGGTATGGTGGTTGGGAGGCGGGGATAGTGCTGGGCAGACTTATACGGTCTGTGCCAGAGCCGGTGGTGGGAGGCGGGGCTGGTGGTTGGGAGGCAGGGATAGTGCTGGGCAGACTTATACGATCTGTGCCCTGAAGAGCACAGGTACAAATCAAAGTAGGGTATACACAAAAAGTAGCACATATGAGTTGTCTTGTTGGGCAGACTGGATGGACTGTGCAGGTCTTTTTCTGCTGTCATCTACTATGTTACTATCCAGCTTATAATCGAAAGTGATTGCCGGCCATCTTCCGACAGAAATCGGGAGATGGCCGGCGATTTCTTAAAAGCGGTGAAAGCGGTATAATCGAAAGCGGCATTTTTGACAGCATCGCCGCTTTCCCGTCACTTCGCCGGCGAAAGTTCAAGGGGGCGTGCCGGTAGATTAGCGAAGGCGGGGCATGGGCGGGCATGGGCGTGGCTACCAGATGGCTGGCTTTCGCCGATAATGGAAAAAAAAGCGGCGTTAAGCAGTATTTCGCCGGGTTTACTTGGTCCTTTTATTTTCACGACCAAGCCTCAAAACGGTGCCCCAACTGACCAGATGACCACTGGAGGGAATGGGGGATGACCTCCCCATACTCCCCCAGTGGTCACCAACCCCCTTCCATACTAAAAAAATAAAACTAAAAACCTTTTTTGCCAGCCTGTATGCCAGCCTCAAATGCCGAACCCACCTCCATGACAGCAGAATGTGTTGTATCCTCCGACAGCCTTTCCCTGGTTGCGATGTGGCTCTCGGGTGAGTGTGACACCTTTTCTGTTAGGTGCCCTGCAGAGTCACATTAGCAATGCATTGTGGTGGGTGTAGGGTACTGGGCTCTACTCCCATGGTGCTTTTCCCCCCTTCTAACTGGGTCAGAGTGTGCCCTTTTTTTTTTTTTTTCCTGTTGTAGTCCATGCGGTAGTGGCCATTTTTGTAAGCCAGTTTTAGTTCCCTTTCCTGTGTTACCCACGTTAGAGAACGTAGTTCTTACCTTGAATAGTGCTGAAAGAGGGCATTGTACACCATTGTGCCAGCTCTGACCTACTGCTCATCTTAGTACCAGGGGACTCTTTGCCAGTGAGGCACAACCTCTGATCTGCAGTTAACTGTGAGTAAATGTGCTTATTCAAATAAAGGACTTTTTCAAAGAGATTAGTCTTCAGGTGTGAATTGGTGTGCCAAAGTTATACAGCAGCAATAAGTCCTAGAGGCTGTATGCAGGTCCCTGGAGCAATTTTAGTGGGTGCAGTACATTTGTGGGTAGTGGGCTTGGGGGGCTCAGCTCCCAAAGTAAGGGAGCTATGCACGTGGGAGCTTTTCTGAAGTCCACTGCAGTGTCCCCTAGGGTGGCTGGTTGGTGTCCTGGCATGTCAGGGGGGCCAGTGCACTAAAATGATGGCTCTTCCCACGGGCAAATGCCTTGAATTTGGCCAGGGTTTGAGATGGCCGACATAACTTTCCATTACTGCTGGAAAACAAACCCGGCCATCTCAAACCCGGCGAACTCCACGGCATTTGGCCGGGCTAAACCATATTATCGACAAAAAAGATGGCCGGCCATCTTTTTCGATAATACGGTTCCAGCCAGCTGTCGCTCCGCCGGCAACATAGATCGCCAGCGATCTATTGGCCGGCGACGTTCGATTATGCCCCTCTTTGTTACTATGTGTTAAGCAGCACTGTTCAGTTTTATTTGGAAAGCCTGGATAGGTCGTACATTCGTTACCTATTATTTTCTGTGTTTTATTTTTCTTAAATTGAATTGTTTCATTTAGTTTTGACCATATTTACGATAATGTCAAAACAGAAAGTGAGCAGTGGCTTCATGAAATAATGCACCCAGTCTTAAGCACAATGTCTCTGACTGAGGCGCCTCTCAGATGTCATCTTCCAGAGATCTTTGAAACAGTTGAGAATGTATGGAGAAGCTCTTATTTTCTGAAAAGTTCAATCTTCCTTGAGTTTTATTAGATACTGGTGGTGCATTGGCATTGAAAAAAATATCACTTCATCAAAGTCAATCACTGATAGACTGAGAAGATAAGAATATCCTTTAGCTCCTCCCACCAGACCAAAGTATGGAATGCCACTTCATTAGAGAACAATGCTGGATTTTTCCTTTAAAGGCCATGACCCCTGGGGGTTTAAACTGGGAGGTAGATTGGATAACATTAATCTAGACAGACTATATTTGATTGGCTGATTTAGCCCGACCCTCGAACACGATTGGTGCTCCTTTGAACAGTTGATATTATGGGAGTATAAATAAAGAAAAATGCCGGGCCATTTTAAAACCGCGATGAAGAGAATTTGTTTGGTATGGATTGTTGCTAACGGACTGAAAGTATTAGTTATAATCTCCTCTCTTCCTTTGTATAAAATGTCTAATAAATGTATTTGTTTCAAGAGATGAACCTTGACACAGCCTACACAAACATGGTTTCATGTCGGTAGGAAATGTCTCAATGATTTGGGACTTTACCACTGGAAAATCCCCCCCTATTTGTTTAGGATAGTGAGCACAATAATGGAATGAATTGAAAAAGTTATACAAAAAAATATATATAGAATGCAGCACCGGATCGATGATGATTACATGCCCACCCTGATCAATGTTCTTGGCTTAAGTGAAATGCCAACATGGTAGTAGCATGCGCTTCTGACTGATCCAATAGCAATTCTCCAATACAGATTTGTGAAAAGAAGAAATATTGCTGGGAGTTGCGTGTTTTCATTGATATTTGCATTACCCCCTCCTTTAAGAAATAATCGGGGTGAAGATAGTGAGTGTTACTTCATTAGTATTGGCATCTTTCCTTTTCATTCATCAAGTACATTCTCCCCATTAGCCCATCCAGGGGTGGCCCTATAATTAGGCCAACTGAGGCAATGGCCTGAGGTAGCAGGTTTCAGGGAGCAGCATCACAGTTAGCCAATCAAAACGAACGATAGGAAATTTCCAACATGCAGCAGAGCCCTACAAATAAACAGCAGGCAAAGAGCAGGAGCCAAAGCAACATGTGCTGTACATGCAGTGCTTGGTTGTGGTTCCTGTTACTGCTCCACAACTCTGTTATTTTCTTGCTGCTACTGCCCGCCCCACACAGCTGAGTGCCTTCTGCTGTGGCCTCCCCCACCCACCTCATACACTGCCCCACACAGCCAACTGCCTTCTGCTGCTGCCACTAGATGGCAGCCTGCTTCTATTACTTACAGTTGCATGTGAGTATCTCTGAGGTTCAGAGAGGTTCTTCAAGGCAGATCTCCCATTGCAAGCACCCCCCCCCCCCCACCAACCATCCAGCTCGGCATCTATTCTTCCTCCTCCTGTGGCTATGGCTCTCCTTCCATCCCATCCCTGCCCCCTCAGACTCTGGCACTTATCCTTTTATCATCCTTCCCCGGTACGGCAGTTTCCCTTCCATTCTACAAAATTTGACCAGTTATATTTAAATGTTCCATTAATCTGCCTAGTTTTAACCACCTAAATTTATTCTGCTCGTGCTGAAAATCAGCACTTATCAGTACAGACATAAATCTGCTCTAGAAATTATGACAGAGCTGCTCATTTTAACCAAATTTACATGCCTTGAGCTTTTACTCAATTAAATTTAGTTGATTAGAGGTTGCCATTTTTAACTTGCTAACTCCCAAATTCTACTAGTTATAACTCCTTAAAACCAACCTTTATATTTTATTATTGGTAAAGAAAAGAAAGCTGTATCAATAAATGCTATAAGAACATAAGCTTTGCCATACTGGGACAGACTAAAGGTCTATTAAGACCAGCATCCTGTTTCCAACAGTGGCCAATCCAGGTTACAAGTACTTGGCAAGATCCCAAAACAGTACAATACATTTATGCTGCTTATCCTAGAAGAAGCAGTGGATTTTCCCCAAGTCCATCTTAACAATTGTTTATGGACTTTTCTTTTAGGAAGTTATCCAAACCTTTTTTTTTTTAAACCCAGCTAAGCTAAATGCCTTTACAACATTGTCTGGCAACAAATTTGAGTTTAATTACTACTACTACTACTTATTTCTAAAGCGCTACTAGACATATGCAGCGCTGTACACTTGAACATGAAGAGACAGTCCCTGCTCCACAGAGCTTACAAACTAATTAGGACAGACAAACGAGATAAGGGAATATTAAAATGAAGGTGATAAAATAAGGGTTCTGAACAAGTGAATAAGGGTTAGGAGTTAAAAGCAGCATCAAAAATGTGGGTTTTTAGCTTAGATTTGAAGACTGCCAGAGATGGAGCTTGACGTACCGGCTCAGGAAGTCTATTCCAGGCATATGGTGCAGCAAGATAAAAGGAATGGAGTCTGGAGTTAGCAGTGGAGGTGAAGGGTGCAGATAAGAGAGATTTACCCAGTGAACGGAGTTCCCTGGGAGGAAAGTAGGAAGATATGAGAGTGGAGAGGTACTGAGGACCTGTAGAGTGAATGCACTTATAGGTCAATAAGAGGAGTTTGAACTGTATGCAGAAACGGATAGGAAGCCAGTGAAGTGGCTTCAGGAGAGGGCTAATATGAGCATAACGACACTGGCGGAATATTAGTTGTGCAGCAGAATTTTGAACAAATTGAAGAGGAGAGAGATGGCTAAGTGGGAGACCTGTGAGAAGCAAGTTGCAATAGTCTAAGCGAGAGGTGATAAGAGTGTGGATGAGGGTTCTGGTAGTGTGCTCAGAAAGGAAAGGGCAAATTTTGCTGATATTATAGAGAAAGAAACGACAGGTTTTAGCAGTCTGCTGAATATGTGCAGAGAAGGAGAGGAAGGAGTCGAAGGTGACCCCAAGGTTGCGAGCTGATGAGACAGGAAGGATGAGAGTGTTATCCACAGAAATAGAGAATGGGGGAGGAGGAGAGGTTGGTTTAGGGGGAAAGATGAGAAGCTCAGTCTTGGTCATGTTTAGTTTCAGATGGCGCTGAGACATCCAGGCAGCAATTACACGCTGAGTGAAGAACTATTTTCTCTGGTTTGTTTTAAATTTACTACTTTGTAGCTTCATTGCGTGCCCCCTAGTCCTAGTGTTTTTGGAAAGAGTAAACAAGCGATTCACGTCTACCCATTCCACTTCACTCCTTATTTTTTTTATTTTTAACGGTTTTTATTGATGACAAGTCATAAAACAATTTCTCCACTGTACATCAATTCCAAAGCAATCGTACATTACACATGGCTGGATCATAGCAGAAAATAAATAATAGTATTGACAGTCCTCAAACAATATAAGGTAGGTGCAGTGATATTTCAAATGAAAGCCTATTACAGAAGGCATAGGACAATTCAAAATAGTACCCCACCAAGGGCAAAGGGCCTTGTGTCTGATAGCCCTTCGCCGAAAGTCCCCTCCTCTGTTAAGGATCCTTTTATATACACTCAGTGTATCTGATCCATTCTTACATTCCCTGCACCCATTGGGCTGTATGTTCCTTTTTGCCTCATTCCCCCCCCCCTCTCCACCCTCTATCCATCTAATGAACAAAGCTAAACTGGGAGTATCTTCAAGAGCCTTCAACCGATCTCAACAGCACTTAACAGGTGTTAACGAGCATGCTTCTCCCCCTAGGGCTCAACATTCGTATGTACGGGGCCCAAACCTGGACTCACTCCTTATTTTATAGACCTCTGTTATATCTCCCCTCAGCCATCTTTTCTCCAAGCTGAAGAGCCCTAGCCGCTTTAGCTCTTCCTTATAGGGAAGTCATCCCATCCCTTTTATCATTTTCGTCACCCTTCTCTTTATCTTTTCTATTTTAAATGATCTAAAAGCTCTCCAGTATTAAAAAATGTTAGATGGAATATATGTCATTGGACTTCATACTCACCTTTTTCAGTAACACCAACTTTTCTTGAAGACACAGGCACCACATTCAAGTCTGGATCAATAGCCGATTCCAAATTTTCAATTGTATTTACCAGCTGCAGTTAAAAAGAGGTTTCAAAAATTACTTAATTTCAAATGATAAAGCTTATCTCAGGGGGCAATGTCTCCAGATGGGTTAGTGTTGCTCATACAATGAGAGCATAGCCTACATGGCAGGTGCATATTTTATGGTCTGGAAGTTTCCTCCTGTTTGGTATAATTCCAGTTGAAACTGGAAACACCATGCATCTTCTTCTCTCATTCCATTCCCAACCATTCCTCCTCTCTTATCTTCCCTCCAGCTCTCCCATTGCACTGTCTGCCTCATTCTCCTTCCCAAGCCTCTTAATGCCCTCATCTTTCACCCACTTTTAGTACCCTATTTCCATTCTCTGTGCTCACCCCTCCACAGCCCTTATCTAGTTTCCTCTGCTTCTCATCCTCATACCAGTTCTAGGGTCTTATCTGTAACTCTTTCCCTCCCCACCCTTCCAATTCCTTTCTATTGTCTCTTCCCTCCTATCCAATCTCCTATTAGTGCCCGTTCCCCACCATCCCAGTTCACAGTAGGGAGAGAATGTTGGTATGTTGAGCAAATTGTGTGTGTGTGTCGAACTGCTCAGCATTTGTGCTTATTATTTACATTACATACTCTATCTTATTTTGAATCAAGCAGCAAGTAGATATTAGCAAATTGCAGGAACTAACCAGTTCAGTATTGGCAAAGTCTCGTTCCATATTTTCTGCCATGTTCTGTAGTGCAGATAGCTGTGCATCCATTTCTTGCAACTTTGAGCTAATGCGTCCTTTGCTAACAATTTTGGATGATACATTTTTTGTGGATTTCTCCTTAGCTCGAGCAGAATCATGATTGCCAAAAAGTCTGTCCCAAGGGTCTTTATTTTCAGCTTTGTTGGATTTCGCATTTAGTTCTTTCATTTGGAATGGTTGTTGTAAGAGGTTCTCTGAAATACATTAATTAAAGGGTCACAGAAAAGTTGGAAAACACATATACATTGCATATATTGAATATGCTGCCCAGAATTTGAAAAAAAAATAGAAAGCAACATATATTAAAAAAAAAAAAAGAAAGAAACATATATTTCCCTATAATTTACACTTCGAAATTATATGCAGGATGCACTAACTGCAATTCTTATTTACAATGCAATTTAAAAAACTACATGGTGGTATCATGGACCCTATATTATTTTTGTATACATTTAAAATATATGCAGTGCATATGCTAAACTGTACTAAAAAGTCATGATACAAAGAAACAGAAAATATAATTGGGTGGGTAAATAGTGACTTTAAATTCACAGCTCTATGGTTTCTATTATACTGAACACAGGATGGGGTTAGGGAAACAAGAGGAGATGCTCACAATGAGGTGGGGAACAGGGAGGCATGTGAGATGCTGGACACAATAAGGGGGGATAGCAGAAAGACATAGAGAAGGTACTGAATATGTAAGAGGGGATAGGGAGAGAGAGGGGAGATGCTGAACATGAGGGATGGGAGTAGACAGAGAATGGAGATGCTGGTCATAGAAAGGAATAGGGATATAAAGAGGGGGGATCATGGATATGGAGATATAGGGACACAAGATGCTGGACATGAGGAAGGGGAGCAGGGAGACAGAAGGGATATGATAGAGAGAGGAGGAGCAGAGAGACATTTCATTTATTACTTATATACTGCACCCTCAATAAAGCGAATGCTATATACCTGTAGAAGGTATTCTCCAAGGACAGCAGGCTGATTGTTCTCACTGATGGGTGACGTCCACGGCATCCCCCTCCAATCGGAATCTTCACTAGCAAAGACGTTTGCTAGCCCTCGCGCGCCCATGCGCACCGCGCATGCGCGACCGTCTTCCCGCCCGAACCGGCTCGTGTTCGTCAGTCCCGTATGTAGCAAGACAAAGACAAGGGAAGACCCAACTCCAAAGGGGAGGCGGGCGGGTTTGTGAAAACAATCAGCCTGCTGTCCTCGGAGAATACCTTCTACAGGTATATAGCATTCGCTTTCTCCGAGGACAAGCAGGCTGCTTGTTCTCACTGATGGGGTATCCCTAGGCCCCAGGCTCACTCAAAACAACAAACATGGTCAATTGGATCTTGCAATGGCGAGGACATAACTGAGATTGACCTAACAACTTATCCAACTAACTGAGAGTGTAGCCTGGAACAGAATAAAAATGGGCCTAGGGGGGTGGAGTTGGATTCTAAACCCCAAATAGATTCTGAAGCACTGACTGCCCGAACCGACTGTCGCGTCGGGTATCCTGCTGCAGGCAGTAATGAGATGTGAATGTGTGGACAGTTGACCACATCGCAGCCTTGCAGATCTCTTCAACAGTGGCTGACTTCAAGTGGGCCACTGACGCAGCCATGGCTCTAACATTGTGAGCCATGACATGACCCTCAAGAGCCAGCCCAGCCTGGGCGTAAGTGAAGGAAATGCAGTCTGCTAGCCAATTTGATAAGGTGCGTTTCCCCACAGCCACTCCCCTCCTGTTGGGATCAAAAGAAACAAACATTTGGGCGGACTGTCTGTTGGGCTGTGTCCGCTCCAGATAGAAGGCCAATGCTCTTTTGCAGTCCAATGTGTGCAGCTGACGTTCAGCAGGGCAGGAATGCGGACGGGGAAAGAATGTTGGCAAGACAATTGACTGGTTCAGATGGAACTCCGACACCACCTTCGGCAAGAACTTAGGGTGAGTGCGGAGGACTACTCTATTATGATGAAATTTGGTATAAGGAGCATGGGCTACCAGGGCCTGAAGCTCACTGACTCTATGAGCTGAAGTTACTGCCACCAAGAAAATGACCTTCCAGGTCAAGTACTTCAGATGGCATGAATTCAGTGCCTCAAAAGGAGGTTTCATCAGCTGGGTGAGGACGACATTGAGATCCCATGACACTGTAGGAGGTTTGATGGGGGGCTTTGACAAAAGCAAACCTCTCATAAAG
The DNA here is from genome assembly GCF_901765095.1 of Microcaecilia unicolor. Taxonomy (NCBI): domain Eukaryota; kingdom Metazoa; phylum Chordata; class Amphibia; order Gymnophiona; family Siphonopidae; genus Microcaecilia; species Microcaecilia unicolor. The sequence goes on from NC_044032.1 coordinate 73,769,336, forward strand.
CGAACAACTAAAGGCTGTCCCGAGATCGGCTTACCTTCCACACGGTAATGGTATGCACTGATTGCGCTAAGGTGAACCCTTACAGAGTTGATCTTGAGACCAGACTCAGACAAGTGCAGAAGGTAGTCAAGCAGGGTCTGTGTAGGACAAGAGCGAGGATCTAAGGCCTTGGTGTCACACCAGATGGCAAACCTCCTCCATAAAAAGAAGTAACTCCTCTTAGTGAAATCTTTTCTGGAAGCAAGCAAGACACGGGAGACACCCTCCGACAGACCCAAAGAGGCAAAGTCTACGCTCTCAACATCCAGGCCGTGAGAGCCTTCGTTCTGGGTGATGAGGGTCAGAAAACACTCCAATCTCCACGGTTCTTCGGAGGACAACTCCAGAAGAAGAGGGAACCAGATCTGACGCGGCCAAAAAGGAGCAATCAGAATCATGGTGCCTCGGTCCTGCTTGAGTTTCAGCAAAGTCTTCTCCACCAGAGGTATGGGAGGATAAGCATACAGCAGGCCTTCCCCCTAATCCAGGAGGAAGGCATCCGATGCCAGGCGGCCGTGGGCCTGAAGTCTGGAACAGAACTGAGGGACCTTGTGGTTGGCTTGAGATGCGAAGAGATCTACCAAGGGGGTGCCCCACACTTGGAAGATCCGGCGCACTACTCTGGAGTTGAGCGACCACTCGTGAGGTTGCATAATCCTGCTCAACCTGTCGGCCAGACTGTTGTTTACGCCTGCCAGATATGTGGCTTGGAGAAACATGCCGTGACGGCGAGCCCACAACCACATGCTGACGGCTTCCTGACACAGGGGGCGAGATCCGGTGCCCCCCTGCTTGTTGATGTAATACATGGCAACCTGGTTGTCTGTCTGAATTTGGATAATTTGGTGGGACAGCCGATCTCTGAAAGCCTTCAGAGCGTTCCAGACCGCTCGTAACTTCAGGAGATTGATCTGTAGACCTTGTTCCTGGAGGGACCAGCTTCCCTGGGTGTGAAGCCCTTCGACATGAGCTCCCCACTCCAGGAGAGACGCATCCATAGTCAGCACTTTTTGCGGCTGAGGAATTTGGAAAGGGCGTCCCAGAATCAAATTGGACCAAATCGTCCACCAGTGCAGGGATTCAAGAAAACTCATGGACAGGTGGATCACGTCCTCTAGATCCCCAGCAGCCTGAAACCACTGGGAAGCTAGGGTCCACTGTGGAGGCCATGTGGCCGAGCAATCTCAACATCTGCCGAGCTGTGATCTACTGGGATGCTCGCACCCGGGAGACGAGGGACAACAGATTGTTGGCCCTTGTCTCCGGAAGATAGGCACGAGCCGTCTGAGAATCCAGCAGAGCTCCTATGAATTCGAGTCTCTGTACTGGGAGAAGATGGGACTTTGGATAATTTATCACAAACCCCAGTAGCTCCAGGAGTTGAATAGTCATCTGCTTGGACTGTAGAGCTCCTGCCTTGGATGTGTTCTTCACCAGCCAATCGTCGAGATAAGGGAACACGTGCACTCCAAGCCTGCGGAGCGCTGCTGCTACCACAGCCAGGCACTTCGTGAACACCCTGGGCGCGGAGGCGAGCCCAAAGGGTAGCACACAGTACTGGAAGTGACGTATTCCCAGACGGAATCGAAGATACTGTCTGTGAGCTGGCAGTATCGGAATATGCGTGTAAGCATCCTTTAAGTCCAGAGAGCATAGCCAATCTTTTTCCTGAATCATGGGAAGAAGGGTGCCCAGGGAAAGCATCCTGAACTTTTCCTTGATCAGATATTTGTTCAGGGCCCTTAGGTCTAGGATGGGACGCATCCCCCCTGTTTTCTTTTCCACAAGGAAGTACCTGGAATAGAATCCCAGCCCTTCTTGCCCCGGTGGCACGGGCTCAACCGCATTGCCGCTGAGAAGGGCGGAGAGTTCCTCTGCAAGTACCTGCAAGACTGAGCTCCCGGTGGGCAATTTGGAGGCATGGAGGCCAAATTGAGGGCGTATCCTTGCCGGACTATTTGAAGAACCCAATGGTTGGAGGTTATGAGAGGCCACCTTTGGTGAAAAATTTTCAACCTCCCCCCGACCGGCAGATCGTCCGGCATGGACACTTTGGTCTCGGCTATGCTCTGCTGGAGCCAGTCAAAAGCTCGCCCCCTGCTTTTGCTGGGGAGCTGTGGGGCCTTGCTGAGGCGCACGCTGCTGATGAGAGCGAGCGCGCTGGGGCTTAGCCTGGGCCGCAGGCTGTCGAGAGGGAGGATTGTACCTACACTTACCAGAAGAGTAGGGAACAGCCCTCCTTCCCCCATAAAAACGTCTACCTGATGAGGTAGATGCTGAAGGCTGCCGGCGGGAGAATTTGTCGAAAGCGTTATCCCGCTGGTGGAGCTGTTCTACCACCTGTTCGACTTTTTCCCCCAAAATGTTATCCGCTCGGCAAGGGGAGTCCGCAATTCGCTGCTGAATCCTATTCTCCAGGTCGGAGGCACGCAGCCATGAGAGCCTGTGCATCACCACACCTTGAGCAGCGGCCCTGGACGCAACATCAAAGGTATCAAATACCCTCTGGCCAGGAATTTCCTACATGCCTTCAGCTGCCTGACCACCTCCTGAAACGGCTTGGCTTGCTCTGAAGGGAGCTGGTCCACCAAGTCCGCCAGCTTCCGCACATTATTCCGCATATGGATGTTCGTGTAGAGCTGGTATGATTGAATCTTGGCCACGAGCATGGAAGAATGATAGGCCTTCCTCCCAAAGGAGTCTAAGGTTCTGGAGTCTTTGCCCGGGGGCGCCGAAGCATGTTCTCTAGAACTCTTAGCCTTCTTTAGGGCCAAATCCACCACACCAGAGTTGTGAGGCAACTGAGTGCGCATCAGCTCTGGATCCCCATGGATCCGGTACTGGGATTCTATCTTCTTGGGAATGTGGGGATTAGTTAGTGGCTTGGTCCAGTTCGCCAGCAATGTCTTTTTTAGGACATAATGCATGGGTACTGTGGACGCTTCCTTAGGTGGAGAAGGATAATCCAAGAGCTCAAACATCTCAGTCCTTGGCTCATCCTCCACTACCACCGGGAAGGGGATGGCCGTAGACAAAGGCCGAGAAAGACATACTCTCGGGAGGAGAAAGCTGCCTTTCAGGGGAGGGAGTGGGGTCAGAAGGAAGGCTATCAGACTCCTCGTCAGAGAAATATCTGATGTCCTCCTCTGCCTCCCACGAGGCCTCGTCATCGGTATCAGACACAAGTTCACGAACCTACGTCTGAAGCCGTGTCCGTCTCGACTCCGTGGAAACACGGCCACGGTGGGAGCGTCGAGAGGTGGACTCCCTGGCCGGCAGCGGCAAAGCTCCCTCCCCCGACGTCGTCGGGTAGTCCACCTGGGAGGCAGCCGAAGCCGGTGCCGCAAGCGGGTACCGGTACCGGGGACCTCACCCCGGGCAAAGGGCCAGCTGTCGCCTCACTCAACAGCACCGGTGGCGCAGGCACCCCCGGTACCGGAGAAGGGCGCAACAGCTCTTCCAGGATGCCAGGAAGAACGGCCCGGAGACTCTCGTGCAGAGCGGCTGTGGAGAAAGACTGAGAAGCCGATGCAGGAGTCGAGGTCAAAACCTGTTCCGGGCACGGAGGCGGTACCGGGCTGTCCAGGGCAGAGCGCACCGACACCTCCTGGATGGAGGGTGAGCGGTCCTCCTGGTGCCGATGCCTGCTGGGTGCCGACTCCCTCGGCGACCCAGAGCTCCCGGTACCAAGACGGGAAGGTGACCGGTGACGATGCTTCTTCGACTTCGAGTGAAGCATGTCACCGGAGCTCCCCGGTAATGATGAGGAGGACGTAGAATCCAGACGTCGCTTCCTCTGGACCAGGGCCGAAGAAGGTCGATCCCGGGGGGCTGTACCGCAGGAGCCCTCAGGGCAGGAGGAGACCTACCCGAAGGCTCACTGCCACCAGCAGGGGAATGGACAGCCCTCACCTGCACTCCAGACGAAGCACCACCGTCCGACGACATCAGCACCAGCGGGGGTCCCAGTACCACCGACGCTGACGCACTCTTTCGAAGTCTTGGTACCGACGATGCAGGAGAAAGACACCTCGATACCGTCGACGCGATGCGATCTCCGAAGACTTCGGTGCTGCCGATGCACCCAACGAATCCCGAGATGCTGTTGCCGTCGAAGCGCCGGAGAACAGAACGTTCCACTGGGCTAACCTCGCCAGCCGAGTCCTCTTTTGCAAAAGAGCACAAAGACTTCAAGCCTGCGGGCGGTGCCCAGCCCCCAACCACTGCAATTAGTAGTTCCAATTCTCATAACCCCTCTGAGCCCCCGGGGTTATGAGAATTGGAACTACTAATTGCAGTGGACTTGAGAACTGAATAATTTCTGGGGAGGGGGGATAATAGCATTGTGCTTACTATTTCAATCAGTTTTTCTGTACAAGTTTAGCTTCATTTGTCTTTATTTGAAATTTCATAAATTAAAATTTTCTAAAAAATTGAATAATCTTATCAATGGGGTGGAGCTGGGGTGGGGGCGGGGCTAGGATGGGGCCCCACCAAATTGGTCTGCACAGGGCCCCGCACTTGCTAAGACCGGCCCTGGATGGAAGAGGGAGAAGAGATACTGGATGAAAGGTAGAGGAAAAAGAGAAATAAAGGAAAGATGCTGAATGAGGGGGGGGGGGGGGGGGGAGAGGAGATGCCAGATGGAGAGAGGGCGGCATTAATGAAAAGACTGGGAACTAGAGGATGCACTGCAAGCAGAGTCTGGCTTCTTGGAATTTTAGTTTCATTTTTGTCTACTTTTTGTGGTTACTTATTCTATAATTGGTAAGGGTCTATGTTCAATGTGTGCGATTGAGGCCAAATATTCTGTTAGCATTGAATGTCTGGTAGGGATCTGCTGTAATCCAGCCTGTTTAGCTTTCCCAACAGGTGTAGATGTTCTAACGACAACAGCAATAATTTCCTAGGTAGAGTGTGAGTTTTGGAAGTCTGTGCAATTAAGGAACGATAGATTTGCTCTACAGGTCTTGAGTGTCTTTTGTAACATTCTGTATTACTTCACTATGCTCTGGTATGAAGAGGGTTTATATGCTGTTAGTGACATGATCACCAAAATCAGACTTTTTTTTGTATGGTAAGTTCACTGAGAAGATGTCCTAATGCTGCTCTAAACTCACTGGGGGAGGTGCTATGGGATTTTCTGTAGATGTAAAATATATATTTACTTTAAGCAATGTGACAGTCCAGTGAGCAGAGTCAGGGGTCAGTATTTTTCATATTGGCATCCCAAGCAACATAATTAAACTTGTTTTTTGTTGAGTACAACAAGTTACTGCAAAGTTCTTTTTATTTTCTTTTTTATTATTATTATATTGCCTGAGAGTATAAGTTACTTTCTTCTTTCTTTAAGAAACCACCTGGTTGGTTCTTTCTTTAAGAAACCACCTGGTTGGTGTTCTGCTCCCCGAGGAAACTCCCTTTTTGGGTGTCTTGTGGTGAAATGTCATCTCATCCACTGTTTCAGGCAGCAGATTGCCTTGATCCAGTCATGAATCTAGGAGATTTCTATAGATTCTGAGAAAAACTACACTGGCTCCCAATCAAAGAACGCATCACCTTCAAAATCTGCACCTTGGTCCACAAGATTATCTAAGGTGTAGTCCCAGGATACATGATTGACCTGATTGATCTCCCAACCAGAAACATAACCGGTTCATCTCGAACTTACCTAAATCTCCACTACCCAAACTGCAAAGGTCTCAAATACAAAACAACCTACACATCCAACTTCTCCTATATAAGCACATGACTATGGAACGCACTGCCTAAAGCTGTGAAAACAATCTATGACCATCTAAACTTCAGGAAATCACTAAAGACCTACCTGTTCGGAAAGGCATACCCCACCGACCCAACATAAATGCCTCAACACAGCAAAACCAAAGATCATACTGGACACTATTTACCCCTCCCTATCTTTGACCCCTAATGTGCCTGTAACTTACCTTATTCGACCCTAACATCTAATTGTATTTGTTCCTCTACTGAACCTGGCGATTGCCTTTTTGGTACTATGTAAGCCACATTGAGCTTGCAAACAGGTGGGAAAATGTAGGATACAAATGTAACAAATAAATAAATAAAATAGAAGTATAATAAAATATCTATAATGTTAACAGGAGAAAACTGAACCTATTGAATTTGGAACTGAAATATGAAAAAATGCTGGTATCTGACAATGGTGTTCCAATCTCAGTATGACATTTGTAATAATTATTTATATGTTTGGTCTGGACGGAGAATGGTGTAGAACTGATTCAGGGAAGCAGATATTGGAAATGGCTATTCCCTGTTAAAATGAATGAAAGAATGGATTTAATTTAATTTTGGAATTTATATTCCACCTTTACAGTGTAGATCACATGCATACTAAATTAAATCTATACTATAAATTTTAAAAGATACAACAAAATCTAAGTAAGTCCAGTATAACAAAAAAAAAAAAAAATCAAATACAGTAAGGTAACATGGGACTTAACTAAATATCTAGGTACAAAGTAAATAGCCATCTCATCAAATTCTTATGTAGCACTGTATAACTTGATTCAATCTTCAAGTCAATAGTGAGCTGATTCAAGAGAACAAGGGCCTTCCTGAAAAAAAAAGACTATTTATGTATTTATTTACAGCATTTCTATCCCACATTTTCCAACTAGCTTTGTTTCAATGTGGTTTATTTGGAACTAAGAAGTACAATAAGCTAGGGGATCTGAATTACATAGAATCCAAGTGGCTTGAAGAGGGATAGGGGAAGAAGGCAGGAGGATATATGAAGGATAGGGGAAGGGCGGCAGGGAGGGGAGGTGGATCTATTAGTGGAAGCAAATGCGGGGTCATTCCCATGCAAGGGATGGAGGGGACGTTGCTGAGTAAGAGTGAGGATTATTCATAGCTGATTCACAGTGGAGGTTCATGGAAGAAGTTTTTGAAGACGTGGGCCTTTAGCTATAAGCTATAAAGTTTTATGCCACATGAAGGAATTTCTGGCTGGTCACATGCTCTGATAGTGAAAATGTTGCTAAGGCAACTCAGATACCTGGTATATCTTGTTACAAAACTAATTCACTGAGAAGAGGAATGGCAAGGACCAATTGCAAGCTTCCAGCACATATGAAAGTCCCAATTACAAGTCTCCAGCCCATATGCAGCACCTATGATTGGTCCAGCCTAGAGGAGAGGTGGATGCTCACAACAGCCTATAAAACCATGCTGCAGACTCTGAAAAACTAGGCTTGGAGAGTGAGTTTCAGATCCATCCAATGGCCTATGCTTTTCCCGAAGGGGTCTGCTCCCCCCCCCCTTTCGTACCTGGTAGAATCTAATTCTCTATAGCTATGAATCTTTCTTTCATTTATTCTTTGTCTGCTTTCTCTCTGTTCTGTGACCTTTGTATGAAGAACGAACTTTCTTCCTCCTTTCTCTCTTCTTTATCTAATTAGTCTAATTACTTATAATTACCAGAGGTACTGATGTCAGATTTTGTAAGTTTGTTATAACTTGAAACTGATGTCTGATGCTGTGATGGTGGGTGAGTAATTAAAAAGACTTAATTCTCTCTAATTCCTGTATAATGTTTTCTATAATATTTGATAGAATTTGTGTTTCAGAGAATAGCAAACCAAATTGTGCAGCCTAGTACAAATTGTGACCCACGACGTATACACTATTTACGAAAGATCAGGTAAGTATCTAGGCTCCTCAATGAGTTAGAGAGCATGTTCCAGCTCTTAGTGCATAGGTAGGTGAAGCCTAATGAGTAAACTGTTTTGTATCGTACACCCTGGCAGTTGGGGAAGTGGAGTGTGAGATAGCTTCGTGCTTCTGTGTGGATGTTGCGTAGTGGTTAATTGAATCTTTGCAGCCGGCATAGATGCCGTTACAGTAGTCAATATATGCAAGGGTTAGCGTTTGTACAAGCATCCAGAAGACTTCTCTCAGAAAGTAGCTTATGATGCGCCTCAGTTTCCACAGTGTATAAAATATTTTGGTCATATTTGTTTGTGCTTTGAAGGCCAGGTTTCGGTCTAGTGTGATTCCTAGGATTCTGCTATTGAGTAGGTGGTCCCTCTGGGCAAGTCACTTAACCCTCCATTGCCCCAGGTACAAATAAGTACCTGTATACAATATGTAAGCCGCATTGAGCCTGCCATGAGTGGGAAAGCGCGGGGTACAAATATAACAAAATAAATAAATAAATAAAATCAAGGGTAATGCTGGAGAAGGCCTCCTTGCAGTAATTGGATGTAAGCACTAAGAACCGAGTCTTGTCTCTGTTGAGTTTGAATGCTGTGGTCCAGAATTCCTAGAAATACCAAGGTTAGGATCTTGAACCAAATTTGGGTGTCTATTGGTAACCAGAGCAGAGGAATGGAAAATATAGAAGAATGTCTAGAATAAATGAATGGATAAGAAAAGGAAGGCATTAGTTTTCTTACAGGTCTTTTCCCACAGACACAGAACGGGAGCATCTCTTTGTTGAATCTGGCCCACAGTGTTAGATCACTGTTTTTAGATCTACTGAGAAGTAGTAAAGTTATTAACAGGAAATGCAGGATGTGGAAAAAAAGAGAGCCTTATAGGTTTTCTGAACTGAAATCGTGGGATCAAATATTACTTCTATGGTCATTTTACAGTTTGTAGTTCTGAGAGAATTCAACTGCAGAAATCACCAAAAGTTTGCATACTCAAATGCTGCTGTACATGTACTAAATATGTTATACAATATAATGGCCATATCGCCTGCATGAATTACAGTAATTTTATGTTGTTCAAATTACACATACAATCTTGTAGATTCAATATAATGAACAGAAAAGAGAAAAGCAGGCCTTTTATATGGTGTAAATTGTATAACGCCAATGCTGAGTTTGTAAAGTCTCACTAATTATAAACAAGAACGGAAAAAATATTTAAATAATTTTTAAAACGCTAAGAATCTATCTCACCATTTCACAGACCAAAATGATTTTCAGCAGGGTAGGTGACATGTCCTTAACTCTACATTCCCAAGTTTGAATCTGATTGGTCATCATTTACAGAACTTATCATGCAGTGAGAAAAACACCTGACTGAATCACGGCTATAGCATTTTTGGCCCTAGTTGTAAAGCTCTAAAAACAAGTGTCTTATGAAACCAACCTTTCTACAATGTAAGTAAACTACAAAATTAATGCCATAAGACTATATACCCAGCTCATTTTTTCACATGAAGAAATGAAGTGATAAGTACCTGTATTCCTGAACTCATCTGGTGGGACTGTATTAGTAACAGAAGCAGCCATGTGATGCAACTGTGCAGAGGACGGAACGTCGAGACTCTCATGTTGCTTTGTGATCACTTCTACCTCTGGAGATTCAGCTGCAACAGGTAACCCCTTCAGAAGATCTTCAGCATCAATGTCAATCACATTAATAAAATTGTGCCCAACCTGACTCAGAAAAAAAAAAGTTGTTGTGTTACTAATTATGCCCACAATCTCTATTCATTACAGTAAATAAATAATATTGCTGTAAGCAGAACACTAGGAGCATTTGCTTTACCACTTCCTAAATACTCATGCTTTATTTGCAATGGTTAGCTGATAGAAGACATACAGCCTTGAAGTTGTCAACCAGTGCTAAAACACATTATATTTGGGCCCAATAATAAAAAAAATAAAAACTTGAGCGCCTATACTATTATTCCTTTACTTGCTAAATTATTAGAAGCCTATGTGGCAGAGTTACTGTCTGATTATTTGACTAAATATAATTGTTTACATCCCTTACAGTTTGGTTTCAGGCATTTTCACTCAACAGAATCAGTGTTGCTGGCGATTACAACAGAGGTGAAAGTATTAATTGCTCATGGGAAAGCATCAGTTCTTTTACAGTTTGATTTCACAGACGCTTTTGACACAGTTGACTATGATATTTTGCTGTATCAAGCGAGTTCGCCTTATGGTCTTGTACTATTTGACTTGACTCTCAAATGCTATTTGGTGTTTATGTACTTAGCGATCTAGTGCCTCTTAGACGCAAGACTTTTTTACATTATGCAATCTTATTTGGTCTCAAAGTGATATTACTCACCTGGATTCATACAACTCCTTCCTTGATACAACGTTGGAGAATGTACATGATGGAGCAGATGCAAATGGACTGTTTGCAAAGAACAGAAATTGTACAACCTGTAAGTCGTAGGTTCCAGGATATTTGGGAACCGTTTTGGCTAATATTACCTCATAATGGTCAGAGTCGTTTGTGAAGCTTTTAGAGGGAAGCCATGATATAAAGGACAATGAATATTGCTGTTACTGTGGAATCGGGTAGACAGGGATGGGGTCGGGAGGGAATTCATTTCTATGCTGTTCTTTCAGTCAAACTGGTTGCTAAGTCTGTTAACTATTTTGGATCAATAAAGAAGATTTAAACATAAATTGAGTTCTCTGGGTATTGCTGTTAAAGTGCTGAATTGAATACAAGAATTTTTGACACACAGATTTTATAGGGTCAAAATGGCAAACATTCAGCGGATTGGAAACCATTTGTGGAGTACCCTAGGGTTCCCCACTGTTATTTAATATCTACATGACCTCTTTTTGCCAGGGCTTTTCTTCTATTGGGTCTAAGTTTTTCTCGTATGCAGATGACATGTTTGTATTAATGCTGATTTACCTTTCTCTTTACCTTGTGTTTCACAGTACATAAATAGAACCAAAAAACAGAGTGCTATGCATGGATTTAATTAAACAAAGACAAAACAAAACTCTTCTAGTTCAGCGGTTCAGAAGGAATACTGTCCCTACAGAATTGGTTATGTTAGATGGCTTGACCTTGAAGGTGGAAAAAATATCTAAGATACTTGGAGGCATATTTTCAAAGCACTTAGCCTCCCAAAGTTCCATAGAAACCTATGGAACTTAGCCTCCCAAAGTGCTTTGAAAATATGCCTCTTGGTGTTTTTTTGGACACCTCTGTCATTGAAATCTCAAGTAAATACTATAATAAAGGCTGTATTTTTCAAATTACATCAACTGAGGAACATTCATACCTTGCTATCTGAGAAACATTTCTCTATTTTAATTCAATCTATCATTTTATCTTCCTTTGACTATTGCAATGGCATATACTGTTTGTTATCAGCACAGCCGATATTGAGACTACAGGTCATACAAAACACTGCAGCCAATATGGTGTTTAAAAAGAAAAGATTTGATCACGCCACTCCATGCTTGGTTAAGTTACACTGGCTCCCCATAGATGCTTGAATTTTTTTCAAATTAGATGGGCTTATAAAATGTTTGATGGCCTGTGTCTGGAGTATCTGATAAAACTATGTTCTTTTCCTGCAGCTCCTGCTTTTTGTAGAGTTGGAAACCATCGTCTCCTATATTTTCCATCTTTTTTTTACTGGAGTAAAATATAAAAGATCTTTACATTTATCTTTCTCTTACTAAGCTGTTTGCTATGGTTCCATCAAGCCCAGCATCCTGTTTCCAACAGTGGCCAATCCAGGTCACAAATACCTGGCAAGATCCCAGAAAAGTACAAAACATTCTATACTGCTTATCCCAGAAATAGTGGATTTTCCCCAAGTCCATTTAATAATGGTCTCTGGACTGCTTCTTTAGGAAGCCGTCCAAACCTTTTTAAAACTCCATTAAGCTAACCGCCCCTACCACATTTTTATTTTTTGTTACATTTGTACCCCGCGCTTTCCCACTCATGGCAGGCTCAATGCGGCTTACATGGGGCAATGAAGGGTTAAGTGACTTGCCCAGAGTCACAAGGAGCTTGCCTGTGCCTGAAGTGGGAATCAAACTCAGTTCCTCAGGACCAAAGTCCACCACCCTAACCACTAGGCCACTCCACATTCTCTGGCAACGAATTCCAGAGTTTAATTACACGTTGAGTGAAGAAACATTTTCTCCATTCTTTTTAAATTTACTACATTGTAGCTTCATTGCATGCCCCCTGGTCCTAGTATTTTTGCAAAGCGTAAACAGACGCTTCACCTTCACATCTACCCGTTCAATTCCACTCATTATTTTATAGACCTCTATCATATCTCCTCTCAGCCGCCTTTTCTCCAAGCTGAAGAGCCCTAGCCGCTTTAGCCTTTCCTCATAGGGAAGTCGTCCCATCCCCCTTTATCATTTTCGTCGTCCCTCTCTGCACCTTTTCTAATTCCACTAGATCTTTTTTGAGATGCGGCGACCAGAATTAAACACAGTATTCGAGCTGCGGTCGCACCATGGTGTGATACAAAGGCATTATAACATCCACATTTTTGTTTTCCATTCCTTTCCTAATAATACCTAACATTCTATTTGCTTTCTTAGCTGCAGCAGCACACTGACCAGAAGGTTTCAACGTATCATCAACGACGACACCTAGATCCCTTTCTTGGTCCGTGACTCCTAACGTGGAACCTTGCATGACGTAGTTATAATTCGGGTTCCTCTTTCCCACATGCATCACTTTGCACTTGCTCACATTAAACGTCATCTACCATTTAGACGCTCAGTCTCCCAGTCTCATAAGGTCCTCTTGTAATTTTTCACAATCCTCCCGCGATTTAATGATTTTGAATAACTTTGTGTCATCAGCAAATTTAATTACCTCATTAGTTACTCCCATCTCTAGGTCATTTGTAAATATGTTAAAAAGCAGCGGTCCCACTAACTACCCTTCTCCATTGAAAACACTGACCATTTAACCCTACTCTCTGTTTTCTATCATTTAACCAGTTTTTAATCCACAATAGAACACTACCTCCTATCTCATGATTCTCCAATTTCCTCTGGAGTCTTTCATGAGGTACTTTGTCAAACACCTTCTGAAAATCCAGATACACAATATCAACCGGCTCACCTTTATCACTAGACCACCAGACCACACTAAGGTAAAGGAAGGGAGGGGATGATAGGACGCCTGCCTGCCCATCTGCCTGCCAGCCTGTCCGTTCGCAAATCCAGACAAACGGGCAGGCTGGCAAAACCCGCACGGATTGCCGGCCATGTCCTCAAAAACAGGACATGACCGGGTAAAACCAGATGTAGGGTAACCCTACACCATGGTATGCGTATTGATTACAACAACATTGTACAAGAAGGTAAACATCAAGCACTAGCCCATCAGGTTAAAGCCATGGAGGACACTGGAAGGATAAGGATTACCAAAATTCTTTTGATACAGGATAAAGGAGTGATTTTAAGGACGACTGAGAATTTGGAGAATACTTTAAAATCTCTAAATCTTAGACTCAAACTTTCCTAAAACAAATCTGTTACCATCGTAAATTATATTTTAGAAGTACCTGAGGGTCATTTTGAAAATTCCAGAAAATGCCCTCCCTCCAGTCAGTAAGATTTATTAGTTATTAAGAACTGAGAAAATGGGGTGAGAAAGGGAACTGGAAGGGCTGGCCAGATAGTAAGCAGTTTGAATTCGTCTAACATTTTGGAGAATTTGAAGGTGGAAGCATTTACTCCTCTGGCATAAATATTATGAAGGACTTATTTGAAGAGATGATATGCTTTTTTAGATTACAATGCTTATTGTCATTCCCCCTCTCTTATTTATCCTCCTGTTTTTTTTCCCTTTGGCTCCCCATTATAGTGGTCTGATAAAGTGCCACATAAATGCCTGTTGTATAATATTTGTTTTCCTTTGTTTTGTTTTATTTTTCTTCAATGTGCTTTTCCAATCAAGGGTTATTTTTTTATGCTACTCTTAAGTTCAAATCCAAATTAAAAAAAAAAAAAGAAAAAGAAAAACATGGTATCATTGAAAAAAAAAACAACTGCCAATGTTATGCACTCATGTATTGAGAAACACTTACGAGAGGGGGTATAGCATCAGGAGGTGGAAAAGACAAAGTCCTTTCTGCTACTTCAGTTAGGAATCTGAGGTTTAAGTAAAAATCTGGAGGCAGAACCTGGGGAGTGCTGGAAGGCATATGTACTGTAAAAAAAGACTAAATGTAAGTTCAAAGAATTTGCATTCATTTTTTAAATTCAAATATACTGATACAACTTTAACAAGACAAACACTAGAGTCAAGTGATTAAATAATTGATCTAAAAGATTGTTCTCTTGAAAAAAAAATTCAACATGTTTCCATACCTTCTGAGATTTAGAAAAAGCATTTCCTTTTCTTGGCACTGACAAACTCGTAGCCCTGTAGTAGCTTTGCTACATAGAGTTTAATTATTTTGCATCTACCTTTGTAGCCTTTGATGAGCCAATTTACAATATGGTTTACCGAGCAAATGCACAGAAGCAACACTTGAACAATATCATTATTGAACGTTACACATCACTTTTGTCCTCATAAACCTGAAATGATTTGTATTTCAATTTACTTCTAATTTATTTTATATTTTCTGTACTTTAAATGCAATAATACTCTGTATTTCTCCTTCCGGATATGGCGATCACCATCACGACATAAAGTAAGCCACATTGAGCCTGCAAAGAGGTGGGAAAATGTGGGATATAAATAAATAAGACTGAATAAAAATATAATCTTGCTGATATGCAGACAGCAGGAAAACTACTATTTAAATGTCTTTACCCACAAGTTCCCAGAAAATGAATGCGATATAATGAAGATACATACCTGTAGCAGGTATTCTCCGAGGACAGCAGGCTGAACATTATCACGTATGGGTCATCGTCCGCGACGGCCCAGGAGACCGGAACTCTTCAAAAACAAGAAAACTTTGAGAACGCTGCATCACGCGGAACAAAGTGCACCACGCATGTGCGAGCAGCTTCCCGCCCGTAACGTGAGCATGCGACGTTAGTCAATAAAGAGCAATAAAGAGATTGAGAACAACTCCAAAGGGGAGGAGGAGGGTTGTGATAATGTTCAGCCTGCTGTCCTCGGAGAATACCTGCTACAGGTATGTATCTTCATTTTCTCCAAAGACAAGCAGGCTGAAGATTATCACATATGGGGTATCCCTAGCCCCCAGGTTCACTCAAAACAATGAACATTGGTCAATTGGGCCTCGCAATGAAGAGGACATAACATACATTGACCTAAAAAGAAATGCAACTGAGAGTGCAGCCTGGAACAAAACAGATATGGGCCTAGGAGGGTGCAGTTGGATTCTAAACCCCGAACAGATTCTGCAGCACCGACTGCCCAAACCGACTGTCGCGTCGGCTATCCCGCTGAAGGCAGTAGTGAGATGTGAATGTGTGGACTGATGACCACGTTGCAGCCTTGCAAATCTCTTCAATGGAGGCTGACTTTAAATGAGCCACTGACACAGCCATGGCTCTAACATTATGAGCCTTATAGCCTGAACTGCCTTTGGGTAAGATACTGATGCTAATAAACTATTTCTTATATCCACTGAATCCCAGGTGTCTTTCTATGTAGCTTATTAATGCACAGACTGTGTAAAACAGTCTGACCAAATACTAGGGCAGAATAAGTAATCATCTAAAGGTCGGAAGAAATCCTATTGCTTCCCCTGCCCGGGCTGTTAATACTACAGCCCTATAGCACTTCCGCTGGCACCAAATATATTCAACCTTGAGCAGCTACTTGGTATGCCACATCAAAAGTGTCGTAAGACCCCCTGGCCAGGAATTTGCGACACGCCTTCTGCTGCCTGACCACCTATTGAAAAAGTTCATTAAGCTCCGGAAGAAGTGCTTCAACTAAACTGGACAGTTGCCTCACTGAGTTGCGTAAGTGAATGCTCGTATAAAGCTGGTATGTTTGGATCTTGGCAGCGAGCATTGTGGCCTGATACGTCTTCCTCTCAAAAGAATCCAAGGTCCTAGACTCTCTGCCTGTGGGCGCCGAGGCATAGTCTCTAGTACTCTTGGCTCTTCTGAGAGCAGAGTCCACAACCATGGAATCGTGAGAAAGTTGGGCCTTCACCATTACAGGCTCTCCATGGACTCTGGACTGGGACTTCTTGGGGACCGCTGGGATAGAGAGAGGGCAAGACCAATTCCGCATCAGCACTTCCCCGAGTGTATTGTGCAGGGGGGCCGTTGCAACCTCTGCAGGTGGAGAAGGATAATCCAGGACCTCGAGCATCTCAGCCCTGGGCTCATCCACAACCTCTATAGGGAATGGAATGTCCTTAGACATTTCCCGTACAAAGGATGAGAAAGTAAGACTCTCAGGTGGAGACATCCTTACTTCAATCGGTGGAGTAGGATCAGAGGGAAGCCCACAGGACTCTTCCTCAGAAAAATACCTGGGGTCTTCCTCTTCTCCCCATGAGCGCTCCTCTTCGGTATTGGTCAGAAGCTCCCTAAGAGCAGCCCGAACCCAAGCCTGCCTCAACTCCAAGGATTGACGACCTCTTGGGGGATGCCAAGAAGTCGACCCCAGTCTGGACTCTGGTGAAGCTTCCTCCACCGACGTCGAGAGGGAGTCGACCCGGGTGGCAACCGGCTCCGGTATTGCAAGCGGCACTGAGGATGGGGACCTCCTCACAGGTGATGGCCCAGATGCCGTCTCAGCAGTCGGTATGGGAGGCACAAGCACCCCTGACACCGAGGCAGACTGATGAAGCAACCCTTCAAGGAACTGTGGAAGAAGGGCCCGGATGCGCTCATCGAGAGCTGCCATCGGAAAAGTCGGTGTTGCCGGTGTAGGAGTCGATGTGAAAATCTGAGGGGGCTCGAGAGCCAATACCAGGCTGCGAGACGACCGACGCATCGGCACCTCCTGAATTACCATACTGGGACAGACCAAAGGTCCATCAAGCCCAGCATCCTGTTCCAAACAGTGGCCAATCCAGGCCACAAATACCTGGCAAGATCCCAAAAACGTACAAAACATTTTATACTGCTTATCCCAGAAATAGTGGATTTTCCCATTTAATAACGGTCTATGGACTTTTCCTTTAGTAAGCGGTCCAAACCTTTTTAAAACTCCACTAAGCTAACCACCTTTACCACATTCTCTGGCAACAAATTCAGAGTTTAATTACACATTGAGTGAAGAAACATTTTCTCCGATTCCTTTTAAATTTACTACATTGTAGCTTCATCGCATGCCCCCTAGTCCTAGTATTTTTGGAAAGCGTAAACAGACGCTTCACATCTACCCATTCAACTCCAATCATTATTTTATAGACCTCTATCATATCTCTCCTCAGCCACCTTTTCTCCAAGCTGAAGAGCCCTAACCGCTTTAGCCATTCCTCATAGGGAAGTCGTCCCATCCTCTATCATTTTCGTCGCCCTTCTCTGCACCTTTTCTAATTCCACTAGATCTTTTTTGAGATGTGGCGACCAGAAATGAACACATAATTTGAGGTGCGGTTGCACCATAGAGCGATACAAAGGCATTATAACGTCCTCATTTTTGTTTTCCATTCCTTTCCTAATAATGCCTAACATTCTATTTGCTTTCTTAGCCGCAGCTAAGGTTTCAGCATATCATCAACAACGACACCTAGATCCCTTTCTAGGTCTGTGACTCCTAACGTGGAACCCTGCATCACATAACTATAGTTCGGGTTCCTCTTTCCCACATGCATCACTTTGCACTTGTTCACATTAAAAACCATCTGCCATTTGAATGCTCAGACTCCCAGTCTCGTAAGGTCCTCTTGTAATTTTTCACAATCCTCTTGCGATTTAACTACTTTGAATAACTTTGTGTCATCAGCAAATTTAATTACCTCACTAGTTACTCCCATCTCTAGATCATTTATAATTATGTTAAAAAGCAGCAGTCCTAGCACAGACCCCTGAGGAACCCCATTATCTACCCTTCGCCATTGAGAATACTGCCATTTAACCCTACTCTCTTCCTGCCTAGTAGAAAGGATAGGTTTTTCTAACTGCTTCTTGTCCTACACCCTAACTCTTGCTGTAGCATTCTAACTTTGTGGACAGGTTCTGCCAGTGCTAGGTAACAAATCCCCCCCCCCCCCCCCCCCCCCAAAAAAAAAAAATAATAATAAAAAAACCCAGCTTTAGTCTCCCAACTGGTTTTAAATTTACATTTTACATTGATGAAACTGCTATAATTATTGGGAATATTTAGATTTACAAAAGGAAAGTTATATTCTAGCTGAATTTGATTGTGGGATCAAACTGAATTTGTTTTATCAAACTGTATCATTGCTGGCCACACCCAGAGAACTTTTTTTTGATACAGTACTTGGCTGACTCACTGGGACTTATAGTCCCACCTACCCTCCCCCTAGCCCACTCTCCCCACGGTTTTCTAGTCATATACAGACAAACCAAAAACCATTAACTTTACTCCTCAGTCATACACAGGCAATCTGTTAACCCTATCATAATATACCTGTTCATACCTATTCCATCCAATCAAGATGACTTTTGTTCTCTGTAATAATTGTGGTGCTTTAGTTCCAAGGCAAACCACCTGGAGACTTAAGGCTTGTCCTATCTGTCTTCAGCTTGCTAGTATAAAACAGGAGCTCAGCAAACTAAAGCAGGAATTGGATGCACTTAAAGCAGCTTCTATCAATGCACAGAATCATACCAACTTCACCCACTGCCTCAAAGCAGTGGCGTAGCCATGGGTGGGCCTGGGAGGGCCAGGGCCCACCCTATTTGGACTCAGGCCTACCCAAAATTGTGGCACTCTTGCTATGGCCTGGTAGAGATCCTCAAACCCCTCCAGCTGAAGATTTCCTCCTCAGGCAGCTGGTGCTCTTTCAAACGGCAGCTGGCTTAACTTGCTTCGAGCTGACACCAGCACCAGCCCCCCTCTGCACATGCTTAGTTTGTTTTCATGCATGCAGAGCCTGCTGGTCATGGCATCAGCTCGAGGAAAGTGCTGCTGGCTGCTGTCTGGAAGAGCGCTGACTGCCTGAGCAGGAGGAAATCTTCAGCTAGCGGGGTTTGTAGATCCCCTCCTGCTCAGGTATTTAATATTGTGGGCTTGCAGGTGGAGGGAGGGATGAAGAGAAGACAGAGGAGCAAAGCAGAGCAGAGGGGGCCTAGGGACAGGGGGGCATGAATTCTGTGCCCACCCACCTTGGACTCAGGCCCACCCATAATTGGCCATCTGGCTACGCCCCTGCCTCAAAGGATAAAACCACCTAAGAATAGATGGTTCACAGTAGGCTCAGGCAGACTACTACAACATGTGGCACAGAAGCATCTGCCCTCACAAGTGTTGCCCCTAGAGAATTCTTTTGCTCCATTACAGCACTGTGATGCCCCTGAAAATAAAACTGAGGTGGATCAAAAAGCAAAGATGCCAAAAGAGAAAACACCTCCCCCCCAAAGCACTAACATTGAAACTCATACCCAGTGGCGTCACGAGGGCAGCTGACAACCGGGGCGGGTCGCGGGTGCAGCGCGACGCACCCTCCCCCCTCCGTAGCGCAACCCCCCTCCCCCCGCGAGAATATACCTGGAAGGCGGTGAGGGGCGGGCGGGAGAGCCAATCCGCCAAGTGCACGCCGCTAGGGGGTATCGGCGCCTCGCTGGTTCCTTGCTCTCTCTGCCCCAGAACAGGAAGTAACCTGCTCCAGGGCAGAGAGAGCAAGGAACCAGCGAGGCGCCGACACCCCCCAGAGGCATGCACCCGGGGCGGACCGCCCCCCCCCCCTTCCTACGCCACTGCTCATACCAGAAAATTGTTGATACTTGGGGATTCCATTATTAGAGGCATTAAATTTGAAACACAGTTCAAGGGGCCATGCAAACTGAAATGACTTCCAGGCTCCTCAGCTACTAAATAAATAATGACTATAATTAGGGAAAAAACTAAGGAGTCAAACACTGATGTTGTTATCTACCTAGGAACAAACGACCTGTCCAGTAATACCCCACTTGCAGTGCAGAGAGCTTCTCAGGAGCTGGGGGAGGGGTTAAAATCTTTGGTACACACAGTAGCTTTTTCTGAAATACTACCTACTTTTGGAAAGGGAGAGAAAAGATTACAAAGTACTGAAAATTTCAATAGCTGTCTCAAAGCCTGGAGTCATAAGAAGGTTTTAAGTACATAGGAAGATGGGGCAACACATGGAAAAACAAAAGACTGTATTGTAATGATGGGCTGCATCTCACTGTGGCAGGAAAATAAATCCTTGAGAAGAAATTTAGACAATATGTTTCTAGGCATTTAAACTAGAAGACAGGGATTGCATATGGAGGCAGGTCACTTCCAGTGGTCACCCCCAGCTAAAGCTAAAAGACAAGATTTGACAGTAGAAAAGAAAGCAATAAAAACAACAATCTTAGCAAATCACTTCTTAACAACACAGCAGGAAGCGAGACTAAACAAAAAGCTAAACAGAAAATAAAAATGCCACTGAAATGTAGATGGAAAGCGATGACCACAAATGCTCGTAGTCTAAGCAACAAAGTTCATGATCTGCAAGCCCTGATGTTAGAGGCAGTCTCAGACGTTCTTGCAATCACAGAGACACTGCTCAATGATTCCCATGAATGGGATGCAAACGTACCAGGCTATAATCTATTTAGGAAGGATATTGATGGTAGTAAAGGTGGAGGAGTAGCTCTGTATATGAGAAATGATATCACAGCGACTGAAATGACAGGGGCCTGAGGAAAGGAAGAAGCAATAAGGATCACCTTAAAAAGATGATGGAAACTCTGTCTGTATGGGTGTTGTCTACAGACCTCCAACACAATCGGAGGAACTAGATAAAGATCTGGTTACAGATATCCAAAAGTTGGGAAAGAAAAGAGAGATGCTGTTGCTTGGAGATTTCAACCTGTCGGATGCGGATTGGAAAGTTCCATCTGCGGAATCAGAAAGAACTAGAGAGATCGTGGATGCTTTTCAAAGTGCTCTGTTTAGACAAATGGTGACAGACCCCACGAGGGAAGGAGTGACACTAGATCTGGTGCTCACAAATTAGGAAAGTGTGTCAAATGTCTGAGTGGGTGCCCACCTGGTTTGATATTCCAGCTGAAGTGGAGGGCAGCCACTCAAAACTCAAAGTCCTGGATTTCAAACATGCTGACTTTAGTAAAATGGGGGAATACCTGAAGAGTGAGCTGATGGTCTGGAAGGACATAAGAAAAGTGAAAAGGCAGCGGTCCAGGCTGAAAGAAGCTATAAATATGGCTACAAACCTTTATGTAAAGACAGTAAATAAAAGAAATAGAAAAAGAAAACTGGTATGGTTCTCCATGCAAGTAACTGACAAAATAAAGGCCAAAGAGTTGGCATTCACGAAAAAAAACTCAAGAAGAGGAACACAGAGAGGAATACCGAATGAAACTGAAAGAAGCCAAGAGAGATATACGTCTGGTGAAAGTGCAAGTGGAAGAACAAATGGCTAGAAATATAAAGAGGGATGACAAAAATTTTTTCAGGTATATTAATGAAAGGAGGAACACTAAAAATGGAATTGTGAGACTGAAAGATGAGGTGAACCACTATGTGGAAACTGATGAAGAAAAAGCAAATGTGCTAAACAAATACTTCTGTTCTATTTTCACGAAAGAAAATCCCGGAGAAGGACCACGACTGATTGACAAAAGTACATGAGAATGGAGCAGATATAGCGCCATTCATGGAAGAAAGTGTTTATGAACAACTTGAAAATGTAAAGGTGGACAAAGCCATAGGACCGGACGGGATCCATCCCAGGATATTGAGGGAGCTCAGAAAATGACTATTATATCTAATTTTTCCACTTAGTGCAATATATTCTAACTCTCCCATCTTATTTCTTAGGCTTCTTGCATTCGCACGTAGATATTTCAAACTATATTTGTTGTTCCTATTTACATCTATCACTGTCAACTGCTGAGCAAATTTGCCATCTTTTGTCTATTTTTTATTTAAAGACACATGGTCTACTATGGTCTCTATTGCAATCTCACTATCTTCCCTGTTTTGGTGATATCTTTGAAAGATACCTTGTTCCGAACCATGCGTTTTTGAACAACTGTTGGTCTTCCCCAGTCTCTAGTTTAAAAGCTGCTCTATCTCCTTTTTAAAATGCCAATGTCAGCAGCCTGGTCCCACCCTAGATAAGGTGGAGCCCACCATTCCAGAATAGGGTCCCCCATCTCCAGAATGTTGCCCAGTTCCTTACAAATCTATAACCCTCCTCTCTGCACCATCTCCTCATCCATGCATTGAGACTCTGGCTCTGCCTGGATCTTGGGCCCTGCACATGGAACAGGGAGCACTTCTGAAAATGATGCCCTAGAGTTTCTGGATTTGAGCTTTCTACCTAAGAGCCTAAATTTGGCTTCCAGAACCTCCCTCCCACATTTTCCTATGTCATTGGTATCCACGTGTACCAAGACAGCCAGCTCCTCCCCAGCACTATCTAGAATCCTTCGCACCAGACAGGCAAGTGACCAGGCGATCCTCATGTCCACCAGCCACCCAGCTGTCAAGAACTCAAACACTGTGACTGATTCTTTCAAACTTAAAAGAAATTTTATAGGCTCCTGCTTAACTTGCTGAGGTAGATTGTTCAACTTATTACTTCAACCTTCTCATAATAATGGCTTATCGTAGATATATATTGCTTCTCTGACAAGCTCTGCTTTTTCCTGGGGAGAGGGGAAAAATGTGAGGTCTGAATTGTCTTGGTGTAGGAGGCACGGATTTTCTTTTGGGCTACCTTAACTTGTGAAATATAGCTAAGGAGTATATGAATAGAGAAAGGGGAAGCACATCATCCCATACTGAAAGTGTGCACTTTCAACATGCTTTTATTATTATTTGGCAGGTCACGGAGTGTAGACAGGTCCACCATATTGCTCATAAAAATCAGTTAGCAGCAGAACAGCATTAAAAGAAGTAGTTTAAAAAAACATATTTCTAAAGGAAAGTCTCCTAAAAATAATTATTGGCACATTTCCACACCACCAGCAAGTACACGTTTTCTCCATACATCTACTTTATTATATGTGGCACTGGACTTCTACTCGACATGGTTGAAAACATGCAAAATACTACATAAATCAAGTTAATATAGGCAGAGACATGGAAACAAAGCCAACCTGGAGAAGCAGGAGAAGGGATTTGATGATTTTTATCAAGTTTAGAAATGATTTCCTCACAGCCAACGTCTACATCTCGATAGGATTTACAAGCTTATTGGGAAAGACAAAAGAATCAAGATGAAATTATAGAAAAGGTTATACCATCACCAGTGGAAAAAAAAATTATGCAAGCCGTACAGAAACAAAATGCTAGTTAACAATGATCTATGGCGTTAAGAGGAAGAAGTAGCACCAGTGTTAAATCTCTTAGCTTTGGACCTGGAGACTTCTAGTCTATGGATTATATTCTCTTTGATCACAAGAGTTCAACGAGTTGTTCAGAGTTACATACTTAAAGGGCAATTCTATAACTGGACACCCACATTTACACGTTCCTTGTATGCCTTAATTTACAGAATACTGGCAGATGTGCATAAGAGTACACTTGCCCAAAAAAGTGCCAGGAGGGCACCTGAGCATTATTCTGTAAATGCTACACATGGTCGGGTGATAGGCAGGACTCCCACATATGTGCACAACTAAAAGAATACAGTGGAGTTACTTACCTGTACCAGGTATTCTCCAAGGCCAGCAGGCCAATTATTTTCACATGTGGGTGACATCATCCACAGAGCCTGGTGCAGAAACACTGCCTAGTGTAGTTTCCTTTAAGAGTTTGAATCAGTGCTCCCACCGTGTATGCACAGGTGCCTCCCCCTTCCCACCGAGTTGCAAGCGTGGGACCAACAGTATTATAATATAGCTAAAAATAAATCCTACTCCTAGGTGAGGTGGAAGAATATGTGAGAATAATTGGCCTGCTGTCCTCTAAGAATACCTGCTACAGGTAAGTAACTCTGCTTTCTTGAAGGACAACCAAGCCATATTAATCTCATACGTGGCATTCCGTAGCTACCAGGCTCACCAAAAACAACATGCAAATATAGGGGCTTGCACAGCAAGGCCATGCAAATAAGTTAACCTGAAACTATATACAAACTGGTTGTGAGTGCAGACGAGAACAGAATAAAACAGATCTAGGAGGGTGGAGTTGGATTCTAGACACTAAACAAATTCTGCAGGACTGTCTGACCAAACTGGCTCTCTTGTTGGGTATTCTGTTCAGGACAGTAGTGGGATGTGACTGTGTGGACTGAAGACCACGTTACAGCCCTGGAAATCTCTTCAATGGAGGCTGATCTCAAGTGGGCTACTGACGCAGCCATAGCACGGACATATATGAGCCTTGACATGGCCCTCCAGAGCCAGCCCAGCCTGGGCATAAGTGAAAAAGATGCAGTCTGCCAGTCAATTGAAAGAGTGTGTTACCGATGGCAACCCCCATCCAAAAGAAGTAAAAAGCTGAGTGGAAAGTCTATGAGGCATAGTCCGTTCAAGGTAAAAGGCCAAGGCTCACTTGCAGTCCAAGGTGTGCAGTGCACTTTCCCTAGGATGGGCATGAGGTTTGGGGAAGAATGCTTGCAGGATGACTGACTGGTTAAGCTGGAACTCCGATACCACCTTAGGAAGGAACTTAGGGTGAGCGCAGAGAACTGCTCTGTTATGATGAAATTTCATGTTAAGGCAGATCTACCACTAGAGCCTGAAACTCACTGACCCTGCGAGCTGAAGGGACTGCCATGCAAAACCAGACTGCTCTGATCATATTACACCTTTCTTGGTTACCAGTGAACAAAGAATTATTTACAAATTGGCAATAACTCACATTTAAGTTTTCCATTTACGGCATCCCAGAATACTTATCTGTCCTGATTTGGTCTCCGCTCCATTAATGCCCATCACTTGTTTTGGCTAACCTGAATCAGCCCATCTGGAATCTACAAGGCACTGTGCTTTTATTTCCTTCACCCTGTACTTGGATTGCCTTCCCTTGACCCTCCGTGGTAATATGTCTTACAAGAGTTTTAAATTGGACCTCAAAACCTGGCTGTTTAAAGAAGCTTTCAAAGCCCCCTGGCTGATACCTTGGTCTGTTTGACAAGTCCTGCTATCCTCCCTACTGGAATTCAAACATGCGTGGGATATACATAAGGAATCCTGTGCAGAAGGAATGGATCCTCAGAAGCTTAGCCGAAATGGTGGTGGAGCAGGTGGGGGAAGAGGGGTTGGTGGTTGGGAGGCGAGGATAGTGGAGGGGCCAGACTTATACGGTCTGTGCCAGAGCCGGTGATGGGAGGTGGGACTGGTGGTTGGGAGGCGGGGAATCCTGCTGGGCAGACTTATACGGTCTGTGCCCTGAAAAGACAGGTACAAATCAAGGTAAGGTATACACATATGAATTATCTTGTTGGGCAGACTGGACTGGACATGCAGGTCTTTTTCTTGCATCATCTACTATGTTACTATGCTTCCTCTCCCGTACCTGATTCTTTACCCTGTTTAATTCCCTTTTCTGCTTACCTTACTTTGTGTGATTGAGCCTGTCCTGTCAATATACTGGAGTTCCTTTCTTTTCTGTATATTAGTATGTACACCACCTAGCTCTGTTTTGTCAGGATAGTAAGTTCTCAATAAATGATAAACCTTCCGGGTCAAGTACATTAGAGGACAGGAATCCAGTGGCTCAAAAGGAGTTTTCATCAGCTGGGTGAGTTCGACGTTGGGGTCCCATGACACAAGTGGAGATTTGACTGGGGGCTTTGTTAAAAGTAAACCTCGCATGAATCAAACTAAAGGCTGTCCAGAAATGGGTTTACCCTCTACACAATGATAAGCACTAATTGCACTAAGGTGAACCCTTACAGAGTTGGTCTTGAGACCAGACTCAGAGGTTTAGAAGATATTCAAACAGGTTCTGTGTAGAGCATGAAAGAGGATCTAGGGCCCTGCTCTCACACCAGATGGCAAACCTCCTCCATTTGAAAGTATAACACCTTAGAAGACTCTTTCCTGGAAGCCAGCAAAAACATTGGAGATACCCCTCTCCTTCTGGGAGATCAAGGAAGCGAATTCTATGCGCTTAACATCCAGGCTGTGAAAGCCCGAGACTGGATTTTGACATGATGAAGAAGACAACCCTCATTCTGCATGATGAGGGTTCAGGAAAAGTCAATTCTCCATGGTTCTTTGGATGATAACTCTAGAAGAAGGGGAAACCATACCTGCCTAGGCCAATACAGGGGATCAGAATCATGGTTCCCCTGGTCTTGCTTCAGTTTCAACAAAGTCTTCCCTACGCGAGGAATAGGAGGACATGATATAGAAGACTGTCCACAAGTGTAGGAGGAAGGATCCAACAATAGTCTGTCATGCGATCTGAGCCTGGAGCCAGTACTAAGGGACTTTGTGATTGTAATGAGTGGCAAAGAGATCCACAAAGAGAGTGCCTCATTCTTGGAAAATCTTGTGGGCAATGACTCGACACCGAAACTGTGTTTCAGTTAGTGCCTGCCTCAGGCGTCTTATAGTAATAGATACAAGTATAAAGAATAGACAGCTACCAAAAAGGTAGACCGGAGGTCTTTAAAAGACCATTCAGAAATTGTGAAATATAAACACTCAGTTTCATTCTAAAACAGCAAAAAAGCTTTCTAGCAGTGAATCACATAGGTAAACAAACAAGACTTAAAGGAAAACCTAAACCCTAATCGCTAAACCCTGCGAGAAAAACTACACTGGCTCCACTGAGAGAACGCATCACGTTCAAATATGCTCCTTAGTCCACAAAATCATTCACGGAGAAGCCCTAGCCTACATGTCAGACCTGATAGACCTACCACCCAGGAATGCTAAAAGATCATCCCGCACATTCCTTAATCTTCACTTCCTTAACTGTAAAAGTTTGAAATACAAACTAATGCATGCGTCTACCTTTTCATACTTGAGTACACAGCTATGGAACGCACTACCGCGCAACCTAAAAACAAACTACGAACTTACCAACTTCCGTAAACTACTGAAGACCTATCTCTTCAATAAGGCTTACCAAAAAGATCAACCACTAGTTGTGTATTTATGTAAACATAAATACACACAACTCCTCCACATACATTCAGTATTCAGGAGTGGAGGAGTGGCCTAGTGGTTAGGGTGGTGGACTTTGGTCCTAGGGAACTGAGGAACTGAGTTCGATTCCCACTTCAGGCACAGGCAGCTCCTTGTGACTCTGGGCAAGTCATTTAACCCTCCATTGCCCCATGTAAGGCGCATTGAGCCTGCCATGAGTGGGAAAGAGCGGGTACAAATGTAACAAAAAAATTGTCTTATAATCTGCTTGTTATATAACTATTATGTTTTATCACTATAATGCTACCAAGATCCTTCTGTAACACTAATTACTATTTTCTAATCTATTCCACTATTCATGATATATTGTAAGCCACACTGAGCCTGCAAAGAGGTGGGAAAATGTGGGATACAAATCCAATAAATAAATAGGAATGACAATGCACTCCCTTCTAATCTCTGCAAACCACTTTTTTTTGTTGCTGTAGAATCAAACTGAGTGTTATATTTCACAATTTCTAAATGGTCTCTTTAAAGACCTCCTGTCAAGAAATGCTTAGCACCCGCCTGAGGCTATCCCTGTAGCCACTTAGAGGGTCTATCCCCAGCACAGCTCAGGACCCGCCTGCACCTGCCGCTTGTGCTGTACACTAGCACCCTCCCATCCACTGACTGAATCCCAACCACCTCTGGACAAGTCTCCCGCTCTCAAATTATTCCCCAGTGATTTCTAGGATACTTGGGGCCACATTCCCAGTGGTCCCATAGTTCCTAGAAAGCACTCACAGACCCAACACACAAACCACCAGGATTCTTAGTCAGTCCAGATAAGCATAAGCAATAAACTAAAAGGTTTATTGACTATTAAAAAAAAAAACATCGAACAGTGAACCATAAAACAAATGGAACAAAACAGCACATAATTACAGGTAACTGAATATGGATCAATTATAAAACTATCTAAACATTTGTTCACTACCTGAATAGTGCCTGGAGAGTACAGGAAATATAGCTGACTCACAGGTTATAGAATTTAACTGCTCACAGGGTCTCAGTGAAGAGATCCTTCTCTCTTCCCTCCCAATCGAGACTGGGGAAAAATCCAGTATTTCCCGACTGAATTTGAGCTCCTGGGCCAATCGGAGCCCAGAACAGTAAATTTTAAAAGTAGCTGGCCACATAGCTGCAGGTTACTGTGCTAAACTAAAGAAGGAACAGTTCATTTCTCTGTAACAGATTTAAACATAAACATGCACCACCATAAACAAACTAGAGAAATACACTTCAAGAAATATTCTTATAATTCATATGCTGGAAAATTCACCATTTTGCCACACCTCCGGTTTACAGTACCCTTTTTGGTAGCTGTCTATTCTTTATACTGTATCCATTACTGTAAGACTCCTGAGGCAGGCCTAGCCGAAACATTGTCAAGTCTCTTATGAAAGAGAGTATTTTGTACAACTTAAGGACTTTTTGTGTCAATAAAGTATTGTGTCATCATAAGTCCCATTGCCTGCTGAGTCTTCTTCCGTCTCCCACTTCCTTGTTTTCTGCTGTTTTCTCCGTGGGACCTTTTGTGTCAGCTTCTACTCGGCTCTAACACTTCCCACCCACACATTTTTTTTGGCACAAGTACCTGGAACAGAATCCCTTCCTTCTTCCCTGGTGGACCGCATGGGCATTGACTGTCAAGCCTCTTAAGATTGTTAACTTGTAAAGTCTCAATATCTTGAAGTATAATCTTGGCACACCAGAACACACTGAAGTCTCTTTCTTTTCTGAAGTTTCTTTTATTGAATAATACAGATAATTTATTCACAGATTGTTCACAAGTGTTGCACCAGGGCACAGAGACTCCGTAATTCTGAGGGCTCGTCCAGCTTGTTCCAGTCCGTCTGATTCTGCTCTCCCTGCTCGATCCAGTCCATCTGCACCAGCTTGTTCCAGTCCGCCTGATCCAGCTTCTCCCTGCTCGTTCCAGCCCTGCACCAGCTTGTTCCAGCCCGCCTGATCAGCTTCTTCCTGCCTGCTCCAATCCTCCTGCTCCAGCTGTTCCAGCCCGTTTGATCCAGCTTGTCCCAGCCCGCCTGATCCAGCTTGTTCCAGCCCGCCTGATCCAGCTTCTCCCTGCTCGTTCCTGTCCATCTGCACCAGCTTGTTCAAGCCCGTCTTATCCAGCTTCTCCCTGCTTGTTCCAGCCATCTGCTCCAGCTTGTTCCAGCCCACCTGAGCAGCTTCTACCTGCTTGCTCCAGTCCTTCTGCTCCAGCTGTTCCAACCCGCCTATCCAGCTTCTCCAGCTTCCCCCTGCACGTTCCAGTCCATCTGCACCAGCTTGCTCCAGCCCCCTGATCCAGCTTCCAGTCCATCTGCACCAGCTTGCTCCAGCCCGCCTGATCCAGCTTCTCCCTGCTTGTTCCAGCCCACCTGTTCAGCTTCTCCCTGCTTGCTCCAGCTTGTTCCAGTCCGCCTGTTCAGCTTCTCCCTGCTTGCTCCAGTCCTTCTGCTCCAGCCTGCTAACCAATCAACCTGCCTACTAGCCAACCTGCCTACACCACCTGTTCCTGCCCGGCCTGCCTCCTAACCAATCATTCAGCCTGCTGCTGCCAATCATCTGCCACTTGTCAGTCCCTTCAACTTGCCTGCTTGTCTGCCCATCAACAACCTGCCACTTCCCAACCCTTCACCCTCCGGACTGGCTACTCCCTTGAAACCTGCCTGCCTCCAAGTCCATCGTCCTGCCAGCCCATCACTCTCCTACACGGCTGCTCACCTCAACCTGCTTGTCTCCCAACCCAGCTACCTGCCCCCATAAAACACCTCACGCACTACTTATGGCCCCCATTCACATTCTATTCCTCGCCCTATTCCTCCCTAATCTTTTCCCCCTCCCACCGCTGTATACCACACAAACTCACTACCCATCCTCCCCGTCCTGCCTACTACTGCAATACCTTACCTACCCCTATCCCCCACCACCTCACCATCCCCTACTGTCCTCCTCCTCCTTCCTAGCTCTCAACCTCCAACACCTCCTTCCTGCCATGAACCCTTCCCCATTCTTCCTAAGCGCATCCCGTCTTTGTCGCCCTACCTCCCCACCCTTCTCCGCTCTCTCTTGCTCCTTCTCCTGCTACACGTGGGAGACATCAATCCCAACCCAGGTCCACCACACATGTCCTCATCCTCATCTCATCTATGCAAACGTTCCCGCGATATCTCCAATCTCATCTCCATTCCCCTCCTCCCTCCCCCTTCTGTGTGCCCTGTGGAATGCCCGCTGAATCTGCAACAAACTTACCTTCACCCATGATCTCTTCATCTCCCATTCCCTTCAACTGCTCGCCCTAACCAAACCTGGCTCACCCCCGACGACTCTGCCTCAGTCGCGGCCCTATGCCACGGAGGCTATCTTTTCTCCCATTCACCCCGCCCAGTTAGCCGCAGTGGCGG
Organism: Microcaecilia unicolor; assembly: GCF_901765095.1. Classification (NCBI taxonomy): domain Eukaryota; kingdom Metazoa; phylum Chordata; class Amphibia; order Gymnophiona; family Siphonopidae; genus Microcaecilia; species Microcaecilia unicolor. The sequence goes on from NC_044032.1 coordinate 73,799,730, forward strand.
CGTTGGCCTACTACTTTCGCCCTCCTGCAGTTTTCAACCCCCTCCTCTTACCACAGTCTCACTGCTTCTCATCCTTTGAAGTCCATTCCATCCGTCTATTCTACCCGCTGCCACTCCGAGTTGAAGTCATATACCGCCCCCCTGATAAGTCCCTCCCTTCCTTCCTTACCGACTTCGATGCCTGGCTCTCCATTTTTCTTGAGCCCTCATCCCCATCCCTCATTCTTGGTGACTTCAACATACACACTGATAACCCATCCGACTCATATGCTTCTCAATTCCTCACTCTAACCTCCTCCTTCAACCTCCAACTGAGCTCCACCACCCCTACTCACAAATCTGGTCACTGTCTTAGTAACATAGTAACATAGTAGATGACGGCAGAAAAAGACCTGACGGTCCATCCAGTCTGCCCAACAAGATAAACTCATATGTGCTAGTTTTTTGAGTTTATCTTGTTGGGCAGACTGTATGGACCATGCAGGTCTTTTCTGCCGTCATCTACTATGTTACTAAGACAGTCTTGATCTCGTCCTCTCTTCTACCTGCTTGCCCTCCAATTTCTGCGCCTCTGCTCTTCCCATTTCTGACCATCACCATTCACCCTTCATCACCCTCCCCCTCAGTCCCGCCCAACACTAACCACTACCTCCAGGAACCTCCAGGCTGTTGACCCCCCCCACCTTTTTCTCTAGTATCTCTGATCTCCTCCCGTCCATCATGTCCTCCGAGTCTGTCGACAAGGCTGTTTCCACTTACAATGCCACTCTCTCCTCTGCCCTAGACACCCATGCACCGTCCGTTTCCAGTCCCACAAGGCGCACTAATCCCCAGCCCTGGCTTAACCCTTGCACCCGTTACCTTCGCTCCTGCACCCGATCGGCTGAACGCCTATGGAGGAAATCTCGCACCCGTACTGACTTCATTCACTACAAATTCATGCTATCCTCCTTCCAGTCCTCCCTATTCCTCGCCAAACAGGACTATAACACCCAACTGACTAATTCCCTCAGCTCTAACCCTCGTAGTCTCTTCGCCACCCTCAACTCCCTCCTCAAAGTGCCCTCCGCTCCCACCCACCCCTCACTCTCTCCTCAATCACTAGCTGACTACTTCCGCGACAAGGTCCAGAAGATCAACCTCGAATTCACCACTAAACCTTCTCCTCTTCATCCTATCACCCACTCCCTCAACCAACCAACCCAGGCCTCCTTCTCCTCTTTTCCTGATATCACCGAAGAGGAAACCGCCCATCTTCTCTCCTCCTCGAAATGCACCACCTGTTCCTCAGACCCCATCCCCACCAACTTACTTAACACCATCTCTCCTACTATCACCCCCCCACCACCATCTGTCATATCCTCAACCTCTCTCTCTCCACTGCAACTGTCCCTGACACCTTCAAGCATGCTGTAGTCACACCTCTCCTCAAAAAACCTTCACTTGACCCTACCTGTCCCTCCAACTACCGCCCCATTTCCCTCCTACCCTTCCTCTCCAAAATACTTGAACGCGCTGTTCACAGCTGTTGCCTTGATTTTCTCGCCTCTCATGCCATCCTCAATCCGCTTCAATCTGGCTTTCGCCCACTACACTCGACAGAAACGGCATTATCCAAAGTCTGCAATGACCTGTTCCTCGCCAAATCCAAAGGTCATTACTCCATCTTCATTCTCCTCGACCTATCCGCCGCCTTTGACACTGTCAATCACAAGTTACTTCTCGACACACTGTCCTCTTTTGGGTTCCAGGGCTCTGTCCTCTCCTGGTTCTCCTCTTATCTCTCCCATCGTACCTTCACTCTCATGGTTCTTCCTCCACCCCTATCCCGCTCTCTGTTGGAGTCCCTCAGGGTTCTGGTCCTTGGACCCCTTCTTTTCTCAATCTACACCTCTTCCCTGGGCTCCCTGATCTCGACTCATGGCTTCCACTATCATCATTATGCTGACAACACCCAGCTTTATCTCTCCACACCAGACATCACTGCGGAAACCCAGGCCAAAGTATCAGCCTGCTTATCCGACATTGCTGCCTGGATGTCCAACCGCCACCTGAAACTGAACATGGCCAAGACCGAACTTCTTGTCTTCCCACCCAAATCCACTTCTCCTCTACCTCCACTCTCTATCTTGGTTGATAACACCCTCATCTGCCCGCAACCTCGGTGTCATCTTCGACTCCTCCCTCTCCTTCTCTGCGCATATCCAGCAGATAGCCAAGACCTGTCGCTTCTTCCTCTATAACATTAGCAAAATTTGCCCTTTCCTCTCTGAGCACACCACCCGAAATCTCATCCACTCTCTCATTACCTCTCGCCTTGACTACTGCAACCTACTCCTCACTGATCTCCCACTTAGCCACCTATCCCCTGATCTCCCACTTAGCCACCTATCCCCCCTTCAGTCCGTTCAGAACTCTGCTGCACGTCTTATCTTCTGCCTGAACCGATACACTCATATCACCCCTCTCCTCAAGTCACTTCATTGGCTTCCGATCAGGTACTGCATTCAGTTCAAGCTTCTGCTACTAACCTACAAATGCACTTGATCTGCAGCCCCTCCTTTCCTCTCAACCCTCATCTCCCCTTACGTTCCTACCCGTAACCTCCGCTCTCAAGACAAATCCCTCCTTTCAGTACCCTTCTCCACCACCGCCAACTCCAGGCTTCGCCCTTTCTGCTTCGCCTCACCCCATGCGTGGAACAAACTCCCCGAGCCCATACGCCAGGCCCCCTCCCTGCCCGTCTTCAAATCACTGCTTAAAGCCCACCTCTTCAATGTCACCTTCAGCACCTAACCACTACACCTCTACTCAGGAAATCTAGACTGCCCCAACTTGACATTTCATTATTTAGATTGTAAGCTCCTTTGAGCAGGGACCGTCCTTTGTTAATTTGTACAGCGCTGCGTAACCCTAGTAGCGCTCTAGAACTAGGTCGGTGACTACTAACATTATAAACTAGTGTGAGGCTGTCAGAGGACAGAACATTGACAAGGGCAGAGAGTTCCTCTACATGTACTTCCTTGTGTGGAGAGCTGAGGTTAAGTCACTCTTGGTGGGCAGAACATAACTAAGATGGACTATGCTTGTGCTTTTTGGCCTTCGTCCAATGCCGAGCATCAATGTCTCCTGGTTCCGATGACAAATCCACATGCCTCCTCGGTGTTGGGGCCAATGCTGACCCGTCCTGGGGGCCCTGCACAGTGGCCAGAGCTGAAGCAGGTGGAGATCCACTCTTTGCGCACCCACTCCCAGCATCAGACATGGGTCTGCTAGTCATGGGGACCGACGTTTCCGATGCAGACACCGAGGCTGATGGCTCCAAAAATCTTTTCTTTTTGAGCCTCTCTGGATTTCTGGTTCTTTTCTTCATATGCAAAGAACACAGTTTAGATGGTTATGATCTGGCCCCAAACACTGGATACACCAGGAATGGATGTCAGCCCCAGAGATGATCCTATTGCATCAGCTGCAGTGTTTAAACGCCACTGAGAACCTCAGATGACATGGAAGGGAAAATGGCCGAAGCAAAATCAAATGGCTCAATGGTGGTTCAAAAAGGGGCAAGCTCACCTGAAAAAAATGTTGACGCTACCTGGCCAGTGCTCAGGCCTAAGATAGCCTTTGAAGCCGAAAAACTTAAAAGTGGGGAAAAACTCTAATAAAAGGTAAAGGAAGGGACAACTCGGCAAAGGGAGTAAATATTGAAGGTATAAAGACAAAATCCCTTGAGGGAAGGCACCTTACAAGTAAAAAAACAAATACGCTGAAGAGAACCGTTAACTGGCACGACCTCTCTTCACTGCAGATGACGAAAGACTGTTGGTCCCGTGCTTGTGACTCAGGTAGGAAGGCACCTGTGCAAGCGCAGTGGGAGCGTTGCCTCAAATTCTTAAAGGAAAACTATGCTAGGCAGTGTTTCCACACCAGGCTCTGTGGATTAATACGGCCTGTTTGTCCTCGGAGAATGTAAGTTATGCAGCAGTTACATCAGGTCTATGGCTGGTGTAACTGCAAACTCATAAATGTAAGTGCACTGATACTGGACACCCATTTGCTGCTATAGAACAGGACCTCACCACACACCTAAATTAAAGCGCCCAGTTATAGGATTGTACCCTCAGAGGTCTGTTTAATGAAGTGTGGTATAATTTTGCAGGTACTGTGCATTGGATGCAACAATACAAGTCAACTGCAAAGCCTGTGTGATAAATGTTGGAGGTGTAGCCAGCATCTACTCCTGCAGTTATCACACAGTACTTTACTGCACTTACTACAGCCCCTCCAGCTAAAAGGAACTCCCCAACATCTTTAGAAGAACCCTCTATCACCCTCCACCCACCCCCAGGCTCTCACAGGTTTATTATTTATCTAAAAAATGTACAATCTGCCTACAACTAGACATAAGACATGCAACAAACAAACAATTATACCAATACATACTGCTCCATCTCCAGAATCAGTACTACTTGTTCTATTTAATCAGGAAGAAAAGCAAGAAGAAATAAATGTGCCTTCAAATACTTTTTAAACTGCTTCGACTTTGTACAAAGATGCAAATACCCTGGCAGGTGATTCCACAAAAGTTGATCAGCTACCAAAAAAGGCCAAAAATAACTATATATCATTTTATCATCCTGTTTTACTATGTAAGCCGCATTGAGTCTGCTATTGAGTGGGATAGTGCGGGGTACAAATGTTACAAATAAATAAATAAATGGGACTTAATATACCGCCTTTCTGTGGTATTTTGCAACTACATTTAAAGCGGTTTACATATATACAGGTACTTATTTTGTACCTGGGGCAATGGAGGGTTAAGTGACTTGCCCACAGTCACAAGGAGCTGCAGTGGAAATCGAACCCAGTTCCCCAGGATCAAAGTCCCCTGCACTAACTACTAGGCTACTTCTTAGCAAGTCTATGTCACCAACATTGATCATAAATCATATATGGGAGGAGGAGACTCAAAAATCACAAAATCAGTGGTGCATGTTTTGGTCCAAATTTAGTCGTCCATTATCCTCAGTCAATGTACTTCTTTCAACACAGAGCTATTTAGACACCCCAGAAGATGTCTGTTGCTGGTTTATCATCTACTAATATATGCTGATCATGCAAAAAGGAGAAAGGCACCCTTATGCATCTCATCTATGACTGCCCCTGTACTACGGCTTTCTGGACTCAAGTATGGTCTATAATTTAAAAATCTTCAATATTGACTCTCCTCTGTCTCTTAAAGTTGTTATTTTTGAATCCTTAGCTATGGTGTAACCTGTCAAAAGAAGACATGAAGTTTTTACATATTTTACTGGTATTAGCTAAAAAGTCAGTTCTTTTAAATTGGAAAGACAATACCTTCCTAAACATTCATTTCTGCTGAAATACAGTATTACAAATTCATAAACTTGAACTGTCATTAGCTGATAAATTAGGCACTCTTATTTCTATCTCTAAAAATATGGTCAAGTTTAGATAAATTGCCAAACATTTCTCATAGGTAGTTCCTGTTTGATATATTATATGATTATGTTGTAATTCTATGCATGTTTGTTTGTATATTTATCTCTATATTGTTTCTGATTATATAATCTCCAATAAAAGATTTCATGGACAAAAAAAAAATAATCTAAAGCTCTGGATAATCTGCGGTTACCAGGGAAGTACAAAAGGGAAAGAAAAGCAGGGAAGGAATATAAGTAATTATGCAGCATCTTCTAATATTGCTACAGAATTTACCCTTAAACTGCTATAAAAACTTGGGGGTCTTATGTATACAGAAAGTTTTGTTAGAATTGTTTTTCACAAGATGTCTGGTTTCTGGTATAATACCTGAATCTGTGTTTGTACTTGCATCATATTTTTCTGCAGCTTTTTTTCTCGTTGAAGCTAGGTAGTGTAATTCTGCGGAAGTTGGAACTGGTCCTCCCACTGAATTTTGCTCCAACAGACTAGAATCAAATGATCCTAAATCAAAGTAACAGAAGATTAAATATCAAATAATTTTATGTGCAATACTGAATAAGTCATTTCAAAATGAGCATTATTTCGTAACAAATTTTATAATCCCTGTAATTACTACTTTTATTATGAAAATATAAGGACATAAAACATCTCTCTATATAAAGGGCACCACCAACGTTCTAAATGAAGCCTCCAGCCGGAAGTGTGAAGGGGGAGAGATATCCGGTTTCCCCATGAGTGTCTGTCCCGCCCTCGCTCTCTCCGTAACACAAACAGTGAAGGAAAACACAGCAAAGCACGAAATCAAATCGCTCTCTCTGTAACAGTGAAGGACTCAGAGGGGGGAGGGGAGAGAGGGCAGAAGCCCTCACTATCTCTGTAACATAAACACAGCAGAGCAGGAAACTTAACACTGAAGGACTTGACTCCGAGGGGGGAGGGGACAGAGAGCAGAGGGGAAGGGAGAGAGGGCAGAGGGCAGGGACACACACACTCCCACATGCACACAGAAGAAAACCTTGCTAGCCTCCGTTTCATTTGCATCAGAAACGGGGCTTTTTTACTAGTATTCTTAATAAGACAATGGCAATTTTGTAATCAATTTACCCAGGAAGAAGTGCTGACTGAAAACTGCCCACTTGTCACTGGGTAAAAAGCATGCAAGCAGCAGATCTACAACACACAACATACATTTATTTCATGTTCAGGAAAAACAAAGTTTGCTTACTAGTAACTTATGGTCTCCATATTGATCATGCACATAAGTGGGTGAAGTTACTGCACTGTTACCAGGAAAGAACAGCTCTCGAATAGCTCAGAACTAGGACAGTAATAAAGTACACTTAAGCATGGATCCTTTTGTCATCAACAAAATGAATATCCATGAAAGCCTTGAGAAGAACATTTTTAACTAAGGATTCAAGCTAAGTGTACTTTATTATTAAGGATTGCTTGCCAGCTTATCTATATTTTAATTTTATTTTCACATGGACACAAGTTATCAATGTATAAACTTTAAGACAGACGTATGGTGAGTGTGATATGTGGCAATGAATGTTGGTAAGAAAGTTTTACAAAGGTAAATTAAGCCACCATTGATGGCTCGTACACACATTTTTTTAGTTATTGCTTTTGTAATGGTTTAGGAACTAGTAAAACTCTATAATAGATTATCCTGATTTTTGGATGTTATGTTTGCCTCTTACTAAGGCATTCTCACTACAGTTTTTGTGCTACAGTGTTTACAGTGAACATGATTATGCTCCAAACCCAAATAAATTGAAAATCAGGAATGGGTGTCAAAGTTTTGAATCCTCCTCTCACATTGAGGATCCCTGCTCTGTTTGGGACATCTGATTGTTTTAGAGGAAAATAAAGTAACAAAAGAAACTTATTGAAGTCCTTTTTTTTTTAATTAAAAAAAGTCAGGGCTGACGAAATCTCTATAAGATAAGAGAACTTTGTTTTTGTACATTCAACAGAGCAGGAAAAAACAAAACTGAGGGGCTAAGGAGACTTATGTGTGGGAAGACCTGAGCGTGCTTAGAAACTGAAATAAGTTCTGACCTCTGTGCCAGTTATTCCATCCTCCTAGTGCTGTATGATGAGACCACCACTTGTGTGCCTGACTCAAAACTGCTTGTCACAGGAAACCAATAAAAACAATACCTTAAATAAATGAGTTGCAGCCCCCCCCCCCCCCCCATAGCTACCTCTCAATACATCTCATCCATTAAAAGCCCACAAGCTTAGGCACTTACCTGGATAGGAACAACTTCTACCTAGATAAGTGCCACAAACTGGAGCTAGCCTCTAACTTGCAGCAGCATTTTCTGGATAATGCAGCTGAAAATCATTACTGACCATCCTTGTATTACCTGGCTAGCGTTCAAGTGGTCTGAGGGCAGAGCTGGAATTAATCCGGGTATGGATGACATTCAGTGCTGATACCTAATAACAACTGGTTGAATATCAGCCATACCAACCATCAGCCAACTTGTACCTGGATATTGAGGGGTCCTTTTACTAAGCTGTGTAAAAAAGGGCCCTGTGGTAGCGGTGGGAGCCTTTTTTACCCCAGCGGGTAAAAAGCCCCCCCCCCCCCCAAAAAAAATTTACATGCGGCAAAATAACTCTTACCGCATAGCCATGAGGCGGGGAGCACTTACCGTCACCCACTGAGGTGGCAGTAAGGACTCCTGTTGTAACCTGGTGGTAATTGGGCAGCGTGTGGTGATGTCCAATTACCGCCGGGTTAGCACCACGGAAGAAAAAAATTTGTTTATGGCACGCTGAAAATGGCGTGCACTCGATCCAGAACTGAACCCCCCTCCCCCAATTGGCTGGGTGTGCCTCAAGGACGGGGTTGAAAACCTCTGCTCTAGGGTTTGCTCAACTCTTTTGTTTGTAAGTCGCACTGAACTAAATTTTGGGTATGCGCATTCATACTTACCAAGAGGAATGACAAATTCATCTGCAGGTTCAGAACTGGGTGATCCTGGCTGATGAGGCTAATTCAGAAAATAAGTTTGAATATATGATGCAATTATTATTGGACAATCAGAACAGTGAACTTGACAAATTCAGATATTTTCTCTAGTGGTCATAATCCATTTTATTTAAAACTCACTATTATTTAAAGGCTCTATGAAACTCAAGTACAAAATAGATTTCGCACAGATATCATGGGACTTCAAAATATATGCTACCAAACATTTTCAAGAAAGTGAAAAGCAAAAAAGTGCTTTTTATTTATTTGCTGAATTTGTATCCCACATTTTCCCACCTATTTGCAGGCTCAATGTGGCTTACATTAAGTTGCAATAACAATCACATTAACAGAATAAGAAATTCAGAGTATATTGCAAGTAAGGTGCATGAGAAATAAATAATGCATAACATAGATGAGAACAGGACAAGATATAGTGTGCAATAATGAGAATGCGATTAAAGTAATCAAATTGGGAGAATTCAATAAAGTTAGTTCTGGTGTAGTCTAGGAGTTAATTCATTATGGAGAGTCCTTTTTATAAGTCTCTTTGAACAAGTTTGTTTTCAGTAGTTTCCGGAAGGTTGTTAAATCGGGCGCAGTTTTTATGGTGTTTGGTAATTCATTCTATAGTTGCGTGCAGATGTAAGAGAAGCTAGATGCGTGTATGGATTTGTATTTAAGTCCTCTGCAGTTGGGATAGTGGAGGTTTAAGAAATTACGTGATGAGCTTTTGTTATTTCTTGCTGGTAAGTCTATTAGGTCAAACATGTAAGATGGGGCCTCTCCATAAATGATTTTATGAACCAAGATGCAAATTTTGAATGCAATTCGATCTTTTAAAGGAAGCCAATGTAGTTTTTCTCTAAGTGGTTTGGCACTTTTTGAGAAAGAAATACTGCTTCTGGAATAGCTGGTGGCTCAGTAGTAAGTACTGTGCACTGCCATGTGGAAAATTAATCCTTGCTTCTACTCCCCAGCCTAGACAGGGTTCCTACAGAAACAAGGAGAAATTTCAGCCACTGCCAAATGGCAACATCTAATGGCTAGATTTAGGAATCATTATCTGGGTTCTGGAAGTAGTCATGATTTGTGGCCTCTGACTGACAATTGCTGCTGTGATGGCTAGATTAAAGTTAGAAGAGAGGACAATTTTTTTATTTATTTTATTTATTGCATTTGTACCCCACATTATCCCACCTTTTTGCAGGCTCAATGTGGCTTACAGAGTAAGGTTATGATAAAGTCAGTACGTGATTTAAATACAGTTGATCATAAGCTGAGGTAGTAGATGGGCTGATGTTGGGTAGGTTGTATGAGAAATGTTTTAGGTGTGTTTGGGTGATTTGGGGGATGAATTGTATCATTGAGGGAGGTTATTGTAAGCTTTGTTAAAGAGGTGTGTTTTCAGAGCTTTGCGGAAGCTGGTTAGATTGTTCATGGTTTTCAGGGTTTTGGGTAGCGCATTCCAAAACTGTGTGCTTTTGTATGCAAAGGTTGTAGCATAAGCTTGTTTGTACTTCACTCCTTTGCAGCTGAGGCAATTCAGGTTTAGGAATTTGCAGGCCGATTTTTTGGCGTTTCTGGGTGGTAGGTCCACTAGGGTTAGCATATAGAGTGGGGCATCTGCGTGAATGATTTTGTGCACGGTTGTGCAATAACCTGTGCAGTTGCAAATAAAGGCCACAGACCATTATAGGTAGATTCTGACTGAACTGGAAAAACACAGTAGTAGAAGCAAAACAGAAAAGCCAGATACAAAAACATAAAATAACTCCTAAGAGCATGGAAAAACAGAAACTAAGATCTATGCTACATATTTTTATGTAGAAATGAAGCAGATGATATTAGCAAACACTAGTTCCATAAAGTACCTTAGTTTGAAAAGGTTTCTCAAGACTATTTAGATTAATAATGGAGTCTTCGGGTTGGAATGCCACACTTGTCTTTTCAGATTTCTCCGGTTTACTCTCTTGAACTTTCTGATTCTCTGCCCGTCTCTTTTGCCTGTGAAAAATATTAGATAAGTAACAACCCATTAGGAATGACCATACTCTACTTTTGCCATTTCCAAATCGACTTAACACTAGCTTTTGTTATTTTAATATTTTACACACACTGGTTTTATTTCAGTGTGGGTACATTCTCAGTGGTGTTAAAGTACATGACAAGAATATCAGCCTGATATACGATGAGACAAATGGCATCAGGCACAATTCTGCAATCCAACTACCATTTTATACTCCAAGAACCTGTATTACCCTGCTGTTTTCAACATAGATGACTATCGGCCTTATTTTCGAAAGTGATGGGTGCCCATATTTCAACCCAAATTGGGAGATGGGCGCCCATCTCGCAAAGGCGCCCAAATCGGTATAATCGAAAGCAGATTTTGGGCACCTGCAACTATACTCTGTCGCAGGAACGAACAAAGTTGACGGGGGCTTGTCGGAGGCGGGACTGGGGCGTGTTTATCGGCCGAGCAAAGATGGGCGCCTTCGGCCGATAATCAAAAAAAAAAAATAGGCGTTTTTAGCGAGAATTTAGGTCACTTTTTTTGGACCCTTTTTTTTCACGAACAAGTCCCAAAAAAGTGCCCTAAATGACCAGATGACCACCGGAGGGAATCGGGGATGACCACCCTTGACTCCCCCAGTGGTCACTAACCCCCTCCCACCAAAACGAAAACAACTTTAACAACTTTTTTTGCCAGCCTCAAATGCCATACCCAGCTCCATCACAGCAGTATGCAGGTCTCTGGAGCAGTTGTTAGTGGGTGCAGTGGACTTCAGGCCCATTCCCCCCTACCTGTTACACTTGTGGTGGTTAATGTTGAGCCCTCCAAAACCCACTGTACCCACCATGTAGGTGCCCCCCTTCACCCCTTAGGGCTATGGTAATGGTGTAGACTTGTGGGAAGTGGGTTTTGGGGGGGGGGGGGTTGGGGGGCTCAGCACACAAGGGAAGGGTGCTATGCACCTGGGAGCTATTTTAATTTTTTGTTTTAATTTGTAAAAGTGCCCCCTAGGGTGCCCATTGGTGTCCTGACCAGTGCACTACGAATCCTGGCCCCTCCCACGACACAATGCCTTAGATTTGTTCGTTTTTGAACTGGGCGCCTTCGGTTTCCATTATCGCTGAAAACCGATAGCGCCCAGCTCAAAAACGCCCAAATCCTAGGCATTTGCCCCGCACAACCTGTATTATCGAAAAAAAGATGGGCACCCATCTTTTTTTTTCGAAAATACGGTTTGTCCCGTCCCTTCGCATGGCCGCCCATGGAGATGGACACCCACTTTCGATTATGCCCCTCAATATAATGCATTCCACAATATATCTTTAGAATAGCAGCAGGTATGTCACCGTATCATTCTACTATTTTATAACTAACTTGCATTCTGCATTCATATGCCTTCCCAACACAAAGACTTGTTGCTCCACTTTTTGCTAATGCTCAATTTCCTCTTCTATTGTTTTTTTTTTTTAAATTATTCCTTACTACCTGGGGAGAGGATATATATGTTCTTTTAAATGAGCTTGCCTTCTTCCTTTTAACTTCTACTGAAAAAGGTGTGAGCTAAATCCAAAAAAACGAATATCAAATAACTTGGGACTACCAAAGAAAAACTCATTAACCCACGAAGCTGACAGTATAAACCTAAAATCCATAAATGGCCAAAATCTCCACATTTTGTTTTTCCTTATGTTATGGTTTAATGAAAATCTCAGTAACTATAGTCATCAAAACTTTGGGACCTATGAAAATGAGTTCCACACTGGGACTAATATTCCAAAAATATAACTATTTATTTGTAACTGATTTATTTTAATTGCTGTTCCTGCCATGCTATCCATATTTTCTTTCCCCTAAATATTGTCTGAATACATATGCTAGTCAATGGCTAGAAAAACAGGCTTCACTCACCTATGCAATTCTGTGGCTTCCTGGAACCACCTCAGGACCATGAATGCATTTCATTCTGTGAGGTTCAATCTAATCACATCCAGCGTATTAGTTTCCTTACCTCTTTTTATTATCCTTTTCTGTCCTCATTTCAAAAGGTTCAATGTTAGCTTTTAACAACTGAATCTGTCCAGAGAGGCTTTGCCCCAAGGTTGCTTGAGATTTACTCTGGCAGCTCTGCTGAAATGCAATCAGATTCTGTAAAGGGATGAGCTTTGGTGGTTGAAATGGTGAACCTGGAAGCTTAGTGATCACCTACAATTAAGATTGTAAATTTAATCAAATCATGTTAAAAATGCATTTCATTACTCATTCAAAATGCCTACATTTTCCCAAAACCCAATAACTATATGCATTCCCATTACTCCAATTCTTTCACCATGGTACATATACCAAGAAGCCCTTAACTGTCCCACAAAACTGAAATGTTTCCATGGAGCAAGTTTTCCAACTGGAACTCAAATACTATGAAATTCAGCTAGTACACTCACTTACCAGCCTTTCTGCCATTTTTTCTGCTAGAGACTTACATAACTACTACCCCTGTGGAAATTTTGTGGCGAATGGAGTTTCCAATATCCAAGCAGTTAATCATTTAAACAACAAAAGTGACAGTCACTATTTTCAACCTGGAATAGATATGTATATGCTCATTAGGCTGGGCAAATTTGTGAACAATTGAAGATAATCACCTTGTTCTCTGGAAACAGATTAGCCTGTAGCAAAGCTAAGTTGGTTTGTTGTACAGGTTGAACAGGTAATAAGGGAGGAGCAACACAAGGTCTTACAACTGGTGTAATTAAACGTAAGTGATCAATCTGCAGATGTAATAAAGGCAATCCAGTTGAACGATTCTGGTAAGGTTCACAAGCAGGAATACTATGAATGTCAATGGGTTTGCTGGCACTGGCAGCTTTAGAATTCTGTTGTCCTGTACCAGGGGTTGGCAGATAATTATACTGATCCAGGTTAAGATGCTTAGGAGGTCTCTTGTTCACAATATCTGCCCATTTTTTCTTTTGCTCCTCTGCTTGCTGGATGACATTGGTGTCATACTGATTCAGGTTTAAATGGGCTAATAGATTGGTCTTGTTTGCTGGTGTAGAGGACAAAGGAACTTTTTGTTCACTGTTAGATGGCCCCCAGGCCTCTCTTGGTCGGGAAGGAGGCCAAGCAAAGGCTTGAGTAACCTTTACTGGATTTATGGTGAGTGGTTTGAGCTGATGACCAGACTGAAGTTTAAGCAATGGAAAACCATTTGCAGCAGCCATACTATTGGAAGCTGGAATCAGTGTAGGATTCTGAATGTCTGTAACAGGCATTAAAAGAGGAAGACTTTTATTGGAATTTGTGGAAAACAGAGTCTGAGATACTAGAGGATCACTGGTCTGTAACTCAGGTTGATATAAAGGATGACTCAAATCTGGAGCAACCTGTGAGAAAACATGACCAATAAACAGGGTTACAACAGCACAACCTTAATATTCAAATATACTGACTCTGTCAGAAGAAGTAGATTATTATGGAATTCTTATTACAAAATCTCAATTACAGAAAAATTCTCTTAAAATTGTGAAAGATTTACAATTATTGACTGGCAATTCAATAAAACACATCATCAATGCTTGGCTCATTTACTGACATAGAAGTCTCTTCATAATATAGTAACACAGATGATGCTGGCAAATGAGGACCTCTTGACCCCCAAATTCTTCCTAATTGTCCCTTACCCAGTCCCAGCAGACACTACTTGACATTCAATCACCTGTACAATGCTCTTATAACTTCTGTATGTATCCATCCTAAACATTCTTGAACTTGTTGCTGTTTTGGTTACTTTCAGTTCTGTTGGTAGGCCGTGCTAGACATTCAAGGGTTCTTTTACTAAGCGGTGCTAAAAAGTGGCTGGCGCTGCTGTCAGTTTGTGGGTTTACAACTTGCTGCGGACATTTTAGCGCAGAAGTAAAATGGCTACATTTGCTAAATCCCCCATTAATAGCCATGCGCTAATTTCCCAATTAGTGCATGGCCATTACAACAGGAGCCCTTGCCGCCACCTATTTACTTGGAAGTAAGGGCTCCCAAGCTACTGCCATGGTAATCTGGCAGCGGTCGGTAATGTGCTCATGCTACCTGATTAGTGCAGGGCATGCCTACTCTCCGCCCATGTGCATGCCTCCCACGGTAGTGCTTTTTAGTGCACAGTAGCCATGCGCTAGTGCTACTGTGGCTTAGTGAAAGGGCTCTTTACTGTCCTCATAGTAAATCATTATCAAACATTACTGAGCACCCTCTTTCTTCTAAGACCTTGTTTTTATTTGAGCTTCTATATCAATTACAAATTATCATTTTTACATTAATAAGACCTGAAATTTTTAGCATTTTCCCTTTATTTTGAGTTCCTTAAACTTATCTGTACAGGGGTTTGTGCTGCATGCCATGCTCCATTTCAGCAGCTCTTTTCTGAATTACTTCCATTCTCTCACTGTCCTTAGTGTACTTTTGAGAAGGAACCTGTGTGGTCTCAAGTTCATATAATTTACTATATCTTTTTTGTTGGTTTCTTAAATCTTAATGCCACCTACTAAAATAATATCCCTTACAAAGGTGTAAGCTCCAGAAATAAACATATTATTGCACAAGCACTTTGAAAGCTCTCATTGACTTCCAACAAGAAGTATGGGCTTGATTTATCAAGATTTTTCCTAGCAACAAATTCCACCTCAAACTGGAAAACAGAATTTATAAAACACAGGGGGCTGTCATGCTTAAAACAAAAGTATCTGAATTCAAGAAAGCTTGGGACAGGTACACAGGATCTCTAAGGGAGAGGAAGGGATAGTAGATGGCATGGATGGGCAGACTGGAAAGGCCATATGGTCTTTTTATCTGCCTTTATTTTTCTATTTGGTTCTATGTATTGCAACGGTCACCATCTACGCTGAGTTTTATTTGAGAAACATGTATAAGAGCAATATTCATCTCATTTTCCCACTGGAGATACCTCCTTTATGTATATGAGCATAAAAGAAAATAGAATGCAAAGAAGAGCTGAAAAACCTAGCCAAAGTATTACAAGTATTTTGGAAGGAAAAGAAAGGATTTGGGATTAAACTCATACCTTTTGCAACTGTAGCTCAAGATTCTTTATATTCTGTTACAGAAGGTATTTTCCTGTCTCCAAAAGGGCCTACAATCTAAGGAGCCGATGCAGGAAGCTGTGGTACAATTTAGAGGAGAGCTTTATGCTTGATTTTCTAACTCTAATTTTACTCCTGATGCAAAAAGATAGATTACGCAGGAAAATCAGCACAATAGCTGCATAAAATATTGCTCCTGATGTAAAAAAACTGCACAGTTCTTTGCTCTGTTTGTAGCGCCATATGTTTATCAGCTTCAGGTTGTGTAAAGATGCAGTGTAGGAGCAAAGAGATCATCTGAACTTAAGTGTAACACTTCACTTAAGATGATCCTAGAGCTCTGGTGGCTCACATGGCATCTGGACTTTGACCCCCTACACCTCCCATCTGAAGAACTATCTGGTGCCCAATGGCCCCCAATCCTAAAGATTTCCTCGTGGCCCCAAAGCCCCCCATCCCTCTCCCCCAACCCCACCAAAACACCCTGGGGGCCCATATGACCACTCCCATTAACACCCAGAACCTCCCAACCATCCCGACTCCCCTCCTCAAGTGAACTTTCAGAGACAGAGGCAATCGTTCCTGCCTCTGTGCTGCAATATTGGAAAATGATGACTCTTTATTGCACATGGAATCATTGCAATGATTCCCTTATCTGGCAGACTGACTTAGCACAGCACATCAATTCACCGTGTGGGTCAGTGTCACCATTTTCCAAAGTGGTGGTGTGGAAGTAGGGGCGAGTGGGCATCCCTCCTGTACTCTGACTCTAAAGATGCCGGGGGGGGGGGGGGGGGTGGTTAGGAGGTTAAGGTGTTCTATAGTTTAATGGAATTTACATTTGAGCATTTAGGGTATTTCTGGTGCGGTCAGGGACTCATGGGCCGCTAGGAAAATCTTTGGGGTTGCAGATCAGAGTCCACTGAGCCACCAGGGAAATCTCTGGAGTGGGGGTTGAGGACCATGCACTACTGGGCCACTAGGAAAATCTTTGGGGTGGAGGTTGGGAACAATGCACCACTGGGTCAATAGAAAAATCTTCAGGGTAGGGACAGGAACTAGGTTCAAAGAAGAGCGACCAAAATGAAATAGGGGATGGAACTCCTCTCATATGAGGAAAAGCTAAAGAGGTTAGGGCTCTTCAGCTTCGAAAACAGATGGCTGAGGGGGGATATGATTGAGGTCTACAAAATCCTGAGTGATGTAGAACAGTAAAAGTGAATAAAAGTGAATTGATTTTTCACTCTTTCAATAATTACAAAGACCAGGGGACACTCAATGAAATTGCATGGAAATAAAAAAAAATAGGAGGAAATATTTTTTCACGTAAAGAATAGTTAAGCTCTGGAACTATTTGCCAGAGGATGTGGTAACAGCAGTCAGCGTTATCTGGGTTTTAAAAAGGTTTGGACAAGTTTCTGGAGGAAAAGTCCATAGTCTGTTATTGTGATGGACATGGGGGAAGCCACTGCATGCCCTGGGACTGGTAGCATGGAATGTTGCTACTAATTGGGCTTCTGCCAGGTACTTGTGACCTGGATTGGGCACTGTTGGAAGCAGGATGGACCATTGGTCTGTCTGACCCAGTATGGCTATTCTTAAGTTTTATGTTATCTTCATTTCCATGTTTACCTCATTGATTCTATTTACGCTTATATTTGATCATTTTATCTGTTGTCATGCTTTTAATAAAATTGTAAGTTGAATGTTAAGCTATACATGCTGCACAACGCCTTGTGTGTATCGCTTCATAAAGGCAATTAATAAATCTACAAATAAATAAACAAACTCTGGTTTACATGTTTCCCAGTCTATTACTCTAACTCACCAGTTTTCAAAAATATGAGATACAGCAAGCACATGCTTTCCTTAATATATTCCTGAAGACTACGGACAGCACTTATACTATAGGAGTAGTTTAGTGGCTACAGCACCAAACAAACAACCAACCAACCAGCAAAGCCCGGTTCAAACCCCATTGCCGTTCCTTGTGATCTTGAGCAAGTTACTTAACTCTCCATTGCTTCAGGTACAAAATTAGATTGGAAGTTCTTTGGGGATAGGGAAACATCTAGTATATCTGAATGGAACTCCCCTAATTAGTTACGAAAAAGGTGCGAGCTAAAGCCAAATAAATAAATATTGCTTAGAATGCAGTCCTGGATCAGACCCTTTTTTTTTGTTACTACTTATTACACTGCAAAGCCCATACCACATGGATTCCCTTACAAATTGGTCAAATATCTTGGATCCTAATTTCAGTGTTATATGGTACATACAAGATACCTGAAATCACCCTCTCCCTAATTCTACTTCCCCTTCACCCTCTCTACTTCACTGCTGCTGCCAATCCAAGCTGGAAATATTGCAAGTCTTCTTCCCCTATCCACCAGGAATTCATACCGCTGCATCCTGAAATTTGGATATAGAATCACAGAGGAACCTTTATATGTAAGCAATGAAAGGCTTTTCCAGAAAACCCCAGGTCCTGGTTCTGGTCTCCACTCCATCAGTCCCTTTATCTGCTTGCTGCTGAGCACAATCACATATCCATCTGCAAAACTGGTGGATTGCTATTTTCAGAGAAATTCTATTACGGGTCACTAATATCACTTTACATATAGTCAATCAAATAGAAAAAAATGAAAAAGACAGAGGTGTAGAGATGACTATTGAAAAAGGAGCTGCTAAGAAGAACTGTGAATCAGATGGGAAATAAAGGAATGCTAGTTAACCAGAATGAACTGATGAATGAAAAGGAATAATGCAGAAAACAGGCAGAGTAAAAAATAGCTGTTATTGCACTGTAAAACTGAGAATAGAGGAACTCTGAGGAAATAGTTGGGTCGATATTCAGCCTACAGCAGTTAGAGGTTTTAAAGCCACCAACAGCCACAGGTAGAATTAGACCCGGATATTCAATTCTAGGCCAAATCTGGGCTCCATCACTGAATATCAGGGTGATGAGTGACTGCCAGTGGTTATCCGGGTGCCAGCTGATATTCAGACCAGAGCCTGGATAACTAAGTGGATAAAGTTAGGTCAGTCTTTCTGCTGTCGTAAGTTTATCTGGGCACTTACCTGTTGACTGAAAATTGCAGTTAACTGGGTAAGTCCTTGCTCTGCCTCGACTTTGTCCCTGGACTGCTCTGACACTAACCTTATAGTGCTGTAGTGATGAGAGCACATATTTAGCAGAACTGTCCTGCTGTAGTAAGTAGGGGTGCTCAGTGGGATTTAATTGGGTAGCTCAATGTTTACAAAAAAATATTTTTCTCATATTTTCCTAACAGACTTATTATAAAATGTACAATAGTGCTTGATCAAATGCATGACCCATACACGCCATCCATACCCTAATATTTTAGTACCTAAGGAAGATAAATGAGCAAAACCTTGTGCATCAGGAAAAAATAAAAATTAAATCACATACTTAGTCCAAGAAATATTATTTTCCGTACCTTTATATTTTCTTTGTTGTTTTGATCATGCTGAGCATTAGCTTCCTGTCTATCAGGGCTGGTCTCATAATTGGCTCTCCTGATATCTGTTTTACTCACAGAAGGCAGTTGTTGAGATTTTAAAGAGGAATGGCAAGGCAGGACCTCCTTAGAATGAGCTGGCCGGGACTGAACAGCATCATTACTCCTCACTGGGTTTGCAGGTTGGCTTTGTCCCTGATGAGCAGACTGAGGTTGTTGCAAAATGTGCTGTATATTTGGAAGATTTGCAAATGATGATCCTACTACTTGCATTAAGCTCATGAAGTTGATTTGCTGCAGCTGGAATGACAGACATCAAGGAATAATCATGTTTGAAATATTGTTCTCACTAATTATGATTTTTAAAGCATTAGAGGGGCAATTCTACAACAGAGTGCTTATACTTAGGTACTCAGAATGTGCAGGTTTGAAGCCCATTCTATAGACGAACTTAGAAACCTACATTCTTTTACAAAATGTTAACTGGGTATTTATGCCCCTAAAAGTTGTGTGACCACTTATGCCACCCATAGAACTGGTGTAATTGAAAGTATCTAAATGCCGAAGAATATGCATAAATTACCATATTTTGTAAGGTATGTGCATAGCATAAACACCCCCCCTTACACTTATGTGATATGCAAGTTAAGTATGTTAATACAGAATAGAACCTAGGCTGTATCCTAGCATTTATACACATAATGCTAGTAGTTTAAACAATTATACATATACTCCCAAATTCTAGAAACAGTGCTAAAAACTGTGTGTGCAAATTTGGGGGCACACCCAATTTAATTGAATAAGGAAAAATTATCTTACCAGATCATTTTCTTTCCTACCAGACCAATGCAGACCAATGGGTTATGTCCATCCACCAGCGGAAGGAGACAGAGAAAAAATAGTTCCAAGTAATTCGCCCCCTTAAGGGTATTGTGCAGCCTGGAATGTTCAGTATTTCGAATCGTCAAGCAATGGTGCACATGACATCTATAATGAAGGATACTGAAAATACCACAGTCAGGGAACCCACTGGGCCTGAGATGCAACATGTAGTGTGACTCGTATCTAACTGACAGAAATTTTATGAAGTCAGGAAATCCATGCAGAACTGTAATATGAAGCATAGCTCGTACTCAACTGACATACAAATATTTCACTGTGTCGAGAGATGTGGACTGAACTACCATCTGTAGTGTGACTCGTACTCAATTGACACGGATATTTCACAGAGTCAGGAGATGTGGCTTGAGCAATAATCTGTAGTGAGGCTCATACAAATATTTCACTGAGTCAGGAGACATGGTTTGAGCCATAATCTGTAGTGTGGCTTGAGCGATAATCTGTAGTGTTGTTCATACAGTTATTTCACCGAGTCAGGAGATGTGGCTTGAGTCATAACCTGTAGTGTGGTTTATACAGATATTCTACCGAGCCAGATGTGGCTTGAGCCATAACCTGTAGTGTGGCTCTTACTCAACTGACCTATAGATAGCTCACTGAGACAGAAGACGTGTGACCTACGAAATCTCAATATGATAAATCCAAGAAATGACCTCTATGCACAATATAAATCAAAGGAAAAACCAGAGAGGGAGGGAGGGCTTTTGTATTGGTCTGGTAGGATTAAAGGAAAGAAAATTATCAGGTAAGAC
This sequence comes from Microcaecilia unicolor, assembly GCF_901765095.1. Taxonomy (NCBI): domain Eukaryota; kingdom Metazoa; phylum Chordata; class Amphibia; order Gymnophiona; family Siphonopidae; genus Microcaecilia; species Microcaecilia unicolor. The sequence goes on from NC_044032.1 coordinate 73,820,420, forward strand.
AATTTTTCTTTCCTTTTCATCTCTACCAGACCAATGGGATGTAGCAAAGCAATCCTCCAAATAGGGCGGGACTATCAGAGAAAAGTTGACAGGTTATAGAGAAACCTAAGCCAGAAACCTTGATGGTCAAGACCACTGTGAGCCAAAACGAGAATGTGTAGGGCAGGAAAACCACAGCCACCCCGGAACGGTGAGCACTTACAGGGAAACAAATGGATGCGTAGCCCACATAGGCTATAACCCACACTCCAAAAGGTTCTAAGAAGGCGAACAAAGCAAACCACCCACAGAGACAATAGGTCTATAAGCAAGGGCAATCACTGGAGCTATAGAAGCTGGAGATGCAACTGGTGAGATGGAGACTACATTCGAGAAGGAAACAGGGAAGAGCTTATTGAATGACCTAAAAAACAGCAACTGCCATTGCTGGAGCCATATTTGGTTGGTGGGGTAGCTAGTGCCTTAGAGGGAACAGCTGTAGAAAGTGGGAAGGGAGTGACTTGAACATACAAATCTCACACTCTACACTTGGTTTGTATGCCACCACCCATATACGAACAGATGTATGAAAAGGCTGTCACCCAAATATTACTTCATCACCTGAAGCTAAAAGGGTGAGAATGGCACTAGAGTTAAACACGCATAAATAGAAGATGTCCCATACACATGAGAAAAAGGTATAGAATTCCCTGTTGTAGAATTGGCTGCAGCAACATATAAAATGCCAGCAGCTGCCGTTACACAATATACTATGCAGGCACCTATGTTATCTAAAGGAATACCTCCCAGACTGCAATTGACACCAGGCAGTAAATCCATCCGGAAGGCACGCCTGTAGGTGCTGCACCTGCAAGGAGACCAGTGGCTTTGTCCTTGAGGCTAAGCTTGTGACTGCTGGAACTAAAGCCACATGTGGGGATGATGTATTGATCTAGCCACACCTGGGGATGTATTTATTTTTACACCACAGATGCTGCAGCCAAAGCAATGCCCGACTATAACCATGCCTGTGGAATAAAAGGTTCTGAGCATGCCTAACCAAACGGGTGAGAACATAGCATTTGAAGACATAAACGAGGTCTCTATAACTGAAGCAAAAACTGCGCACTACCTACATACTCTCAAGATATTGTATTAGAGACATACTAGAGTCTCAACGCTTGGGACCCACAGGCAAAGGTCACCCTAGAGTACAGAGAAACCAGTACCAAATAGGTTGTCCAAATGCCGTATAAACTGGTACAAAGACATACAAGTGGACCCATGAAAGTGTGACCTCACTTTAAATACATAAGGAGCAAGCAAGCATCCCAGCTACAGCATACATTGCGTAGAGGAGTAGCCTAATGGTCAGAACAGTCGACTGAGATCCTGAGGAACTGGGTTCAATTCCCAAAGCAGCTCCCCGTGATCCCAGGCAAGTCAGTCAACCCCCCCCTCCCTGCTCCAGGTACAAAAAACCTGCCCACTATGGACAGAGAAAGTACCTGCATATAATGTGTACAGAGCTACGTACATCTAATAGTGATATAGAAATAATTAGTAGTAGTAGGCAACCGCAAAATACCTGCAGTACTGTAGCCATGGAAGGTAATGGTAGCACCGTAGAAAGGCACCAGAAACAAGAACACCAGCAGATGTCAACCCTAAATCTGTAAGAGAACGATACCCAGAATAAGCGGTATGCTTGCCGCATAACTGGCTTCTGGAGATGAGGAGTGGCCTAGTGGTTAGGGTGGTGGACTTTGGTCCTGGGGAACTGAGGAACTGAGTTCGATTCCTGGCACAGGCAGCTCCTTGTGACTCTGGGCAAGTCACTTAACCCTCCATTGCCTGCCGCATTGAGCCTGCCATGAGTGGGAAAGCGAGGGTACAAATGTAACAAAAATAAAAAAATAAATAAAATACTGGGACAAACCGAAGAGCCATCAAGCCCAGTTTCCTGTTTCCAACAGTGGCCAATCCAGGTCACAAGTACCTGGCAAGATCCCAAAACAGTAGAATACATTTTATGCTGCTTATCCCAGAAATAAGCAGTGGATTTTCCCACGTCCATTTTAATAATGGCTTATGTACTTTTCTTTTAGGAAGCTATCTATCCAAACCTTTTACCACATTCTCTGGCAACGAATTCCGATTCATTTTAAATTTACTACTTTGTAGCTTCATTACGTGCCCCCTAGTCATAGTATTTCTGGAAACAGTAAACAAACGATATACGTCTACCCATTCCACTCCACTCAGTATTTTATATACCTCTGTTATATCTCCCCTCAGCAGTCTTTTCTCCAAGCTGAAGAACCCAAGCCATTTCAGCCTTTCCTCATAGGGAAGTCATCCCGTCCCCTTTATCATTTTCATTGCCCTTCTCTGTACCTTTTCTAATTCCACGGTATCTTTTTTGAGATGTGGTAACCTGAATTGCACACAGTATTCAAGGTGGGGTCACACCATGGAGAGATACAAAGGCATTATAACATCCTCGTTTTTATGTTCCATTCCTTTCCTAATAATACCTAATATTCTATTTGCTTTCTTTGCTGCTGTAGCACACTGAGCAGAGGGTTTCATAGTATCGTCAACGATGACTCCTAGATCCTTTCCTGGTCGGTGACTACTAACGTGGGACCTTACATCACGTAGCTGTAGTTCCAGTTCCTCTTTCCTACATGCATCACTTTGCAACTGCTCACATTAAACATCATCTGCCATTTGGATGCCCAGTCTCCCAGTCTCATAAGGTCCTCTTGCAATTTTTCAGAACCCTCTTGCGATTTAACAACTTTGAATAACTGTGTAGTCGGCAAATTTAATTACCTCACTAGTTATTCCCATATCTAGATCATTTATAAATATGTTAAAAAGCAGCAGTCCCAACACAGACCCCTGCGGAACCGCAGTATCTACCCTCCTCCATTGAGAAAACTGGCCATTTAACCCTACTGTTTTCTATCTTTTAACCAGTTTTTAATCCACAATAGAAAACTACCTCCTCTCCAATGACTTTCCAATTTACTCTGGAGTACTTTGTCAAATGCATTTGAAAATCCAGATACACAATATCGATCGGCTCACCTTTACTCACATGTTCGTTCATCCCTTCAAAGAAATGTAGTAGATTGGTGAGACAAGATTTCCCTTCACTAAATCCATGTTGACTTTGTCTTATTAATCCATGCTTTTGAATATGCTCTGTAATTTTGTTCTTTATAATAGTCTCTACCATTTTGCCCGGCACCGATGTCAGGCTCACCGGTCTGTAATTCACAAACACCTCTGGAATCCTTTTTTAAAAATTGGCGTTACATTGGCCACCCTCCAATCTTCCGGTACCATGCTTGATTATAAAGATAAATTAGATATTACTAACAATAGTTCTGCAAGTTTATTTTTCAATTCTATCAATACTCTGGGATGCATATCATCCGGTCCTGGCAATCTGCTAATCTTCAATTTGCCAAATTGTCCCATTACATCTTCCAAGTTTACAGAGATTTGATTCAGTTTCTCTGATTCGTCAGCATTGAATACCATTTGTGGCACCGGAATCTCTCCCATATTTTCCTCAGTGAAGTCCTAAGTAAAGAATGGATTTAATCTCTCCGCTATGGCCTTGACTTCCCTGAGTGCCCTTTTTACCTCTTGGTCATCTAGTGGTCCAACCAATTCTTTTGCCGTCTTTTCCAAGTCTTTCTTTGCCTTCCTTATCAGCGCTTTGCATTTGATTTGCCATTCTTTATGTACTTTCCTATTATTTTCAGTTGGGTCCTTTTTCCATGAAGGATTTTCTTTTAGCTCTAATAGCTTCCTTCATCTCACTTTTTAACCATGCCGGCTGTCGTTTGGTCTTCCTTCCTCCTTTTTTAATAGAAGGAATATATTTGGCCTGGGCTTCCAGGATGGTATTTTTGAACAGCATCCACGCCTGATGTAAATTTTTGACCTTTGCAGGTGCTCTTCCTTTGACCTTTGCAGCCAACCAGAACTCTGAAAAAATGAGGGTGTAAATCCTATGTCACTAGCACTGTGGAACCAAGAAGGAACTAGTACCATGTGCTGAAGCAACTGTCTATGGTGTGGCAAGCACTACTACCCCACAGGTTGATGCCACTATTATACATATGTGCCTACATGGAAAGGCCAGCCCGAGCCGCTGCTTCTCCTGAGCAACCCAGGAAGCTGTTGTCACCACTCCTTACCAGGCTGCCACTGCTAAGAGGTACTGAAGGCTACAGCTACAAGGCTGCAAGAGATGTTGCCATCATTACACAGCCCATGGGAAAGCTGCTTATAGGCAGGACTGAAGTCAACATCACCAGGCAGTACAGGTTCCCCCAACCTAGACCACTTTCACCACTATGCAGCGTAGGAGGTTCGTGGCAGCCCACAGCCCCGAAAGATGTTGTCACCATGCCACGCAGGAGGCTGCTGCCACTACATAGAACAGGGGGGCTACCACCAAGGAAAATGCTACCCCTATACAACAAGAATGACATTGCCACAAAGCAAGGAATGTTGAGACTATATGGCACAATTAGATGATGGCATTAGCCATATGAGCTTTTGCTGTGGAAGTTGTGTTGGTATCCACCAGGATCAAAGTTAGTGACAGTGCACAATACAAAAGAAAAAGAAAGGCTGCTTCCCTAGCAAAGAATAAGGAAGAGAAACTAAAAGTCACTCTAGGAAGGAGATTTCTCACCCATTGAAAAACGGTTAAACAATAGCACCACCAAAGAGAGAACTGAGAGAAAATACGGAGAGAAATGGCAGCAACATTTCTTCCATAAGACAACATAAGCAGTGACAGAAAGCATACCCTTAGTGAAAGAGAAACCAATTGTATAAAACACACCTACTGAGACTAGAGCAGAGATGTAGGAACGCACTCACACACCTCCCAAATAAGCACCAGAAGTGAGCATACAGAGCCGTCACAAACAGAAAGAAAAACTCATTTCCAAGGGGCTCACAGTGCAATGGCTGTCCTTCGACTGGTAACTGTTGGAGCCCACAGTCAAGGCTCCCCAGAATCCTGAAAGAAAAGCTGCAGACAAGAAATAATGAAGTACCACTTACCTCAGCTTGAAAATAAATAAAGATTGCATACATGCTAAGGAGAACCACATTGCACTGCATATAGATGCCACTCAAGTAAAAAAAAAAAAAAAAAGTGGAACTAGAGGGGGGAGGAGAGGCCCGGACCATCGAGCATCACTCTAGCTAGGGGTGAGAAGAGGACCTGTTCACCTAGTGTCACTCTAGATTAGGAATGAGGGACATGGCCCCACCGAGTATCATTCTGCTCAAGCATTTGCAGGCAGACAAATGAGCACAAATCAACCAGCAAAGATCCCCCTACTCAACTGGTACCCGGACAAACCGGGACAGGAGCCAGATAACAAGCACCAAGGAGGAGCTGCATGATCCATTAAACATCCACTAGGAGACAGAGAAAATACTGAACATTCCAGGCTGCACAATACCCTTAAGGGGGCAGATTACTTGGAACTATTTTTTCTCTGTCTTCTTCTGCTGGTGGATGGACATAACCCGTTGGTCTGGTAGAGATGAAAAGGAATGAACCAATTAGCACTGATAATTAGGCCCAATCAATTATTGGTGCTAATCAGCATTAATTATGTGTAAAATTCACATGCGAATCAAAAAAGGGGGCATGGCCATGGGCGGATAGGGGGCATTCCCACAATTTATGCGTGCGGTTACAAAAAATAAAGAGGATCCATGCCTAATTTAGGCTCAGTATTTACACCAGGGTTTCATTGGTGTAAATGGTTGAGCCTAAAAGTAGTTGCGATTCCTAGTGCTATGCACTATTCTATAAGCGGCGCATACGTTTTAACGCCATTTATTTTTTCAGGGACAATTTTTTAGGTGCCATTTACTGAATTTAGTCCATAACGTGTACATAAATGCCGGTGCCTAGTTTACAGAATTGTCCCTTAGATCTAGAAATTTTAACAAATTTGTATCATTAAAAAATGAACAAATTTTTACACAGCTGATGACACGATTTGCTTTAATGAGACCAGTGCATTTTTTTCTAGCAAAAAAGGTGCCAGTACTCAAATGCCAGGCCATCCTTCAGGGATGGGGTGCTCACTGAGGGACCCACCCCACAATAGCCAGGACCCCTACAACCTGTCACAGAATCTATGACAAGGCAGAATTGGCATGTAGAGCCTGAGTTCTTTCATTAGAACTTGGGGTCCATGGGTCAATTTTAACAGACAATGGAAAAGGTGCCGGTACTCAGTACCCCCAAGTACCCCCTAAAAAAAGCCCTGAATGAGACACATTCAACTAAATAAATATCTAGGCAGATGGCATGTATTCAAAAGACATGTTACACAGTTGCAATACTGTTGCTGTTTGGTTGCGTTCCTCTGTCAAATGTATACTGTGTGCTGTACACTTAGCTTGCCTTTTGTCACACACTTCCATTATTTCTTACATGACCTTCATATTTTTATAGCTGCTGATCTGAGTGTTTCAAGTTTTTCAAGAGATTTGTGTGTGTGTGTGGTGGGGGGGGGGGGGGGGTTCTTTTTTTTAATGATCTGAAGAAGTTTTTCTGTAGTTGTTTTTCCTTTTCAAGGTTTCTCCAGCTACCACTCTAACTTGCATCAGTGTTATGAGGGTTCTGCTGTCCTCTGACTCTGGTTTCCAAGCTGCTCTTCATACGTGTACATGGAGCATTTTTTCATCAGTCTCACCGTGTCACTTCAGTTTCCTGCATATTCATTTCCACAGTTCAGATGCTGACTATCCCCAAGTATCACTATTTTGCTTCTCCCAGTCTTCTCTTTCCCCTCTCCTATTGTTCTTTGCTGTGAGTTTTCAAAGATGGGTATTCAGTACAGTATGGAAAAAAACAAACTTTAGCTTTCTGCCTGTCACTCCTTTCAGTTCCTATCCTTGCATTCTATATTCACCTTCTGTTTCTTCTGCTCTGCTGTGCAGCCAACTCATAGACTTGCCTATCTGTATGGCCTTTGCTCTGATCTTTACCTCCATTCCATCTGTCCCTCCTCACCATGGCAGTACACCTATCTTCAGCCTATATGCTAATAGTATGGTAGTAATGCTAGGGGCCAACAGAATTGAGACTTAAGATAGTACTAGCAGTATCTGCCTCATGTTAATTCACACCAGAAGTAATCTCCTGCTAATAAAATCCCATGATAATGTGGCAACAGAGGATGCACAGTTCTGCATATGCCGACCACAAAACTTTAGCAAAATTCACCTGGCTTTTTTTTTCTGATGTGGAAGTCACTGACAGGTTGACAAACGGATGGACACCAACAGGAAATTAGGCATACTTTTATTTTTTAAAACAATCCTAAAAATCATATCACGGCTTAACTGTAGAACTGTAAACATTAAGACCTGAATAACTTTCTTTCTTTTGACATGGATGGGAACTTGGTGGAAAGGTAACACACTTGCTTTCCAGGTGGAAAGAAAGTGGACCATTACATAAGAATAGCCATAATGGGCTTTTTTAAGGCATGGAATGTATCTTGTCTGGGCTTCCAAGATGGAATTTTTTAAAAACTGTCTATGCTTGATGTAAATTCTGATCCTTTGCAGCTGTTCCTTTTAGTTTCTTTCTAACCATTTTCCTCCTTTTATCATAGTCTCCCTTTTGAAGATTATACACCAGCATAGTAGATTTCTTTAGTCCTTACTCCAGTGATTAGGAGTTATAATCACTATTGCTGAGTGGTCCTAACATTGTTACTACTTGCACCAAATCCTGTGTTCCATTTAGGACTAGGTCTAAAACAGCTCCCCCCTTTGTCAGTTTCTAAACACCTAACATAACATAGTAACATAGTAGATGACGGCAGAAAAAGACCTGCACGGTCCATCCAGTCTGCCCAACAAGACAACCCCTATGTGCTACTTTTTGTGTATACCCTACTTTGATTTGACCCTGTGCTCTTCAGGGCACAGATCGTATAAGTCTGCCCAGCACTATCCCTGCCTCCCACCACTGGCTCTGGCACAGACCGTATAAGTCTGCCCAGCACTATCCCTGCCTCCCACCACTGGCTCTGGCACAGACCGTATAAGTCTGCCCAGCACTATCCCTGCCTCTCACCACCGGCTCTGGCACAGACCGTATAAGTCTGCCCAGCACTATCCCCGCCTCCCAACCACCAGCCCCGCCTCCCGATCTCAACCTCCCTAGCATATCCTGATATAACATTTATCCTTTTTCTTTCTTTCTTTTTGGTAAACCTAAGCCATTTACAATTTTCTTTTTCAGGTACTGGTAATATTGGGGTAACAGAAATTACCCATTATTATTCTGTTGCTAAATGCATTAATGTCTTTATGTTAGCATTTCTTTGTCGGTCTGTTCATTCTGCCCAGGAGGAAAGTGGTATACCTCCAACTGCTATTCTCTTCCCCTTCAACAGAGAATTTCTACCATAAGGTTTCCAAAGTGCATTTTGTTTTCTGCAGAACTTTTATCCGAGTTGACTGATTAAAACAAAGTCTCATTGGTTATCCTCCTTCCACCAAGTTTCAAGTACTGATAAGGTCCCAAAAATCAGATCCACTTCTCATAGATAATTTTCAGGTAAAATCAATAGTTTTCCTTAAGGAACTATTCCAACCTTATGTTAGTCACCTTGACTACATCCTCTGGTAACAAATTCGACAACTTAATTATGCATGGTGTGAAAAAAAATACTTTCTAGGATTGGTTTTTAAATCTGCTGGTTGTTAGTTTCATGGTGTATGCTCTTATTCAATACTGTTTAATAGGTTAAACAACCATCCTCTATTTAACTATTCCAGTCCACTCTTGATTTTATAAACAACTGTAATATCCACTCTCAGTCATTTCTTTTCTAAGCTGAAGAGCCCTAACTTGTCTAGCATGTCTTCATAAGGGAGGTGTTCCATCCCCTTTACCAGTTTTGTTGCTCTTCTCAGAATCTTTTCTAGCTCTGCTCTATCCTTTCTGAAACTGGATGACAAGAACTGAACACGATACTTACACTATGCTTATATCACGGCTCTAATTTCTCTCTTCCTTTTTCAGTAATCTATAATATTCTATTTGCTTGTATGGCAATTGCCCACAATGATGCCACAATAAGCAGAGGATGATTACCCAAGCCTGATATACTGCTATTCAGCTCCTCCCCATCTGCCACTGAATCAGCACTGGAGGTGTGGAATCAATTGCAAAAGGGACAGGAGGTAAATGTTCCACAGAAAAACCACCAGCACCTCTTCCATGAAAACCAGACAATTTTTAAAGGAAAGATCGGATTTTGCAGCCCATCCAACAGCACAGCACAGAAGACTGGGGGCCCTAATCATACAATTGTTTTACAATGTAGAATGCTACTCTGAAATCTACTTACCTGAAGTAGCCTAAACATTTCGTCTTGGAACATCTGCCTGACAGCTTCTGATGTGTTCAGTGGCTGTGTTGTTTCATTTTCCTGGATCTCTTGTTTAACATGAACAGTAACAACTGGAGAAATATTCCCTAGGTTTGATTTTGACTGTTGAGCCATGGATGGAAGATCGCCATTCAATGTTGTCAAAGCAGCATCTACAATACTTAATAGGTTGTAACAAGCATATATATAATTTAAAGTAATGTGATAATATAACTGGAAATACATAAGGATATTTGCTTTCTAAACCCTCATTCTAAATATGTCTAGAGTAATAAAACTGAAGCTAGAGAATTAACAAGTAACAGAAAGTCAATAACATTCCAGATAAGATATAAACTAGGGCTGCACATTAATCACAGTTAACATGGTGATTAACATATTATTTATTAGTAGCAATTACAAAAAAATAATTGCAGCTAATAAAATTAATCAAGTTGCAACATATCCTGTCTCCTCCCTACATCTCTTCCTTCTCTACCACTCCAAATCCCAGCCCTTGGCGCGATCCGGCATCACCCCCACCTGCATTTCAACATCCTCTTCTCTCAAGCTCCCCTCAAGGGCTATCTTACAGGTGGTGATATATTGTTCCCCAGTGTGGCCTGCTCCAAATTGAAATGTAGCCCTAGTATGAACTATAAAGCAAAAAAAATGAAGTCGCTTACTTGTCAGAAGGGTTTTTGAAAATAACATAACAAATCTATTCACTACTGGGTGACATCTGATGGCACCATTGTGAACTGGCTCTCTCAGAGCTCAGCAAAACCACAAATAATATTCTGAGCATGTGCAGGAGTTTCCATATAACTGTTACCTCATGAGTCCCTTCAGTTTACTTCAGAGCTTTAGAGTCAAGTTCCCATGAAGATAGGATTCAGTTTAGTCAGTAATTTGATTAACTGCTTCTCATTATTTACAGTAAGGCAGTGTACAATACATATGACATAAAAAACAGGGGTATGTGTGTTTGATTTCTTTTTTGTCTACAGAGAACCTGCATTACAAGTAAGCAACTGCACTTTCTCCATTGACCAGCAGGAGGAATCAGGCAAATTAATGGGGACTTCCATATCATAGCATTTCCCTAATAATGTTAAATTCTAGACATTGAAGACAACTTAGACAGATGATTGGGGGCAGGGGATGATTTAGTTAAATAGGCTTTGTAAAATTGCTTGCCAAATGCACACTCTCTTATAACACTCAGTCATAAGAACATAAGAATAGCCATAATGGGTCAGACCAATGGTCAATCTAGCTCAGTATCCTGCTTCCAACAGCACCCAATCCAGGTCACAAGTACCTGGCACAAAACTAATTCATAGCATCATTCTATGTCACCAATCCCGGGGCAAGCAGTGGCTTCCCCCATGTCCATCTCAATAACAGACTATGAACTTTTCCAAACCTTTTTTTAAACCCAGATACTCTAACCACTGTTACCACATCATTCGGCAGCGAATTCCAAAGCTTAACTATTCTTTGAGTCAAAAAAAATATTTCCTCGTATTTTTTTTTTTTTTTTAAGTATTTCCATGCAATTTCATTGCGTGTCCCCTGGTCTTTGTACTTTGTGAAAGAATGAAAAATCGATTCACTTCTGACCATTCTACAGCACTCAGGAATTTATAGACCTCAATTATATCCCCCCTCAGCAGTCTCTTTTCCAAGCTGAACAGCCCTAACCTCTTTAGCCTTTCCTCATACAGGAGGAGCTCCATCCCCTTTTTCATATTGGTTGCTCTTCTTTGAACCTTTTCTAATTCCGCTATATCTTTTTTGAGATATGGTAACCAGAATTGAACACAATACTCAAGGTGAGGTTGCACCATGGAGTGATACAGAGGCATTATTATATTTTGTATCCCTTTCCTAATAATTCCCAGCATCCTGTTTGCTTTTTTTGGCTGCTGCCGCACACTGGGCAGAAGATTTCAGTGTATTGTCTTCAATGACACTTAGATCTTTTTCTTGAGTGCTGACTCCTAAGGTAGACCCTAGTATAAGTTAACTATGATTCGGATTGTTCTTCCCAATGTACATCACTTTGCATTTGTCCATATTAAATTTCATCTGCCATTTGGATGTCCAGTCTTCCAGATTCCTAAGGTCTTCCTGCAATTTTTCACAAGCTGCATGTATTTTGACAATTTTGAATAGTTTTGTGTCACCTGCAAATTTTATCACCTCACTCGTCATTCCATTTTCTAGATTTATAAATACATTAAACAGCACCGGTCCCATTCCACTATTCACCCTCCTCCGTTGAGAAAAATGGCCATTTAACCCTACCCATGTCCCAATTATCTAATGAAAAATGCTCCTGCTCGATTCATTACTGACCTCATCACCTACTTAAATTTCCTACTTCAACAAGGCTCTTTCCCCTCCGAACACGGCAATATTCTACTCACACCAATAACAAAAAACCAGCGAAAGACATCACTAACTATCGACCTGTGGCCTCCATCCCTCTTCTAACCAAACTAATGGAAAATAGAGTGACCTCCCAACTCAACGAGTTCATACAAAAATTCTCCATACTACATGAGTCGCAGTCAAGTTTTCCACCTGCACACAGCACTGAAACAGTACTACTCACCTTAATATCTAAGTTTAAGCAAGAAATTTCATTTGGCAATAACATACTTCTCCTGCAGTTCGACCTATCCAGCGCATTTGACATGGTAGACCACAGTAGTCTTACGAAACTACTGGACAAACTAGGGATCGGCGGAAACATCATTAAATGGATAAAAAGTTTCATCACCACCAGATCCTATCAAGTCAAATCAACCTCATCTGTATCATCTGCATGGTCCTCACAATGCGGAGTCCCCCAAGGATCGCCTCTATCCCCGATCCTCTTCAATCTTATGATGATTCCTCTGGCTAAAGCCCTATCCAATGCTGGTCTAAACCCCTTTATCTATGCAGATGACGTCACTATATTCATCCCTTTCCAATCCAACCTTGCAGAAATCTCTGAAAAAATAATCACTGGCATGGACATCTTAGCCACCTGGGCCACTGCCTTCAAAATGAAATTGAATAAAGAAAAAACTCAATGCTTAATCCTCTCATCAAGACACTCCACTTCACTCCCAACCACCCTGACCACCCCCGACGTTACAATCCCAATATCCGACAACCTAAAAATCCTGGGAGTAACGTTAGACAATCACCTAACTCTAGAAACTCATGCAAAAGCCATGACGAAGAAGATGTTCAACATGATGTGGGTACTGAAAAGAGTAAAACCATTTCTCCCCCAAACAACATTCCGCAATCTGGTACAATCCACAGTACCCACCCATGCTGACTACTGCAATAGCATCTTCATTGGTTGCACAGCCCAAATCCTGAAGAAACTCCAAACCGCCCAAAACACGGCAGCCAGACTCATTTTTGGTAAATCACGATTTGAAAGTGCAACTCCACTCCATGAAAAACTCCACTGGCTCCCTATCAAAGAGCGAATAAACTTCAAAGTCCACACAATGATCCACGAGATCCTCCACGGTGAATCTCCAAGTTACATGACCAATCTAATCGACCTGCCAGCCAGGAACGGGTCCAAATCTTCTCGTACATATCTCAATCTTCACCTTCCCAACTGCAAAGGTCTCAAATACAAAACCTACTACGCGTCCAACTTCTCCGTAATAGGCAGCCAACTCTGGAACGCCATACCAAGATACATCCGAACAACCAACAAACATCTACCATTCCGAAAGATGTTGAAAACATACCTCTTCAAACAAGCTTACCCAAACGACCCCCCCAACTTAATTCACAAATCTAAACCACACCACTAATACTACCATAACTCATTCCTTCCCCTCACATCTCTCCCTCTTACCCTTCTCTATACAATTGTGTTATCTTTGTGTAACTCTGTACCCATTCATTATGTTACCTCTAGGATACTTTGTACCCATACACAGTGCTATCTCTATTATACTTTGTACAAATACATTGTAAGCCGCACTGAACCTACTATCGAGTGGGAAAGAGCGGGGTATAAATGCTACAAATAAATAAATAAATAAATACCCTCTGTTTTCTGTCGAATAACCAATTCCTAATCCACACCAGAACCTTGCCTCCTATTCCATGACTCTTTAATTGTCTCAGGAGTCTCTCATGAGGAAATTTGTCAAAAGCTTTCTGAAAATCTAGATACACTACATCAACTGGTTCACCTTTATCCACATGTTTATTTACGCCTTCAAAGAAATTAAGGAAATTGGTGAAGCAAGACTTCTCTTGGCTGAACTAATGTTGACTCTGTCCCATTAAACCATGTTGGTCTATGTGTTCTGTAATTGTATTCTTTACAATAGATTCCACTATTTTCCCCGGAACTGAAGTCAGGTTTACCGGTCTGTAATTTCATGGATCACCCCTGAAACCCTTTTTTAAAATTGGTGTTACATTGTCCACCCTCAAATCTTCAGCTCTATTTATTATTTTAATGGAAAGGGAGCAAGGTGGCACCCAACATTTCCATGGCCTCTGACTTGATGTGCTTTACTAGGCTGTATAGTGTGATATGTAGTCTGCTAGCCAGTTTGACAGAGTTATTTTACCAATGCAGTTCCTAATCTCTTAGGAAAAAGAATATGTAAAGTTAATTGGCTTTACAATGTGGCTGTGTTGGTTTTTTATGTAATAGAGATCAAGCATAACTAGCTTTCTAGGAAGGTGCGGATGGGCTATAATTAATTCACATTGAACCTCTCCCAGATCATAAACTTGACCAGGCATTCTAGATTCAATTTTATTCTCCAAATTCCTGACGCCTTTGGAATTAAGAAATATCTATACTAGAAGCCGCTGTTTAGTTCTGATTTTGGGACTTGCTCCTTCTCTTGGAAGAGAGTGTCTTTCATTGGTAATTAGCCCTAGTAGGATGGTTCCAATCAGGGGCCATGGATAGGACATTCTGAGAGAAATGTAATCAATCACCCTGACTCACTATCTTCAGAGCCAACCCACAGATAACACCTCAGTACCTCACCTCAAGACAGCTTGCCTACAAGCATATTCAAAACTCATGGACCAGCACCTTCTAGATAAAGTGAGAGAAGCAAAAGCAACACTAGCTCTGACTCTTGCTGAACAGGTACAAGCAGGAGAACATAAGGGGTATGGGTAGATGCAGCACTGGAAGGGAGGCAAAAGGAAGATGGGGGACCAAGAGGAATATACTAAAGGTCAGGAAGAGGAATGAAAGAGGAAGATGCTGGGATTGGGGTTAAGTACTACTACTACTACTACTACTATTTAGCATTTCTATAGCGCTACAAGGCATACGCAGCGCTGCACAAACATAGAAGAAAGACAGTCCCTGCTCAAAGAGCTTACAATCTAATAGACAAAAAATAAATAAAGTAAGCAAATCAAATCAATTAATGTGAACGGGAAGGAAGAGAGGAGGGTAGGTGGAGGCGAGTGGTTACAAGTGGTTACGAGTCAAAAGCAATGTTAAAGAGGTGGGCTTTCAGTCTAGATTTAAAGGTGGCCAAGGATGGGGCAAGACGTAGGGGCTCAGGAAGTTTATTCCAGGCGTAGGGTGCAGCGAGACAGAAGGCGCGAAGTCTGGAGTTGGCAGTAGTGGAGAAAGGGAACAGATAAGAAGGATTTATCCATGGAGCGGAGTGCATGGGAAGGGGTGTAGGGAAGGACGAGTGTGGAGAGATACTGGGGAGCAGCAGAGTGAATACATTTATAGGTTAGTAGAAGAACCGGAAGAGAGAATTCTAAGAAAGATAAAGGGGTTAGGAGGGCAGGGGGAGGATGCAGATGGAGGAAAAGAAGGCAATAGGGAAAAGGAAACTGGGAAAGAGGAAGGAGAAGGCGGGGGGGCAGATGAAAGAGGAGGAGGGAAATAAGAACATAAGGAAACGAGAAGGAAGCAAGGGGCCTCTGCCACTCATTTCCAAAAATTAAGTTCACACCACTAGAAAAAATTGGAAGAAATATCACTGAAGAATTTGAGAGGCAGTGACAGTGTGGGACCTCTCATTTATCATTTACATATCTTCTTGACTTTTGGACAACTGACCCAAATGTTCCTGCATCCATACTCATCTAGCAACTAAACATGTCACGTCTTAACTGACAAAGTGGAAAATACTCCATGTGCCTGGACTTTTTCCTATAGTTTCAATTTATCTTGTTTTGAATATGATCCCACATTCACATGTGACATTACATTTTATTGTAGTATATACACCACTGTGATCTGCTCAACAGCTCAGTTGGTATATTAAGGTTTTAATAAATAGAAATATTTACATGGGTAGCTCCATTTTAGAAAGGTCAGTGCATCTTAAGTTTTACTAGTATTTTAGAACAGAATCCGTCAACATACAGCTTGTTCTAAAATAAAGGAGATATGGACATTTAAGCGATGGGTGCATGCAGCATAAAAATTCATTTTAGAAATATCATCGAGGGGTTCAAAGCCAGAACATAGATTATATAATGGCAACATAGCCAGATATGTAACGGCACATAACTGGTCATTTTTGCCATCTTAGAAACATAACCAGGTATTATCCTGTCACAGTGACCTGTTTCCCTTGCCAATTCGGAATGTGTGTATGTGTGTGTGTGGGGGGGGGGGGGGGTCACTAGGAGATTAAGAGGGAACATCCCCCCCCCATATCCCTCCCAGTGGAGTGCTGCTCAATAGCAGCTATTTACCAAGGGGGTCTTTTACTTAGGCAGGTTGGCGTTTTTAGCGCGTGCTAAAAATAGGTATAAGCTAAAGATGCCCATAGAAATATGTTGGCATCTTTAGCGTTTATCGCGCACCTATTTTTAGCGTACACTAAAAACGCCAGCGCGCCTTAATAAAAGACCCCCTCAATCCTAAATGTGCTTGGTAACAGGTGTAACACTCGACATCAAACTTTTAGGACACAGACATTTAGTCCCCTTCTGAAATGGGGAATAAACATCTATGAACTTGCCATGCTCTTGTCCCACCCAAAACATACCCAGACCATGCCCCCTTGCTATTTGAATGCACTTGGTTTTATTATGTGCATATCTTGGCTTTGTAAAATGGGGACTTAGATGTTTATGCAAGATAAATAAGTCCCAGTTTATACGTGTATCAAATGTGAATAGGGCTTATAAAATGAGGGCCACAGTTAGTAGCACCGATGAGCAAATGTTCAATCATCACCTTACCCAGCAACACCATTAGCTAGCTTCCAACTACAGACAATGGAATTCTTTTAC
Source organism: Microcaecilia unicolor (assembly GCF_901765095.1). Lineage (NCBI taxonomy): Eukaryota > Metazoa > Chordata > Amphibia > Gymnophiona > Siphonopidae > Microcaecilia > Microcaecilia unicolor. Next base: position 73,837,132 of record NC_044032.1, read on the forward strand.
ATTCTACAATGAACGAGTTTTGCCTGTATTAAGAAAGCCATTAAATTTTCTAACATTGCATGAAGGGTCCATTTTACTAAATAAACCGTGCTCAGCGTTAATGCATGCTTAACATGGGGAAAAGGCTTATTGCAAAACGTGTTAAAACTTTTTGTGGTAATTTGCCTGTCAGCATGCGCTAAGCATGCATTAACTATTTTTTATCATTTTTTATAGGGGCATGTCATGAAGCATGTACTAACTGATTAATGGTGGGTTAATGGATTATTTTTTGCAAGACACGCACCAATGTTAAAATTAGCATGGGACCGACAAAAAAACCCCAAAATAAAGTCCTAAATACTGCCATGTAAAATTTGAGCTTAGCATGCAGGAAAGTCATTAGTTCAAGCTAAGCCCAAATTTTTGCACATCTTAGTAAAAGGGCCACAAAGTTAATCTCAAATTAAAGCGTTAAACTACATTATCCACATAGGAGATGCGGTAAAAATAATCCAACAAAAACTTTTAACTATTGCTCACATTCCGGTATTTCTCAATTTGCAAAGCCAATTTCTGTTTAAACAAACAAGTTTAATCTGAATCTGTTTGTAGCTCCAATTATACCAAAAATTAATTAAGAATTAACTATTACTCCAATGTATCACAATCTCTTACCCACAAGCTGCTGCAGTCATATCTATGCTGAGTGAAAGAGGACTGCCACTGCTGGCACTACCTGGAGCACTGCAGAAACAGGTTAAGAAAGGCTCATTATATACAATATATAGAACTAGTCAATTTGTAGCATTTTCATTTCTCAAAATAAATAAATAAAAATAACTCCGAGAGAGTAGTTGTGGCACATAATTTATTAAATTTTGGAAAGTCTTGCTAAGTGCTGTGACTATCCAACGAAGGATACTGCAGCTGAATGTTCGAGTTGACTGTTTACATTTGTTCTCCTTAGCAACAGTCAGAGCTTTAAACAAATGACTTGTTCCTTGTGACTATTCTTTCCTCTAATGGAATTCTTGCAATCTTATAATAATATGTTTGTTTTGATTGTAAAATGCTTTGGCCTGCTCATCAGAAAATATAGTATAAAGCAAGTCTTATTAAACTTTAAACTTTGATTTGTGTACAACTGAAATAGCAGCAAAATTACTTTTGAACTTCTTAAAATGGGGATAACTTGCACAGATTGGAAGTTATACCCCTAACCATCATACTGGGCAATCTGGATGGCCATTTTGGTCTTTATTTGCCATCATCTATCATGTTACTACATTGCTTTGAAATCTTGCAAGAGGTCTTCTTACAACAGCAATACAGCCCTAGTCATTATAACCTGTAACCTGGTGTGAATTTTACCCTTCATGTTTTCTAACAAGTTTGTTGAGTATTTTTAGAGTTCAAGATAATGCAGTGTGAAATTCTGTTGAATTAGCTGGACATTTTTTTTTACCTAAACCAAACAAAACCTGGTTTACCTCAGAATTAAATTAATGTACATGAACTGTTTTTAAAACAGTGTCAACCTGCTTACTACAGTCATGCATACTCACAGGGGACAGAAAGAGAAATGTGAGACACGACACCAATGAAGCCAACCAGAAATGGAAATGTTGGATAAAACCCACTTCATCAATGCATGCTCAATGATTTCAACAAATTTTGGATACAATATCTATGGAAAAACTCACTTGGTAACTGAAAGGAGATCCTGCACCATATCATATATGGAATCCCTTTTTGATCTCTTGCAAATGAGGAGGATGGATTTTGAAGGTGGCCAGCTCTCTTATAGGATGTATTTTGAAGACATTATTTGTGATATTTAATTGCATAATCAGATTTTTCTACCTGATATTGGGTTTGTTTGTCTGGTTATTTTTTTTACATTATGGGAGCTCAATGTTTAAGATGGCAAGCTGTGCCCATGTTAGGTGACCACTCATGCAGATGAATCACCCTGATCAGCCTCTTTGCCAGACTGTTGCTTTTCATGGCCAGGTATGTGGTTCTGAGCACCATGCTGTGCTTGGATGCTCGTCCACATCCCAGTTGCTTCCTGACACAAAAGATACGAGCCCATGACTCCTTGCTTACTGATAGAGTGCACTGCAACCTGCTTGTCCATTTGGACTAGGCCAATGTGCATCAGCCGATCTCTGAAAGCCTTTACTGTGTCCCATATTGCCCATAGTTCCAGGAGGCTTATAAGCAACTAAGTCTTTCTTTCTCACAGTACTTAAGATATAGACGTATTTATTCTACAGATTAGGAATAACAGACACAGTCCCATACTTTAACAGCTAAGCTATTGGAGAGGGGTTATCCCGAATCCTGGTTAAAAAAAACAAATAAACGTGCAAAAATCAATATTAGTCACTTGTTAGTCATGCAACAAGTAACACTAGGATACAGTAGAATTTGCCATGTGTGTGCTGAAATATGGAATAGGTTCAGCCTGCGTGGCATGTCATTATTAGAGATCAGTGGAAGGTGTTATCACCGTTGCCCTGTTTTTTAGATTTGAACATAAGGATATCATCTTGAAGAGGAAGAATCTAAAAAGTTTTATACCCTGCAATGTTAAAATCTTCGAAAGCGGAGATAAATAGCACAAAGTTAGAACACGTAGGGGCAAGACCTTTGAAGTCAAAATGATCAAATATTTTGACACCCACTAGACAGGACTTAAAGAGCTGAGTTTTCTAGTCCATTATAAACCATGAAATTTCACTGCTTTGTCACCCTCTGATCACCATGCATATCTCCCTGTCCCCCCCATCCTCTCAGCCCTCTCTGTTTCTCACCTAGCCTACCCCTCCCTCATCCTTTCAGACTGTCATTGAACTACTTTGATGTTTCACTTATATATGCTGTTACTTATCAAAATGTGCTTATTTCTGATCTGATGAAGGGCTACCTTCGAAAGCTAATCAAAATGTATTAAGTTAGTCCAATAAAAAAGGTATCATCTTATTTCTTTTCTGTTTTATTTTATTCTATTTCTATTGACTGGCTTTAGAAGTGGACTAACACGGCTACCACATCTCTCTACTCTGTTATAGGAAGGAGTCTGTATGTATTGAGCCTTTGTGCTATAGGGTCATCAGGGCCCTTCGTGTATCTCTCAAGGGTTTCAGCAAAACATTGCGCTTTAAGAAATGTGGTAATTTATCAGTGGGAGCATGTAACATGTAATGTGGATACAGAGGCATGAACAGTTCCCATTCCATATTCCAAGAAGTAAAATCCTCAGATTCCAACACCCAATCTTTAAGATGTCACAGAACGCAAGCTAATTTATAAGTATGCATATTAGGGAGTCCCAAGCCCCTCAAGGACCAGTTACCATATAATAAGTCGATCTTCCCTTTGGATTTTTTTCCCCCTCCAACAAAAGTTAACAATTTATGATTCAATACAAGCAAATCCTTTCACAATACCCAGACTGGAACATGCTGTAGAATATAAAGCCATCACAGAAATAGTATATGATACAATCTTAGTCTACCACATATGGAGAGTGGAAGGGAATTCCAATTGGCAATTACTGCCATATATGTTGTAAAAGGGAATTAATGCTACATTGGTACAAATATTTAGGGTCCACGGGAAGCTGAATGCCCAACTATCTAAAGACATTATTTGCCTAGCATAATGGGAATTCCCCTTCCCATTCGTCCTAAAATCAATGAGACATTGGCAAGGCCTCGGATTTGCTCATATTAAGTTTAAAACCTGAAAAACCTCCATATTCTCTCATACTTTGATTAGGTTGAGCTACATGGACCAAAAGCTAAAATTTTAAACTCAGTTTGCCCTGCTCTAATGCCTGTTACTTCCGGATTGTGCAAAATTTCTTTTATTAAAGGTCTAAGGTCAGCACAAATAAAAGAAGGGACAATGGGCAGCCTTGCCTAGTACCCCTATAAATATTAAAAGAATCTGATTTTATCCCACTGGCCGCTGGGCCTCATGGGCATAATAAAGTGCCAGTACAACATTGCTAAATTTCCCAATAATCCACACTTAAACATTATGCATAAACTCCAATTTACCTGTTCAATGCCTTTTCAGCATCAAAACTTATTAATAAGATTGCTCACCTCTAGAATGTATTTATTATACATTTGTATCCCACATTTTCCCACCTATTTGCAGGCTCAATGTGGCTTATATAGTACCGTATCGGCGTTCGCCAATTCCAGTATGAACAAATACAAGGTGATATTGTGGTAAAATAAAGCTCATGTGTGATAGACACATTAGGGGATCTTAGAGAGGGAGAGTTAGGATATGTCCATTATGAGCTTAGGTTTCGTTGTATTGCAGGCGTTCAGGCTTTATGTTGGGTTGGTGGGGTATGCCTTTTTGAACAGGTTTGTTTTTAATGATTTCCGGAATGGCTTCCAAGGTAGTAAGAATTTTCTGAATATACTTGACTGCACAGCATCATGTACAAATCCCATTTGTGGATCAGCAATAATTGATAGAAGCACTTGAGCCAATCTATTAGATAGTAACATAGCCAATAATTTGGATTTATAACATAACAAAGAGATAGGCCTGTATGATTCCAGGAGAGAGGGATCTTTCCCAGCCTTCGTAAAAACTATTATTGCGCTGACCTTAAAGATTCTGGTAAGCTTTTTAAATCTACTATTTCACTGAACATAGCAGTAAAAGGTTTTGCATATCAGCCACTAATAATTTATAAAACTTCACCCAGAACCCATCTGGGCCTGAAGCCTTATAAATCAAAATTTTATTAACAGCCCAAGTGGCTTCATTTTCCCCTATAGGAATATTCAACAGTAATTTGTGAAGGGGTAAGACAAGGTAAATCTACACTTGGGAAATATGTGTCCAGAATTGCTTAAAGATTTTATTAATCTCTACAACTGAGTGAACAAGTTTACCCTGACGATTTTTCAATGTTAAAATTTTTCAAGGGTCTATCCCTGAGTTAGACAACCTAGCTAGCAGTTTCCTGCATTTACTCTCATCCTATATAATAAAATGCACCTCCAACATTCTGAAGCTGACTGCATGGCTGAGGCATTCCTGCTCTCTGTATCCATCTCCTGAATTGACATCACGTACTTCCGGGTTCGTCACAAGCAGAAGTGACCAACCACACGAGGTTTCTCAGCTTCAGAATGTTGGAGGTGCATTCTATTAAATAGGATTGGTCAGTTCCTTGAAGCACAGCCAGAGCTCAGCATCCTGCACAGTAACGCTCAGTCACCAGAGAGAGAGGGGGGGGGCCTGACACCAGAGGGGGGGGGGGGGAGGTATCTCTGTCACACACACACACTCTCTCTCACACTGTCTCTCACACATACGCACTTGCACCCACTCTCATTCTCACACACACACTCTCTCTTTCACAGACACACTCGCACATTCACTCTCACTCGCACACACAGTCACTCTCACATACACTCTCTCAAACCATACACACGCCGAGGAAAACCTTGCTAGCGCCCGTTTCATTTGTGTCAGAAATGGGCCTTTTTTACTAGTATTTATATAATTAGCATTGGTAATATTTAGATAATTTTTTGTCTCTCTGATGGAGCAGTTCATTGAGGGGCACCTGTGTGGCCAATACTTATGCTTTATTTTGAGGTGTGGAATTAGTTCAACAATTTTGCCACACAAGTACCAAGCTCTGTTCTAGTTTAAAAATAGTGTGGTCCCTCAAGAATCTTACTATTACAATAGAGTATAATGTCGCCCCACAATATCGCTTTTGCTGCATCCCAAAACAAATCTCATCTTGAGCATGCAGCAGATTAAATACCTTATATTTGGCCCATATGCCTCTGATGTAACCAGCAAATTTAGAATCTGTATACAGTTCTAGAGGAAAGCTCTAATGCCTCAAGTTCCACTGGTCTCTTCCACCCACAGTTCTACCCAAATAAAGGCATGGTCAGAAATTTCTGTTAGTTCTAGATCTCTGTGAACCAAAATATAAGCTACACGACTGTGTCATATGAACCCTAGATAAGTGTGTAAAATCCCTCTCCATAGGTGAACAGTCTCCATGCATCAACCACATCCAAGGTTTCACATAATAAAGGAATACTTTTAATAATATCTATCTACATAAGTAATGCACACTGGGAAAAGATCAGGGTCCATCGAGCCCAGCATCCTGTCCACGACAGCGGCCAATCCAGGCCAAGGCACCTGGCGAGCTTCCCAAACGTACAAACATTCTATACATGTTATTCTGGAATTGTGGATTTTTCCCAAGTCCATTAGTAGCGGTTATTGGACTTGTCCTTTAGGAAATCGTCTAAGCTAACTGCCTTCACCACGTTCTCCTCCGGCAACGAATTACTGAGTTAATTATGCGTTGGGTGAAGAAATATTTTCTCCTATTTGTTTTAAATTTACTACACTGTAGTTTCATCGCATGCCCCCTAGTCCTAGTATTTTTGGAAAGCGTGAACAGATGCTTCACATCCACCTGTTCCACTCCACTCATTATTTTATATACCTTTATCATGTCTCCCCTCAGGCCGTCTCTTCTCCAAGCTGAAAAGCCCTAGCCTCCTTAGTATTTCTTCCTAGGGAAGTCGTCCCACCCCCACTATCATTTTAGTCACCCTTCGCTGCACCTTTTCCAATTCTACTATATCTTCTTGAGATGCGGCAACCAGAATGGAACACAATACTCAGGTGCGGTCACACCCATGGAGCGATACAACGGCATTATAACATCCTCACACCTGTATTCCATACCTTTCCTAATAATACCAAACATTCTATTCGCTTTCCTAGCTGCAGCAGCACACTGAGCAGAAGGTTCAGGGTATTATCGACGACGACACCCAGATCCCTTTTCTTGGTCCGTAACTCCTAATGTGGAACCTTGCATGACGTAGCTATAATTTGGGTTCTTTTTTCCCACATGCCATCACCTTGCACTTGTTCACATTAAACGTCATCTGCCATTTAGCCGCCCAGTCTCCCAGTCTTGTAAGGTCCTTCTGTAATTTGTCACAATCCTGTCGAGAGTTAACGACTTTGAATAACTTTGTGTCATCAGCAAATTTAATTACCTCGCTAGTTACTCCCATCTTTAAATCATTTATAAATATATTAAAAAGCAGCGGTCCTAGCACAGACCCCTGAGGAACCCCACTAACTACCCTTCTCCATTTGAATACTGCCCATTTAACCCCACTCTCTGTTCCTATCCTTCAACCAGTTTTTAATCCACAATAGGACATTTCTCCTATCCCATGACCCTCCAATTTCCTCTGTAGCCTTTCATGAGTTACCTTGTCAAACGCCTTTTGAAAATCCAGATACACAATATCAACTGGCTCCCCAGCTGCAGAGCTACTTTTTTGCTGCTGTTTGGGCTGCCCTGAAGTCGAGTTGGGATTTGGGAGGGGGAGGACCCTTCATTACAAACTTACCTATATGCCAAGTCTGCTCTGCTTAAAGTTCCCCATGGAGGAAGGGTAAGGCACTGCTCTTGCTCTGCAGCAAAATTAGCCCAGGGCAGGAAGTTTTGGAGCTCAGGCACTGCTTTTTTTAAAACTTAAATGCTGCTCCCTCCTCCCTCCTCTGCTGTGCCCCTGGAGAAAAGAAATGCAGCAAAATCAGCCAGGGAAGTTATTTGTTTGGAGCTCAGCACTGCTTTTTTAAACTTAGCAGCTGCCCCCCCTCTCCTCATGCTGTGCCATGCTGCTGAAGAAATTTGGACACTCATCAGCCCCAGACACCAGGTTCAAGCTAAGTTAAAAACAAGCAGCGCCAGAGCTCCAAATAAACAACTTCCTGGGCCGATTTTGCTGCACAGTGGAAGCAGCAATGCCATACAGGTGCGTGGGGGCAGGAGCAGAGGATAGAAGTGCGGCATTCCCCCCCCCCCCAGTCAAGCCTACTCTCCCCAGTGGCCTCCTCTTCAGCACACTGCTTCAGGGCCTCATCAGGGGGTACTGCAGTAGACACTGCAGGGAAGTGCTACCCAGGTTAAAAGAAAAAGTTTCTGTGTAAAGTTGGATTGCTGGGGGGGTTGGTTGGGGAGGGCTTTGCACTGGTCCGGTTAAACAAAACAGTTGTATGTATAATGGTGATTAAAAAAAAGTTTTATAATTTCATTTTGGTGGGCTTGGGCTCTGCAATCCCCAGGTTAAAAAAAGTTTTATATTTCATGCTGATGTGTTTCTGGTTGGGGGTGGGAGATTGGAAAGGGCAGGGCTGATGCTGATGTACAGGGAGTGGTGTGGTGTAGGAAAGAGTAGTACTGATGCAGGGCTACAGGGAGGGATGATGGAGTAGGGAAGGGAAGGCCACTGTTTATGCCAGGCTGACAGGTCAATTTCTAATTTTTGGTCATTTATTTCGGTAAACTGGCCTAAACAGCCTAATAGTGTGGGGGCTGTTTGATTGTGTTGTGTTCATATCTGTCCTTAACAGTACAAAGGACTTACACGTCCGACTAAGTTGAGACTCCTGAGGCAGATGCCCCATGCACCAAAACACAGGACTGCATCGAGTCTTGATACCTTTTAAAAAAAAAAAAAAAGATCCTATGAACTGTATATCATTTTAGTTGACCTTTGTTTTTGATACAGTATTTTCATAAATATCCCTTGGTTGGCACTTTCTTGGTTGTTGTTCTTCTCTATTTATGTTGATGCAGGACAGCTGTTGGGCAGACTATTTACTTAGATACCCATCATCAAGAGCATTCTAAGGCATTATTTATATATACATACCCCCACAATATTCAGTGCTATTTAACCAGTCAGCAACATCCACTGACCACTTAAATATCATTTAACTGGCTAACCGCAAATATTCAGCGGAAGATAGCCAGTAATCTCCGCTAAATATTTGCAGCTAGCACATAGCGGCTAACCAGCTATGTCGCCCGTTTTAGCTAGTTAGTGCCGATGGTCAGTGCTGAGTTAAGCAGTTAAATAGTAATGCATAAATAGCAGTCCTGTCTAAAGATAGGACCTTAACCATTTAGTGCTGAATATCTGTTAACCGTTTAAGTTCCAGCGGCCAAAAATAAAACCAGAAATTCAATGCCGATTGCTGGATAGGGCGCAACATTGAATTTCCTGGTTCAGCACTGGCAGCAGGCTTTAACTGCACAGCCTGCCAGCAGTTGAATATCAACCCCATGGTGCCCACCCATATTAGCTCTGGGCCCACCCAAAATGTCATGTCTGGCTACGCCACTGCAGTACTCTAGGATGAATACCACCTGGTCCAGGAGATTTGCTACTCTTCAGTGTGCTGAACTGCCCCATTACGTCCTCCAGGTTTACCGTGAAGTCAGTAAGAGTCCTCAGACTCGTCCGCTTGAAATACCATTTCCGACACCGGTATCCCACCCAAATCTTCCTCGGTGAAGACCGAAGCAAGAATTCATTCAATCTCTCCACTACGTCTTTACAGTGGGGGAAATAAGTATTTGATCCCTTGCTGATTTTGTAAGTTTGCCCACTGACACAAGAGATGAGCAGCCCATAATTGAAGGGTAGGTTATTGGTAACAGTGAGAGATAGCACATCACAAATTAAATCCGGAAAATCACATTGTGGAAAGTATATGAATTTATTGCATTCTGCAGAGGGAAATAAGTATTTGATCCCCCACCAACCAGTAAGAGATCTGGCCCATACAGACCAGGTAGATGCTCCAAATCACTCGTTACCTGCATGACAGACAGCTGTCGGCAATGGTCACCTGTATGAAAGACACCTGTCCACAGACTCTGTGAATCAGTCAGACTCTAACCTTACAAAATGGCCAAGAGCAAGGAGCTGTCTAAGGATGTCAGGGACAAGATCATACACCTGCACAAGGCTGGAATGGGCTACAAAACCATCAGTAAGACGCTGGGCGAGAAGGAGACAACTGTTGGTGCCATAGTAAGAAAATGGAAGAAGTACAAAATGACTGTCAATCGACAAAGATCTGGGGCTCCACGCAAAATCTCACCTCGTGGGGTATCCTTGATCATGAGGAAGGTTAGAAATCAGCCTACAACTACAAGGGGGGAACTTGTCAATGATCTCAAGGCAGCTGGGACCACTGTCACCACGAAAACCATTGGTAACACATTACGACATAACGGATTGCAATCCTGCAGTGCCCGCAAGGTCCCCCTGCTCCGGAAGGCACATGTGACGGCCCGTCTGAAGTTTGCCAGTGAACACCTGGATGATGCCGAGAGTGATTGGAGAAGGTGCTGTGGGCAGATGAGACCAAAATTGAGCTCTTTGGCATGAACTCAACTCGCCGTGTTTGGAGGAAGAGAAATGCTGCCTATGACCCAAAGAACACCGTCCCCACTGTCAAGCATGGAGGTGGAAATGTTATGTTTTGGGGGTGTTTCTCTGCTAAGGGCACAGGACTACTTCACCGCATCAATGGGAGAATGGATGGGGCCATGTACCGTACAATTCTGAGTGACAACCTCCTCCCCTCCGCCAGGGCCTTAAAAATGGGTCGTGGCTGGGTCTTCCAGCACGACAATGACCCAAAACATACAGCCAAGGCAACAAAGGAGTGGCTCAGGAAGAAGCACATTAGGGTCATGGGAGTGGCCTAGCCAGTCACCAGACCTTAATCCCATTGAAAACTTATGGAGGGAGCTGAAGCTGCGAGTTGCCAAGCGACAGCCCAGAACTCTTAATGATTTAGAGATGATCTGCAAAGAGGAGTGGACCAAAATTCCTCCTGACATGTGTGCAAACCTCATCATCAACTACAGAAGACGTCTGACCGCTGTGCTTGCCAACAAGGGTTTTGCCACCAAGTATTAGGTCTTGTTTGCCAGAGGGATTAAATACTTATTTCCCTCTGCAGAATGCAAATAAATTCATATACTTTCCACAATGTGATTTTCCGGATTTAATTTGTGATGTGCTATCTCTCACTGTTACCAATAACCTACCCTTCAATTATGAGCTGCTCATGTCTTTGTCAGTGGGCAAACTTACAAAATCAGCAAGGGATCAAATACTTATTTCCCCACTGTATCTTCCTTAATCGCCCCTTTTACCCCTCGGTCATCCAGCGGCTCAACCAGTCTTTTGCCGGCTTCCTGCTTTTAATATACCGAAAAAAAATTTGCTATTTTTTTGCCTCTAATGCTATCTTTTTTCGTAATCACTCTTGGCCTTTCCTAGGGGATTGTAAGCCTTATCCAGATCAGCTACGTCCCCCCCCCCCCTTATAATTCTGGGGTAGCCAGGAAAGGATTGCTTATGGGTCACTATTTTATGAAAAAACTGCTTGTTATATACATTAGGTGTAAAATATTACATTGCAGTACTGGTAGTCTATGTATGGTAATCAGTGCAATAACAAAACAACCCTATGGATCAGTAATTATAGTTTTTGTTTCTCAATTGTCAGGTTTTTGTGGAATAAAATAATTATCCCAGTTCATTTACCAAGTGCCAGTGCTTTTATATAATCACCAACCCACCATGTTTTCAATTTATTTATGTTCATCAGAGTTTTAATTGATTTCTTGTAACATAGCTATAGAAGTCTGTTTTTTCTTACAAAGATTTCATGATAAACTTTTTATAGGCATCAGGTAATCCCCAATTCAATAAAGGGCATTGTGGCAGATCTTACTATAGATACTAAGGGGTACCACCCCAGCCTTCGGGACTATCCAGATGGTTCCATGTTCATTTGAACCACAGATACAATGTCCAACCTCAATATTTCTACACATATAGAATCCAATACAATAACTATCCATCCCCATCAGAGACATCACTATATTACAACCCATCAACCCCCCCTTTACATATCTCCCATCCCATTTCCAAGAGGGGTATATAAATGGCTTGGAGCAAAGGACTGAATAATCCCCTTTTCCCTTCTGTTCACATCCATATTCAGTTAAGTTGTTAGCTCAATATTAGACAGACATGAAAAGCATTTCCAAATAGGCCAGATTGTCTAGGCAAGCTGAGCAGAGTTTACAATAGCAATCCCTTATACAAAGTATACCTCAGAACTGCCCACCTATATAAATGCAAGTAATGCCTGTGAGAAGTAGCAGAGGGACGACATCTTAATCACACTCATCCAGAACTGATTAAATACAGTAATAAGAAACACCTGTTAGCTTTTTCAGAAATAAGGAGCTGACCACAGCACAGGTCATTGCCCTATAAATTGGCCGCTGCCCTCCAACCACATGATATGAAGTCATACTGCTCCGCGGGGGCCCAGATTTTCCTATTGCTGGAAAGCAGGACACTTCACATGTTGACCTAGCACACACGGGCGCATCCACTCAAGATGCTTCTGCAAGGGCAGCACACCAAAGGTGCAGCATGAACGTCACTTGAAAGTAGATCGAAGGTGCTCCAGTAACGTCGCTTGGAACAGGCCCACCATACTGCCAATGTACCACACGTGTCCCAGCATACAGCTAGATGGGGATCCATGAACATCAGCCGAACAGTGCCCCCCAACATACCCTATATGTTGCCATAGATGGAGCTTTAAAGGCTACTGGCAGTTTTCTGTTACTGTACCCACTTCCGGTTTGTGCTGCCCTCCAAACTGAAGCTAAAGGCCTAATAACGCGCAGGAAAAATATCATGGACTGTGACCCTCTGGACCATGCTACTGCTGCAAAGAAATTGCCAAAGCGCTGGGCACATCAGGGCCATAAGGATGCCTACAACGCTTCCACCAAACTGTCACCGCACAGTGCTACCTCCAAGCCCAGTGCAAATGCCACGCCGACCATCTGGAGGTTACCGCTCCACCCAGAATTCAACACTCACCATAGCAGCAGTCCGCACAGCAACACTCAGTTACCACAGGGTCTCCTCCTCCACGCCCATGGACAAACACAGAGAGCGCACATGGCTGCAGTGAGCACAGATCTGGAGGAGAAGAGAACCCGTGAAGTGGCGGATGCCTGATGCAAGCATGGCCAGACAGCCTGACAACATAGTGAAGATTGAAAGACAAAAAGTAAGTGTACAATATTGTTACAATGAACTAGCAGAAGGGATTGGAACAGCAGGCAACAATAGCGATTGCACCTTTGCAAATGCCTCTCCCTATGCTCCAAAACTCTTGGACTCTTGCAGTTATCCCTCCCTTTCTATGCCCTCACCTACCTCCTATTTACCTATCCTGTTCCTGCCTGCTATATCCTACCCTCTTATGTTCCCTTCCAGCTAGCCTCCAACCCATCTTTTCTAACCTGCCTAACTACTTATTGCCTCCACCCCCCCCAAAACCCTTTTCTTAGCGGGTCGCCACCCATTTGGGCGCTTGATTCCACCCCCCCCCCACCAAGTGGTTAGGTTAGATCCTTTGCGTTGCAATTGCACCTGATGTGAATAGTCCTGGTAACACAATACTTTTTTTAAATTCTGATACATTAGAGTTTTTCTCCACAAATCACTTGAAGTATTATTTGCTTATGTGCACTTAAGGATCTTGAATACCATGATGCAGGGCTTATTAACAGCACACTCAATGCAAAATATTTCATCTGGCCTCAAGATTCAGGATTATGGTAGCCATGCCTCCAAGAAGCGAATTAATTCCTTATCCAATATGGACTCTGGTAATCTTACTAGGTGCAAGATATTCTCGAGATCATCTTTAATCTCACTAGGCCACAAGTTATTACACAGCAAGCGATTCTCAAGATCATCAAGTCTTTGTTCCAGTTCTGTTACCTTTTCTGAAGACCTTCCTGATCCTGTGCCATTTTCTAACTCTGATGTGCACTGGAGACCTGCATCAAGCTCCAAACATATTGTCCAGGTGCTCCTGTGCCTCCTCTGCCCTATCATACAATTGTTGAAGTTTTTTTAATCTAGAGTGGCCTCATGAGCCGCAGTAACCTCTGTCATGAATTCAGAGGTCCATGATGAACTGACAGAGGGACTAGGTGGGCCATGGTGTTCTGCCATCTTGACTTCTGCAGGCCTCGTTTTTCCCTTTTCTTGCCAGATGTATTTAGACGACATTATAGGCCACCTGCTTTCAACAAAGCATCCTTCGAGGTACCCCCCCCCCCCCCCCTTCTGATGTAAGTACCATCTGCAATAAAAGACTGGTTCATGGAGGGACCTGATAAAAATGCTGATTTAAGTGGAGGATCTCATTGCATAAATGAGGAACAGTGCTAAAATAGCACAACTTGTGGTAAATAACCCATCTTAACGGAAGCCCACGTTGATAACTTTCCCCCCTAAATCAGTTAATGCTAAATATTGTTTGTTTGTAGCATTTATATCCAACATTTTCCCACCTATTTGCAGGCTCAATGTGGCTTACATTGTTCGTAATGGTGATCACCAATTCCGGAAATATCATGCAAGGATTGCATTTACTAGAAAAAAAAAAAGACGTGTTATAATATTATGTGGTAACCCTCTGCCCCCCTGGTTACTCCTTCATGCTATCTGGCGGGCACAAATTTCTGGGGAGAATTCCTGTGTGGTATCAAAGGTGTAAATGTTGAGAAAAATACTGATATGTCCAGTATTTTATTTGTAATGTTGCACATGTGTACTACTGTTGGTGATATTCTTTAAATTTTTTATTAAAAATATGACTGTTCCAAATATATGTACATACCAGCTTCCTTTTTTATCCACAAATGAAGTATGGTGTGTGTAGAAGTAAACTACACTTCTGTCCCAGGCTCCACCACCACGGTTCACCTTTTTTTTGTCTACATATTAAGTCCTGTTAATGCTTAGTTATTGATGATTCATAGCATATCTGCCAAAAATCATGCCTCAAAGGCAAGCATGGACATCTACATCTCAAGAGTTAAAATAAAAATTTAACTCTGATTTTTAGAGTTGTCTCAGACAATGAGGCATATTTTCAAAGCACTTAGACTTACGTTACATAGTAACCTATGGAGTCTAAGTGCTTTGAAAATGAGGCCCAATGAGTTATTATATTTGAAAAATAAATTGGAACAGTATTCCCAAAGTGACAGTTCAGATAACGTCTTGGGTTAGTGGTTCCCAAACCTGATCTTGGAGGCACCCCAGCCAATCAGGTTTTCAGAATATCCACAATGAATATTGCATGCAGTGGAGTAATGCATGAAATCTCTCTCATTAATATTCATTGTGGGTATCCTGAAAAACTGACTGGCTGGGGTGCCTCCAGGATCAGGTTTGGGAACCACTGTCTTGGGCTATTACTTCAAGTCTCATTAATTAGAGAGATCCAGAAGGCTTGTGTAAGATCAAGGGCTTCCTCAGTGGCTCCATTTAGCTCTGGAACAGTACTCCTTTGGAAATAAATTTGGAATTAATGATCTGATGGTTTGTGGTTGGTTGGGTACTGTATGACATACACTAAACTGAACATCTGGATTTAGTCCATGCCTTTTTCCTTGGTAGCTCAAGGTAGTTTACATTCAAGTAGATTTGTATGTTTTCTTTTTGTTTTCATTATATTTATGGATTCTGTGCTTAATTGAATTTTATTTATTCTGCATATTATTTTGGACAATTTGGGACACTCACTCCCATTGTCTCCATCTGGGAGTACATATTCAGCCAGCAGCACTGAGCATTTGCTGACCATCGCCAGCTTTATTCCTGGATATTCAATGCTGGCCATGTCCGGCCTTTTGCACTGAATATCCGGTTTATGAGGTGCCGGCTAACACATAGCCAGTTAAGTTGATATTCAGAACTTAACCAGCCATAAAATAGGACTGTGTTTTATACCGTCCCATTTATGTGATTACACTGGCCGATTAAGTGATGAATATCAGCATATAACCAGCCAAGTGCAGACTCCACCTCCGGAATGCCACCAAAATAACCACTAACTGCTAATTTTCAGCAATGATAATCATTTAAGTGCCGCTGAAAATGACCGCATAGCACTGAATAAGCAATCTAACCAGTCAGCGGCCATTTCTGGCTGGTTAAATCATTTGAATAACAACCAGCTGATGTTTAATGGTTGGGGGAACATCCGAGGCTGGGGGAATGTAGTTGATAAATATAATAATAAAAGACAAATTCTAACAGGCACAAATAACAGAACAGTGAAATCTTGTTACTCACTCCTCCTGTGCATCATTTTTTTCTTCTAATGTTTCATCTATAGATGCTTTGAGCAGGTGTTCTACAATTACATTTTGGATGTCCTGCAATATAAAATAAGTACAGTCTCGATTATCTGACCTTCTCTAATCTGACCATCTGGCATATCCACCCCCCCCCCTCCCCGAGGGATGAAGGGAAAGGAATGACTGAAGTTTTAAAGAAAGTGAACATCAAAGATGTTATCTACTGGATCACTCAGTCATGGATAAAATCGAGCCTCCAACCCTAGAAAAATCATGGAGAAAGTTAATTCCTGAGAATGAAAATGAATAAGGACATGACACTTAACACGGAGCAGCCAAGGAAGATCTCCTTCCTTTGTTACAGGAAATACCAGGCCGTGAGAATGCTTCTGAGGATATATGATAACATACAAGATGGATGCAGCCAGACGAGCAAGAAGAGCTGACAATAATGTGACTGCTCTGGTAGACGGGAATGGAGATGATGGTGATAAAGACTTCGAGTGAAGCTGAACCTAGAATTCTAAAAGTCAGTCATAGTGAAGGTGTCAAGCAATTGAGATTGCACTGGCATATGTGGTAGAACAAGAGGAAGTGACAGCTACTGATGTAATGTTATTTGAGACGCTGACGTGACTTTGCAGCGAGGAAAAAAAGTAAAATGGGAAAACAATCACAAAATTTTACAAAACAGTTTTATAATTTATGCTTACCAGTTGCATTGCTACTATGTATACAGTACAGTATATACTGTTTCTGATTCTGTTTTTTACAGCTCTGTATTGGTTTTATTTTATGGTATGGTACAGTGATTACAGTACAGTATATGTTTTAGCACTTCAATCATGCTGCAGAATGTGCTATAGTGCTCTTAATAAAGAATTTTTGAAAATCGGGAACTCTATGCCTTTGAAGCATTTTTAAGGGGTTCCCATTGTTGCTTTTTGTCTTGATGTTATGACCTTTCCAAGCACTTCCTGTGGAAAGGCATGACCAAAACAAGATATATCCCTAAACATCTTTTGGCTATGGACTGCAAGACATATAGAGTAACTGTGGAGGAAATAGATACGTAAATTCTTAGGCTATTAAGTAATTTTCAAGCATAAAGCTGGTACAGGATGGTCAAAATTAGAATAATGCGATATCATCAGATAATACAATAGCCAATATGATAGATTCTAGGGAAGCTTAAAACAAGGAGATGATGACACATATTTATGAACTGCCCTATGTAAGGTTGAGCACAACAGAAGAGCTTAGCTTTTGCTTTCTTTCTGTCATATTTGCTCTGACAAGTTTCTAAATGGAATAAGAAAGAAAAAATAGGTGTTCTTAAACTGCCTCCTCATGAAGTCTGGGGGAAAGGACCTCAGAGACCAAATTACAAATTCATATAATTCATAATTGATCAACATCTAGTGTCTATGAGTAAGGTCCTTCCCCTCCACTGTAATTACAGGAGATGACTCAGGTGCCTCTTTAAGCTCAGGGGACAGGCTGACCCCTGAACTGCCTACAGTTTATCTTGCTGATCCCTTGTTGAGGGTTTGTCCTTAGAAGGCTTTTCCCCGGCAGGAGGACTGCCTTCTCCATCTGCTGATGTTTCTATTCAACCTGTACTGTTTCTTATGAATGTTCCAGTATTTGAAGCTGGCCCTTCAGAGATATTCCTGTTAGATGTTTGGAAGATGGTAAAGAGAACTGAAGATTTAAGTGAAATGATTTGTTTGTATGATAACTTGCCTTGTCCTTTAATTGTTGTACAGGCTTAATGCTCACAGAAATGCTGGGTCCAGTGGGTGGTCAAGTTGCTCTTCTAAATCTTCTATGAAGTTAAAAAAAAAAAAAGAATATATTATCATGATTTTTACTCAAAGACGTATACTCAGAGATTTTCAGTGCCACACCGAGGAACTTTTCAAACTGTTAAGTCATACACTGCAGAGAAAGATGACTTGAGTCTATCAGTCAGAAGACTTTCTACCAAGTCTGTAAACACTGAAAGGTCAGATCTCAATCTAGGATCACAAGATGCATCACAGAAACAGTCAAATCATATTGCACATATGCTAGGGGAGTTCTCCAAAGCATGAAATAGTATTATTGCTTATTTATTCAATATAGGGCAGCATTATTTTGCTTTACTTTTATTCACCTCTTTGTCTATCTTCTATATATTTTGCTGGTTTTCATTTTATTCTTTCATCTCACTTTTTAATTGGCTATTTCTCTTTCTTGTAAGCATACACTTGAACAGCAAAACCTCACTAAAAAGAAAAATACATTTCTACTTTGTCAGAACGCCCGCACGATCATATCCTCACTAACATACTCAGCTGAGGGCTTAGCACAATACAAACACAAACAGTGCCCCACTCATCTCTATTACAAACACACACAGTGCCCACTCATTTCCATCACCAGCCCAATTCAAAACATAATTCCAAAGCCATATTCAAACAAAACATCCCTGTCAATTTCTGCTTAGAGGAAGAACATCTGGCCAGAAATAATTCACTTCACTTTGTGTTCATCAGTTAATTTGTCTTACCTCTGTTCCCATGAAATCAACAGTATTAATCATCTCCCTCTCCCCTCATCCCTGAGAGCACTGGTTTACCGCCTTCTCACACCCCATTCTCTCTCCTTGATCATCAATTCCTTTTTCTGCCTCCTACTAATATCACTTATTTCTATAATGCAGCAGCTCTTCTCTGCCAAACAGAAGCCTAAAGAAGCAAAAACCTTGCTTGAATGCTAAATTAATTTTAATTCAGTTTGACTGCATACTTTTATAAAATGTCCAAGATGAGTTACATTATAAAACAGCAACAACATACATGCCCACCCTCTCTATGATACAGACTCGGATGGTGTTTTTTTAACTGCACATACAAACAGATTATTATCATGGTTAAAGTAATATTTCAGAGGATGGTTGAGCTCTTTTCACATTTTCACTGTAATACAATAAAGTAGTTGGTTATGTTTAACTTTCTATGATGGGTTTGAAGTTTGACATGAACTGAGTTAGACATTAAGGGGCTTATTTTCAAAGCACTTAGACATACAAAGTACCAGAGTAACCTATGGACTTCATGTGTCTAAGCACATTTCTCCTTGGATTACATTTATTTTGAAAGTAGATCAGTTAAAATGCAATACTGTCTTTCTCTCATTTTTGTCTCTATGGGAAAAATACTTACTGCATAGACCCCTATATGTTTAAAGCATAGATCCAACAATCAGAGAGACAAGAGATAGCTTATGAATAGGGTTTCTGATTTTAGCCAATAAACTCTTATTTTAAAAAACCCTAGTTGAGAAAAAATAAGATAGATGCTTTGGGGGGGGGGGGGTATATTCTAGAACAGGGTACCTTCATATAGGTGTCTATTTTCCTTTATGGCATACTAGCATTACTGGCACATATATGCATTATGTGCTTGGTTGCAAGCATTTATGCCAGTGAAGGGGCTGTGTCTGTGGTTATGTGCCGGTGAAACAATTATATGAAGTATCCCATAAGTTACATGTGTAAATGTGTGTTCCTGCCCACGCTCCACCTAGAGTTCATCCGTGTGCTTAACCATCTGTAAAAAATGTGTATAAGATATGCATGTATTTATAGAATAATGCATAGACAGTATCTGCTATACATGCATACACGCTAAAAATCTGGCCATTTACATGTGTAACAGATATGCAATGTTAGAGCCTACTTACAGAATTCCCCACATGGTGGATAAACATCCAAAAAATAGTTCTTCTATAGTAATCTCTCACCTCTATCTACCTGCTTTAGATTCTCCCACTGTTTTTGTTCCTTTTCCACACTTACTGTAACAACAATGTAGAGGAACTGAAAGAAATCTCAGTGACTGGAAGACATACTGAGCCAAATCGACAAGTTAAAGAGTGATAAATCACCTGGACCAGATGGTATACACCCCAGGGTACTGAAAGAACTCATAATACTGCTGATCTACTGTTAGTGATCTGTAACTTGTCGTTAAAATCGTCTGTAGTACCAGAAGATTAGAGGCTGAACAATGTAATTTTGATTTTTAAAAAGGGTTCCTGGGGTGATCCAGGAAATTACAGATCGGAAAGCCTGACTTCAACGCTGGGCAAAATAGTGAAAACTATTATAAAAATAAAATTATGGAACATATAAACAAACATGGTTTAATGGGACAAAGCATGGATTCAGTCAAGGGGAAGTCTTGGCTCACCAATTTGCTTCATTCTTTGAAGGTGTGAATAAACATGTGGATAAAGGTGAACTGGTTGACGTAGTGTATCTAGATTTTCAGAAACCTTATTGACAAATTCTTCATGAGAGACTCATGAGAAAATTAAAAATCATGGGACAGGAGGCAATGTTCTTTTGTTCATTAGGAATTAGTTATTGAACAGAAAACAGAGGTTAGGGTTAAATGGCTATTTTTCTCAATGGAGGATGGTGAATAGCGGAGTGCCACAGGGTCTGTACTGAGACCGGTACTATTTAACTTATCTATAAATGATCTGGAAATCAGAATGACAAGTGAGCTCATTAAATTTGCAGATGACAGAACTATTCAAAGTTGTTAAAACACATGCAACCTGTGAAAAATTGCAGAAAGACCTTAGGAAACTAGAAGACTGGGCATCCAAATGGCAGATGAAATTTAATGTGTACAAATGCAAAGTGATGCACATTGGGAAGAACAATCCAAATCATTTGATTGAGGTCTACAAAATCCTGAGTGGTGTAGAACGGGTAAAGGTGAATCAATTTTTCACTTTTTCAAAAAGTACAAAGACCAGGGGACACTCAATGAAATGAAATGAACATACTTTTAGAACAAATAGGAGGAAATATTTTTCCACTCAAATAATAGTTAAGCTCTAGAACTTGTTGCCAGAGGATGTGGCAACACAAACATTCTATACATGTTCCAGAAGTTGACGTTCCTGGAGGAAAAGTCCAGAATCTACTATTACGATAGATATGGGGAAGTCACTGCTTGCCTTGGGATCAGTACAATGGAATGTTGCTACTATTTGGGTTTCTGCCAGGTACATGTGACCTGGACAGGCCACTGTTGGAAGCAGGATACTGGGTTAGATGGACTATTGGTTTGACCCAGTATGGCTAGTCTTATGCTCTTAACACCTCAGGTGCACAATTTATGTATTTGATTCAACTGGAAAAGTCATCCATAAAAAGAAACACAGATGTTTTTGTATCAAACAGCTGGAACAAGTGTTTTCCATAAACAGGAATAATCAGTCACACAATCAGGTGGTGTCATCACATTGGCGAGATGGAACAGCTCTCCCAGAGCTCAGGCCACATTGTAAGGTTCTTAGAATGTACGACCCTTCCCACATGCAACAGTTTCTCAGCTCCTCTCAAGAAGGGAAGCAACTCTCATGGAGCTGGGAGGGATTATGCCCTTGGATCAACCCTGATGTCTACAGAAAACATCTATTACAGGTAAGCAAACATGCTTTTTTCATCAAGTAGGACTAAGATAGGTATATAAGAGGGTGCTGCCCAAATTTAGGTTGTTTGTTTTTCCTTTTTTTATACATTGTACCATACTTAGGGTCAAGCCTGCAGTATAAAAATGTGAGTATGTGAGTGCTACTAATTCACATGGATAGACTGGCCAGTATGGCTTGACCAAAGGTATTGTCTTTTGCTGTGGCTCAATTCAAGAAACAATGTAAGGACTCTGTTGCTGCTTTACAAATTGCATTCAGTGAAGCACGTTTTAGGACAACCACACCAGCCGCAGTGGCTGTAATTTGAAGAGATTTCATTTTAGTGTCCAGAGGGCTACCCATTTGCTCATAGCAGAATTGAATGCAAGATGCTACCAATCTGTTGGCGTTCTTTTGGCAACTGAACACCCATTATGTCAGGGACAAAGAAGACCCAAAAGTACATATTTTCATATGGATACAGTCCTTTTTAAGGTAATATGATAGAACCCGCTTGCAGTCCAGACTATGAAAGGCTCTCTCATGAAGATTAATGTGATAAATCATAAAAAGGTGGTTTTGAATATAACTACAAGTAGGGCTCATATGTTGCTAATGCCGAAGAGCATTTCTTCTGGCTGAGACAACGGCAACAAGAACAGCACCTTCCAAGTAAGGTGTTTGAGGGAAGAAGGTATTAATGCTTCCCATGGTAACATCATAAAACTGGAGGCTTCTGAACGGCCATCTGGGTGGAGAAATTCCAACAAAGCACGAAATGATAGGACACCGAGAAGCTGGGCAATTTTCTAATGGAGAAAGAGAACAGAGATGCACCCTGATAGATGTCTCGAGTCTAAGACGATAAAAGTGATAAATACTGGAATTTTAGAGGTAGTAGGACAATTTCCATGTCATGAAGCTAGCAACCTCAGATTGGGGTGAATATGGCCCAGTCTTGAGTAATTAACAATGGAAACATTTATTTCATTTAGTAAAATTTATACCTGCACATCATTACACTTCTGGGCCATTTACAAAAGTACCAACATAGAAATATATATAACATCAATAATGACAACACTCATTTATTATTGTATTTCTATCCCACATTTTCCCACCTATTTGCAGGCTCAATGTGGCTTACATAGTATTGTTAACTAGTTATTCCAGTATATCAGGTACAGTTAGTATTGTGTAGAGATTAATTAAGGGAAGAAAGAAGAGGAAGGGATTTATTAGGGTAATTATAGAAGGTAGGCTTTCATAACTGAATGGGTTGGTGAAGTGGATTAGTGAGCTATAGGTTCTCATTGTAGGCCTTGTTGAAGAAAATGTCTTCAGAGATTTATGAAAGATAGTTGTTTCGTCGATTGTTTTCAGGTCTGTGGGTAATGCATTCCATAACTGCGTGCTCATGTAAGAGAAGGTGGTGGCGTGCATCAACTTGTATTTTAGTCCTTTACAGCTGGGGAAGTGCAGGTTGAGAAATTTGTGAGATGATCTTGTGAGGTTTCTGGGATCCTGCCCCCCATAATTCTATTGGCAAACTATTCTGTGACAAGGATGGATTGGGTCAGTCTCCCTTCTTTAGAGATGGCAGAATGGATAGAAGAGTCTCCATTTTGAATGCCTCATGGAGAAATAGGTTCAAGTCTGAGATCCAAGGGGGCATAAGCCTCCAATCTTTTTGAAATAAGAAAATATCTATAATAGAATCCCATGGTAGAACTGGTTCTATGGTATTAAACTGAAGAACAAGAAGATTTTAACCCAGAGGTTGGCATGTGTGGATGGCAGCCAAGTCTAGCATAGGAGCCAACCTGGAGGTCAGACAAGAAGCCTGCATCAAAAGCCTTCTTTGACCATACTTAGGACTAGAGCTATACCGAATAACATATTTACTATTCAACCAAATACAAATAATGACAAATATTATTCGGACAAATACGAAATGAATAATGCACACTGAGCTTTAACATACAAATACCAAAAGAAGCAACGTGAAATCAGATCAAGTCTTAATTTCAGTAGGATTTAGCACAGTAGAACCCCGGATTTTGTATTCAAATTTAAAGAGCTATTCGGCCGAATGATGTTTAATGTGAGCAAGTGCAAGGTGATGCATGTGGGAAAAAGAACCCAATTATAGCTACGTCATGCAAGGTTCCACATTAGGAGTTGGACCAAGAAAGGGATCTGGGTGTCGTCATCGATAATACACTGAAACCTTCTGCTCAGTGTGCTGCTGCGGCTAGGAAAGCGAATAGAATGTTGGGTATTATTAGGAAAGGTATGGAAAACAGGTGTGAGGATGTTATAATGCCGTTGTATCGCTCCATGGTGCGACCGCACCTTGAGTATTTTGTTCAATTCTGGTGTCGCATCTCAAGAAAGATATAGTAGAATTGGAAAAGGTGTGCAGCGAGGGGATGGACGACTTCCCTATGAAGAAAGATTAAGGAAGCTAGGGCTATTCAGCTTGGAGAAGAGACGGCTGAGGGGAGACATGATAGAGGTATATAAAATAATGAGTGGAGTGGAACAGGTGGATGTGAAGCATCTGTTCATGCTTTCCAAAAATAATAGGACTAGGGGGCATGCGATGAAACTACAGTGTAGTAAATTTAAAACAAATCGGAGAAACCTTTCTTTCACCCAACGTATAATTAAACTCTGGAATTCGTTGCCAGAGAAAGTGGTGAAGGCGGTTAGCTTAGCAGAATTTAAAAAGGGGTTGGACGGTTCCCTAAAGGACAAGTCCATAAACCGCTACTAAATGGACTTGGGAAAAATCCACAATTCTGGGAATAACATGTATAGAATGTTTGTACGTTTGGGAAGCTTGCCAGGTGCCCTTGGCTGGATTGGCCGCTGTCGTGGACAGGATGCTGGGCTTGATGGACCCTTGGTCTTTTCCCAGTATGGCATTACTTATGTACTTATGAATAATGTATTCAGGACACTATTCGGGGCCAAATCAAATTGAATATGAATATTTGGTACAGCCCTACTTAGGACCCAGGAATCTCAACTGATCTACTGCTAGGATGCAAGAAAGAAGTGAATGCGACTGCCCACAAGAAGGGTAGGCTGTATGCTTCATAAAAGATATGGCTGCACTAGATTATGGTAGTCAAAAAAAGGCTATTGCTTTGGTTAATTCATTCCTTTACAGAAAACCATATGTTGAATCTACTGAGATTGTTTTGTTTTTATTAACTCGTACAGAATGCTCTCTTATGCTATCAAAAACTTTTGAGGTACTGACTCAAAGTAGTATGCTTGGAAGACAACCCTGACGAACAAAGGACAGCAGAAAGATGTTAAGAGTGGAGCAGTGATCTTTCATAACATTCACTACCTCTTTATCCCCAAACAACAAGTTACCTTTATAATGGGTGTCTGCTAATTTGGAGTAACATCTTCATGCAATGCAGACATAACCCAACCATGCTAAATGCCTGGTGGCAACAGTGGAAGCAGAAACTCTGTACAAGGTTTCAAACTCATCATACACCATCCATATAAGGTGAGTACCATTTTGTCAGCTATTACAGCCATTAGCTGTCTGAGCCTCTGATGAGAGGTTAAGCAAAAAAAGTCCTGAACATTTTGGAAGACTGTGCACAATGTGCTGCTATGCGAGTGGAGGGCATGGTTTCTTGAAAGACTCTCTTGCCAAACTACCTAGCATTCACTGATCATTACCAGGGGTATTACTGTTAAACTCTATATACTTCTTAGCCTTTGTCATAGTCCCTTCAATCACCACTGCTGAGTATGAAAGCTAGCCCTTGTTAAATTATGGAGCTGATTAAGCTTTATATTTTATGTCCGTCTTCTTAAAATCAGGCTGCACAGAGTGAAGTTTTTCCACATATGGAACTGCAGATTCTTTAGCAGGCCATAATGGGGACTGTGACTGTTGCACTTGGTGCTTCTATGAACTTTAGAAGATCAAAAACATCTGCCCATCGCTCTGCCTCTTGCTGAAGTGGCAAAAGCACATCCTATGCCATTTTCTATACAAATTTTGGGTAAGAGATATTCTAACACAGAAACTTCTTTTTGACTATGGAAGAAGAGGGGTCAGAAGAGATTTGGATTTAGCCCACACCTTTCTCAATAGTTCAAGGCAAGTTACATTCAGGTATAGTACATATTTCCTGTGTTCAGACAACTTACAATCTAAATTTGTACCTCAGGCAATGAGGGTTTAAGTGACCTGTTCAAGATCACAAGGAACAGCAATGAGATTCAAACCTGGTTTCCCAGGTTCTCAGCCACTAATCTACCATTAGCTACTCCTCCATCCTGTCGACTAGTCTTCCACATCCTCAAGTGAGGTTGGAAGAATATCCTATGGATCTAAGAAGCTTTCCATTTCAGAATGACTGAATCCAGGATGGGAAGATTGTAAGGAGTGTGCTGCTTTCTGGCTCTGGAGTCCGAGGTAGAAATTAGAGACTACAGGATCTTGAGAAGACCAATTTTCCTCTGAGAAGGCATACCTACTGGGGTGATAGTACTGCACACTGAGTGGACCTTGCAATATCCATTCACAAACGTGTTTAAACAATTCCTTGCATGAAAGAATATAGCTGCTTCAAAATAGGCAAGCAAACAGGTGGGGAAGATTGTCTGCTACTATGGTCAGCACCAGAGTAGATGACAGGGGTTGTTGTCCTGAAGAAGTCTTGTGCTATTCCAGGACATCTGAGCGGTCTGTGAAGGAAGAGTGCAGTAGAGTCCACATAGAGGCAGGATCCACTCACTAACACTTAGAAAAAAAGGACACAGCACTGATAGCTTGTGCTCTCCAGGGCTTTGAAAGTTCAGGTCTGTGTGAGTGCTCAGAAGGCACCTCTCTGCTGTGGGCCTGGAAACCTATGAGGCAGGATGAGTCAGCTTAAGTAGTAGCTGAAGGTTCCTTAAAATGACTCAAGCCATTGTGGTGGGAGAAAGAGGGTAATTCTGTAGGAGATACTTGATTTGGGTACATGGAGAGAGAAGACCCTCTTTTGATCCTTCTAGATTTGAAGTAGGTTTCTCTCTGCTTCACAGCAGTTGTGGAGGCAACTGTGACAATTTCTTATAGGCTCCAAGAGACGTATGAGAGCAATGACCAATTCTGTTCAATGTCTTTGTGAATGATTTTGCTGAAGGGTTAGAATTTTACCTTTTTGCAGACAACAAAAAAGATTTGCAACATAAACTGAATAGAAGAGATCTACAAAAATTAGAAGCATGGATTAATGCTTGGCATTAAACTTTAATGTGAAGACGTAGAGTGATGCATTCTGGTTGCAGATATTCAAAGGAGCTGTATGCGATAGGGAGGAGAGAAGCTGATGTAGATGGATCAGGAGAGGGCCTTCAGGGTGAAGGTGTCTGAGGATCTCAGGATAGCAAAAAAACATGACAAGGCAATGGCCAAGGCCAGGAGGATTCTAGGCTGCATAGAGACCAAAATAAACAGTAGAAGGAGGAAGCGAAAATGCTCCTGCCCAAGTCATTAGCAAGGCCCCACTTAGAATACTGTATTAAGTTTTGGAGGTCGTATCTCGATCAGGATATAAGTCATCTTGCAGTGGTAACAATGCCAGAAAACATATGAGAATATGTATACCTTAGAGGACAGGAAGAAATGTTAAGGATATTTAAAAATTTTAAAGATATTAATGAACAAATAAATGTTCATCAAAAATGAGGAAGCAGTAGAACTAGAGGTCATGAAATAAAGCGGCAGTAAACTTAAAAGAAACATCAGGAAATGTTTTTTCATGGAAACGATGGTAGATGCCTGGCATGCCCTCTCACAGGTGGTGGTGGGAACAAAAACAGTGATGGAATTAAAGAGTGGGATAGACATAAAGATTCCTATATATCAAGAGGATGGAATCAAAGGAAAATGTCAAAAAGGCATAGAGAGATGTAGTTTACAGAAAGCAGCAGGTACAACCCTATACAAAGGCATAAATGAGCGATAGGTAAAATTCTAGCACACTTCAAAAA
This sequence comes from Microcaecilia unicolor, assembly GCF_901765095.1. Taxonomy (NCBI): domain Eukaryota; kingdom Metazoa; phylum Chordata; class Amphibia; order Gymnophiona; family Siphonopidae; genus Microcaecilia; species Microcaecilia unicolor. The sequence continues at coordinate 73,864,715 of NC_044032.1, forward strand.
GGAACAGAGCGGTGTAATCTGCATGGAATGACAGATCCTACCCAACGAACTGAGCAGACTAGATGGACCATGCTGGACTTTTAACTGTCACCTGTTATTGTCCAGTAATACCCTACTTGCAGTACAGAGAGCTTTTCAGCAGCTGGGGGAGGGGTTAAAACCTTTGGTACAAACTATACCTTTTTCTGAAGTACTACTTACCTTTGGAAAGGGAGAGAAAAGATTGTGAAGTATTGAAAATTTCAATAGTTGGCTCCAAGCCTGGTGTCACCAAGAAGGACTTAGGTACATAGGAGGATGGGGCAATACATGGAAAAACAAAAGACTATATTGTAATGATGGGCTTCATCTCACTGTGGCAGGAAAAAAAATCATTGGGGAGAAATTTAGACAATATACTTCTAGGCATTTAAACTAGAAGGCGGGAGTGGCATATGGAGGCAGGTCACCCCCAGCTAAAGACAAGATGTGATACCATGTTTCCCCGAAAATAGACAGTGTCTTATATTAATTTTTGCTCCCAAAGATGCACTAGTCTTATTTTCAGGGGATGTCTTATTCTGGAGTAGTAAGAGGACTGTGGCGGTCAGGAACAGTATTGAAGTGGGGGGTGGTATCCTGCAGGAGTAGGCCGTGGCTCGCCTATCTGCCCACAGTGACCGCAGGACTCGAGCGGAGCAGAGCCGCCCTGGCCGGGCTGTGAATGGAGGAGGGGTATGAACTAGGGAAGGTAATGGAATGTGGGGCTGGGCTGCTCTGGCTGGGGTCTCGGGAGGTTGTGATAGGGCTTAGGGCGCAGGATCATCCCTACCATATTACAAACATTTAAAAAAAATTCTACAGTAGCTCCGTTCCCCGTTGGTGGCGCTTTATGCGCTCCTCCTGTACATTCGCAACACTTTCCTTCCTTCTAGTCTGACTTAGCCCTTGGGCGATGGAGCAGCGCCGAAAGGGCTCGGTTACTCATTTTCTTTCCTTTTATTATTTCTGCAAGGGGATGTTTTTTTTCTTTCTGGCTCACTTAGTTGATCTTCAAAAAAACGTGAAGGAGGATGGTAGGAGTCCGCTGGACGATGAATTTCACCCCCAGTCTTGTTTCTTGCATTTCTTTAATGTATTTCGTCTTTGGGTTGCAGCGAAACAAATTAAGGTTTCGGTGTCCATGTCCCATCGGGGCCAAACAAAAACTTTGCTAGGTCTTACTTTCAGGGGAGGCCTTATATTTAGCAATTCAGCAAAACCTCAACTAGGTCTTATTTTCAGGGGAGGCCTTATATTTAGCAATTCAGCAAAACCTCAACTAGGTCTTATTTTCAGGGGATGTCTTATTTTCGGGGAAACAGGGTAGTAGAAAAGAAAGCAATGAAAACAACAATCTTAGCAAATCACTTCTTACCAACACAGCAGGAAGTGAGACTAAACAAAAAACTGAACAGAAGATAAAATGCCATTGAAATGTAGATGGAAAGCGATGACCACAAATGCTCATTGTCTAAGCAATAAAGTTCATGACCTGCAAGCCCTGATGTTAGAGGCAGACTTAGATGTTGTTGTAATCACGGAGACATGGATCAAAGATTCCCATGAATGGGATGCAAATGTACCAGGCTATAATCTATTTAGGAAGGATGGAGATGGTAGTAAAGGTGGAGGAGTAGCTCTGTATGTGAGAAATAATATCGCAGCGACAGAAATGACAGCGGCCTGGGGAAAGGAAGACGCGATATGGATCACCTTAAAAAGAGATGATAGAACCTTGTCCACATGGGTGTTGTCTACAGACCTCCAACACAGAGGAATTAGATAAAGATCTGATTACAGATATCCAAAAGTTGGGAAAGAAGAGAGAGGTGCTGTTGCTGGGAGATTCCCATCTGCCAGATGCAGATTGGAAAGTTCCATCTGCGGAATCGGAAAGAAGTAGAGAGATGCTTTTCAAAAGTGCTCTGCTCAGACAAATGGTGACAGAACCCACAAGGGAGGAAGCAATGCTGGATCTGGTGCTCACAAATGGGGATAGTGTGTGAAATGTCCAAGTTGTCCAAGTGGGTGCCCACCTGGGCAGCATTGACCATCAAACAGTTTGGTTGATATAACAGCTGGCGTGGAGGGCAGTCACTCAAAACTCAAGTCCTGGATTTCAAGCATTCTGACTTAGTAAAATGGGGGAATACCTGAGGAAGGAGCTGATGGGCTATTTAGGAGGACATACGAGAAGTGGAAGGAGAGTAAATAAAGCAAGAGAAAAAGGAAACCAATATGGTTCTCCAAGCAAATGGCTCTGAAAATAAAGGCTAAGGAGTTGATGTTCATGAAATACAGAAAAACTGAAGAAGAGGAACACAGAGAGGAATATTGTATGAAACTGAAAGAAGCCAAGAGAGAGATACATCTGGCAAAAGCGCAAGCGGAAGAACAAATGGCTAGAAATGTAAGGAGGGGGTGACAAAAATTTCTTCAGGTATATTAGTGAAAGGAGGAAGACTAAAAATGGAATTGTGAGTCTGAAAGATGCTGCAAACCGCTCTGTGGATAATGATGAAGAAAAAGCAAATTTTCTAAACAAATACTTCTGTTCTGTTTTCAATGAAGAAAATCTTGGAGAAGGACCACGATTGACTGGCAAAAGTACACATGAGAATGGAATGGATATAGCACCGTTCACAGAAGAGACAGTATATGAACAACTTGAAAACCTAAAGGTGGACAAAGCCATGGGACCGGATGGGATCTACCCCAGGATATTGAGGGAGCTCAGAGAGGTTCTGGCGGGTCCTCTTAAAGATTTATTTAATAAATCCTTGTAGACGGGAGAGGTTCCGTGGGATTGGAGAAGGGCGGATGTAGCGCTCTAGAAATGTTAAGTAGTAGTAGGTAGATAGGGAAGAAGCTGGAAACTACAGGCCGGTAAGCCTCACTTCGGTTATCTACTTAGATTTCAGCAAAGCTTTTGACACAGTTCCCCACAGAAGGCTCTTGAATAAACTTGACAAGCTGAAGATAGGACCCGAAGTGGTGAACTGGATTAGGAACTGGTTGATGGACAGACAGATGCCAGAGGGTGGTGGTTAATGGAATTCACTCGGGCGAGGGAAAAGTGAGTAGTGGAGTGCCTCAGGGATCGGTGCTGGGGCCGATTCTGTTCAATAATTTGTGAGTGACATTGCCGAAGGGTTAGAAGGTAAAGTTTGCCTTTTTGCGGATGATACCAAGATTTGTAACACAGTGGACACTCAGGAGGGAGTGGAAAACATGAAAAAGGATCTGCAGAAGCTAGAAGAATGGTCTAATGTTTGGCAATTAAAATTCAATGCAAAGTGATGCACTTAGGGAGTAAAAATCCACAGGAGATGTATGTGTTAGGTGGCGAGAGTCTGATATGTACGGATGGGGAGAGGGATCTTGGTGTTATGTTCCTCACCTGGTTCCAGGCCTGCGTGGACGATTCGCCGGCGAGGTGCGGTCTGGCAGAGATAGCCGGCTATTTTGGTAATGGTTCTCCAGGATAGGTCGGCCATCTTGGGATGGGCATCTCAGCTTATGGCAGCCATATTGGGGTTGGCCGGCTGCAGGAAGGAAACCCATATTTGGGCTTTGGGTTTCTCTGCTGATGTGGGCAGCCATCTTGTTTCAGCTGCACATTTTAGCCTGATTCCTTCACTATTTAAAGCACTGCCTCCAAGAGGAGGTCACGTGATGGTTTGAGGGAGGAAGTCGTGTCTTCCATCTCTCCGAGGCTACCCCCTCTCTGAGCGATAAAAACGGCTATAAAAACTCGTTGGAAACAACCTGCTGAAGAGGGGAGAGTAGAAGGAAATAATGGACCCATTTGTGACGCGAGAAATGAGGGCGACGCCGAGCAGACTCGCGCAAAAGAGTGCAGAGAAAAAACGTGGACTCGAGGAAAACAAGATGGCGCCCGGCCCAGCAGCCGGTTTGACTCCAGAATTCCACCCGAAACAGCTACAGCAGCTGGTGGAGGCAGTTAAGACCGCACTCGCGCCTCAGCTAAATAAAGTACTAGAGCAGCTGGCAGCAGTGGAATCCTCGCTGGGAGATACCACGAGACGAACGGGGGAGTTGGAGGTCCGGGTATCCGAGCTGGAGGACTCGGAAACAAATAAGAACAAGGTGATAAAGGAACTACAGCGAATAGTGAAAACGCAAGCGCAGCACCTTGATGAGATGGAGAACCGTGCCCGGAGATCGAATCTGCGTCTAATTGGTATCCCAGAGACTGTACCAGATCGCTTACTTCAATCACAGTTGGAGAGCTGGCTAAAAACAGAGTTTGCACTGTCGGATAGCTTTGGCCCCCTATGTTTGGAAAGGGCACATAGACTGGGAAGACGAGTGGCAGCTGGAAATAGGCCCAGAGCAGTAATAATAAAAGTCCATAATTACCTCCATAAAGAGGAAATTCTGAGAGGCGCGAGGGCAAAGTGGGACACCTTGGCCTATGATGGCGCAGGAGTTAAAATATTCCAAGACTACTCAGCTGCATTGCAAGAACGCAGGAGAGCTTTTGGCCCAATTTGCCATCATCTGGCCAAGAAAAAGCAAAGATTTATGCTCTTATATCCGGCCCAGCTAAAAGTCCTAAAGGAGGGAGGATGGCAGACTTTCCAGGCTCCAGAAGAAGCGCAAGAGCTATTAGAGTCAGTAAACCCCTCAGATGGGGAAAAGGACACTTGAAGAATATGGACATCTCAAATCGAAGCCACAAGTCTTGATGGAAAATTTAGCCTCCTGGAATGGAGGCGAAGACTGGTAATATGGCACAGAACTAACTTAATCAAAGGAACATGTATGTTTTTGAAACCACAATTCAGTTCAAGGGGATAACGGGAAGGAGAAGGAGGAATGTGAGAAAAGTGTGAATGCTATATTTGGGGTTCATCTGGGAAGAACACAAGAAGGGGGGCAAGAGCACAAGAGTAGAATAGAAGGGATTCAGCAGAGGGTTATGATATGTAAGGAAGATGGGTTAGGTTATGAGAGGGGGAGCCTACACTCACACGACCTTAGCCTACTATAACAGTGGGACACCTTAGGGATTTCAAAAGAAGGGAGGAGGAAGAGGGGGGTTTAAGGTAAAGGGAGGGACAAGGGGAAATAAGAATAAGAAGGAGGATGGGGGATAAAAGGGAGGGAAGGGAGATAGGGAGTAAGAAATATCATAACCATGGCTTCGCAGGCCCTTTATATTTGGATGTAAGTTGCAAAAGCACAAGAGTAGAGCAAATTCAGATTCGGGGGAGGGTGAGGCTGGGCACCCAAAACCCAATTAACATTTTCAAAGCCGAGCTAAGTCACACCAACCATAATAAACGTAGATGACAAAAACAACTCGAGTGGTATCCTGGAATGTAGGGGGTATAGCAACGCCCATTAAGAGGACAAAAATATTACAGGCCCTAAAAAGACACAAAGCGGATGTGGCATGCCTCCAAGAGACTAGATTAACGGAGGTTGAACACCGGAAGTTGCAGAGACAGTGGGTGGGGCAGGTGTTCTCAGCCTCAGCAGAGGGAAGAAAGCGGGGCGTAGCAATCTTAATACGTAAAGGACTAGCAGCTAAAGCTGAATTACTGAAAGCAGACCCCCTAGGGAGATATGTGATAATACACCTTTGGCTTCAACATAGAGAATTTTTGGTGATCTCGTTGTATGGCCCGAATGAATATACGCCATCCTTTTTTCAATCCATAGTAAAGCATTGCACCTCCCATGATTCATTGCAGTTATTGGTGTGTGGAGACTTCAATTTAGTGGCAGATCCCATGGCTGATACTACAAACCCCAGGGAGGCCCCACAGGGAGGTAGCAAACAAAAAGCTCTACCCACATTCATGCGTACCTTAAATTTAGTGGACACCTGGAGGGCCCTACACCCAGAAACCAAAGATTATACACACTTATCTAGGGCTCACGGTACAAGCTCCAGAATAGACTATATTCTCATAGATAGGCAGGCATTCCACTGGGTGAACGGAGCAGGCATAGGTCCTACAGAGATATCAGATCACGCGATTGTGTGGGTAGAACTGGAGGCCCCAGAGCACTATCAGCGAGCAGGGGGTTGGAGGTACCCGAGTTATCTATATGAAGACAGGGAATTTACAAGATATCTAAATGATAAATGGGAAACATATGAGAGGTTTAATAGCCAACACGCGGAAAATCCTAGTCTTTACTGGATGGCCTCCAAAGCGGTGATACGGGGAGATATAATAGCTTATGTGCAAATGAGGAAAAAAAGACAGGCTAAGGCGATTTTAAACTTAGAGCTTCAACTCCAGAAATCTAAGCGGAAATATATAAACTCCCCAACAGTAACAAATAAAGAACAATACTTGGCAGCCCAAGTGGTCCTGAACTCATTAATTCATGGGCAGACAGTGAGGTCTTTGGTGTACTTCAAGTGCAGGATGCAAAGATTTGGCAATAAATCAGGCACACTATTAGCGAGGCTGATAAAATCAGAAGGCCCTGACCGGGTGATCACAACACTGCGGGATGCCCAGGGGGTGATAAAGACAAAAAGCGGAGATATAGAGCAGATCTTTCACAACTATTTTAGGGAGCTTTACAAGGGAGCGCCTGCAAGGGACTTGAGCAACCTGGCCAATTACTTGGACAAGGTGGGACTTACTAAGCTTCAACAACCACAGATAGACATGCTGAATCAGCCACTTACAGGAAAAGAGCTACAGGAGGCGATAAAAGCCCTGGCTCTTAACTCTGCCCCAGGACCAGATGGTTTTATGGGAGAATATTATAAATCCCTGCCAAGAGGAGGGATAAAGGCACTCGGGAGCTATCTAGAACAAGCCATAGAGGACAAACAATTCCCCATACATGCTAATGAAGCCCTAATCACGTTGCTTCCGAAACCTGGGAAAGATAAGATACACCCAGGCTCATACCGACCCATTTCATTGATTAACGTTGATATCAAAATTTTGGCCCGGATGCTGGCTACACGATTAGGATCATTGCTGCCAGAACTTGTTGGGGAGGAGCAGGTGGGCTTCATTAAGAACAGACAGGCAGGCAGTAACGTGAGGCGTCTACTATTAGCCATGGCAAAATGCCAGAAGGAACAGAAGTCTGCATTGATCCTAAGCTTGGATGCAGAAAAAGCATTCGATAAGGTGGATTGGGGGTATTTGTTTGGGCTTTTAGATTACATCGGAATCCGGGGATGGTATGGGGATGCTATAGAGGCCTTATATAACTCTCCCCAGGCAGCTGTATTAGTGAATGGAGTGAGGGGAGGCAAATTCCACATTCGACAAGGGACAAGGCAGGGCTGCCCCATATCGCCCCTCCTATTTGTTTTAGCAATGGAACCCTTGCTTAGAGTTTTGAAGGGAGATGAAGGAGTAAGGGGGGTGGGCCTGGAGGGAGGTACGGTTAAGGCCCTCGCGTTTGCAGATGATTTGCTGGTGGTGGTCCAAGAACCAGAACACTCAGTACCTAGGGCTTTGAAGTTGATCCAGGAATATGGGGCCCTATCAGGATACACACTAAACATCCAGAAATCTAGAGCTTTAGAAATAGTGCCTGGGGACAACATAAAAAGTAGATTACAACTCCCTATAGAATGGGAAGACGAGACTATAAAATATCTAGGAGTCACAATACCACGGGAACTCCCACAGGTGTATGGATGGAATGTGAGAAAGCTATTGAATGACACGAGGATAAGCCTACAACTCTGGCAGGGACTCCCTTTGTCACTTATGGGGAGAATAGCGCTGTACAATATGGTGATCGTACCGAAGTGGCTATATGTGTTCCAGACCATGCCACTATACCTGTCCAAGACTGATGAAAAGAGACTTAACAAGACACTGCAAACATTTCTATGGGTAAAGAAAAGACCTAGAGTGGCGTTGTCCACGCTTTACTTACCAGTGGAATATGGGGGCCTAGGGCTCCTGAACTTGCGCTATATGACTATAGCAAGTGGAATGAGACACTTAAATGACTGGCTGCGGCGCACACAATATTTCACACCCTCCCACCTCGAGCTACAGGAGACGGAGCAGAAACACATTGGCTACTTATTACACAAGAAAAGCAAAGCAGAAACCAGCCTATTAGTCCCGGCGCAGTTATTACCAGCAGCGCAGGAAACTTGGCGCTGGCTGTGCAGACATCACCGTTTTTCACCAGGGACAACCCCATACCTCCCAATATGCGGCAACCCGGATTTTCCACCGGGTCAATTGCATGAGGTGTTCAAAAGATGGGAAGGTGCGGGGTTGGAATATATACTTCAGGCAATAGACGAAAACGGAACAGTTGTGCCCTGGGAGAGCCTCCGGGACCGATTTAAACTGAACCAAGCGGATTGGTTCCACTATTACCAGCTACGGCACTACATATTGAGCCTATCCCGGGAGGCTCTGGCGGAGGATGTGCAGGAGGAGCTGGGTTTGGCGCTTTCATTGGGAGCGCAACAAAAAGTGCCACTCACATACCACCACAGACATTTGAAGGACATGGCTAAAGAACCAGACTTTGAGAGACTTTCTAACCTGTGGAGTACAGAACTGGGGACCAAAATAACTCCGGCAGTGGTCCGTGAACACCTCCTGGGATATCGCAAGAACACAGATCAAGCAGTTTATTGGGAATTACAATTTAAATTTGTGTTGAGAGCATACAGTGGGGGAAATAAGTATTTGATCCCTTGCTGATTTTGTAAGTTTGCCCACTGACAAAGACATGAGCAGCCCATAATTGAAGGGTAGGTTATTGGTAACAGTGAGAGATAGCACATCACAAATTAAATCCGGAAAATCACATTGTGGAAAGTATATGAATTTATTTGCATTCTGCAGAGGGAAATAAGTATTTGATCCCCCACCAACCAGTAAGAGATCTGGCCCCTACAGACCAGGTAGATGCTCCAAATCAACTCGTTACCTGCATGACAGACAGCTGTCGGCAATGGTCACCTGTATGAAAGACACCTGTCCACAGACTCAGTGAATCAGTCAGACTCTAACCTCTACAAAATGGCCAAGAGCAAGGAGCTGTCTAAGGATGTCAGGGACAAGATCATACACCTGCACAAGGCTGGAATGGGCTACAAAACCATCAGTAAGACGCTGGGCGAGGAGACCACTGTTGGTGCCATAGTAAGAAAACGGAAGAAGTACAAAATGACTGTCAATCGACAAAGATCTGGGGCTCCACGCAAAATCTCACCTTGTGGGGTATCCTTGATCATGAGGAAGGTTAGAAATCAGCCTACAACTACAAGGGGGGAACTTGTCAATGATCTCAAGGCAGCTGGGACCACTGTCACCACGAAAACCATTGGTAACACATTACGACATAACGGATTGCAATCCTGCAGTGCCCGCAAGGTCCCCCTGCTCCGGAAGGCACATGTGACGGCCCGTCTGAAGTTTGCCAGTGAACACCTGGATGATGCCGAGAGTGATTGGGAGAAGGTGCTGTGGTCAGATGAGACAAAAATTGAGCTCTTTGGCATGAACTCAACTCGCCATGTTTGGAGGAAGAGAAATGCTGCCTATGACCCAAAGAACACCGTCCCCCACTGTCAAGCATGGAGGTGGAAATGTTATGTTTTGGGGGTGTTTCTCTGCTAAGGGCACAGGACTACTTCACCGCATCAATGGGAGAATGGATGGGGCCATGTACCGTACAATTCTGAGTGACAACCTCCTTCCCTCCGCCAGGGCCTTAAAAATGGGTCGTGGCTGGGTCTTCCAGCACGACAATGACCCAAAACATACAGCCAAGGCAACAAAGGAGTGGCTCAGGAAGAAGCACATTAGGGTCATGGAGTGGCCTAGCCAGTCACCAGACCTTAATCCCATTGAAAACTTATGGAGGGAGCTGAAGCTGCGAGTTGCCAAGCGACAGCCCAGAACTCTTAATGATTTAGAGATGATCTGCAAAGAGGAGTGGACCAAAATTCCTCCTGACATGTGTGCAAACCTCATCATCAACTACAGAAGACGTCTGACCGCTGTGCTTGCCAACAAGGGTTTTGCCACTAAGTATTAGGTCTTGTTTGCCAGAGGGATTAAATACTTATTTCCCTCTGCAGAATGCAAATAAATTCATATACTTTCCACAATGTGATTTTCCGGATTTAATTTGTGATGTGCTATCTCTCACTGTTACCAATAACCTACCCTTCAATTATGGGCTGCTCATGTCTTTGTCAGTGGGCAAACTTACAAAATCAGCAAGGGATCAAATACTTATTTCCCCCACTGTATATACCGCCTAGGAGGGCGTTCCATATGGGGGCATCACCGGACGGAGCATGCCCCAAATGCGCAGCGGAGGGAGCAACACTGGGACATATGTTTTGGGGTTGCCCCAGCATCCAGCAATTTTGGAAAGCCGTGAATGGACAGATACGGGCTATTTGGCTGTCGAATTGGATTCTAGACGCAAGGCTCCTCTTCGGACACCTGCGGTTTACGGGACCCCCAGTTAGGGGCCGCCAAGCATTTACGCTACGTACAGTGATGGTGGCCAAGAGAATAATTCTGAAGACATGGATGTCTAAGGAGGGCCCTACAGTGGCTCAGTGGAGAGGGCAGATGATTCACCTGCTGCGCACTGAGAGAACAAGATTGAGAACTCAACGACCCCTCCATGCTCGGATCTTCTGGGCTTGTTGGACTCCGTTTTGGCTTACGCTGACTAAGCGAGCTAAAGGACAAATAATGAACATGTGAAAATGCTTAAGAACACTTAGAAAATGGGCCTGCGCAGTAAGAGACTGTGATGAAAACGGGAGGGGGGGAAGGGGGATGAGGGAGATAAAGGGAGGGCAGGGGATAAAATGTAAAAAGTTACTGGGGAGATAAATAGTTGTATAGATCTTGCAGGGTGCTTGCTAGTAAAGATATGTGGTTTATTTTGCAAAACAAGAGAAATTAAGCACTGTTTAAATTTGTTGATATGTTCTCCCGAATAAAAATTATTGAAACATAAAGCACTGCCTCCAGGCCTTCATTGCTTCGGCCTCAATTGTTCTGAGGACTTGCTGTCAGAGTGCTGTTTGCCGACTATCTTCTGTTCCTGTTTTCCTGTGTACCGGATCTTGGCTAGTTTCCTCGGATTACGCTTGTTTGCTGCCTGCCTTGACCCTGTACTGATTTTGACTATTCTTTGCCTGTCGGAGTATTGGTTCTGGACTGTGTCTGTTCCCTGCCATCCTGGTCAGCGGCTGTGCTACCCCGCCGGTTCCAGAAGTCCTGGTGGCCACCTGCAGCTGGGAGCTCAACTTCCGGTGAACGGTGGTCGTTTCCCAGGTGAAGCTAGGGGTGGTTTGGCTGCCTGACCGAGTGCGGTTTCACTTCTTCTCAGCCGTGCTCAGTCGGGGCACAGGGGCTCACTACTACCGGGTCATAACACTTGGGGTGATAGTATCTGAGGATCTGAAGGTGATGAAACAGTGTGATAAGGCGGTAGCTGTAGTCAGAAGGTTGCTAGGCTGTATAGAGAGAGGTGTGCCCAGCAGAAGAAAGGAGGTGTTGATGCCCCTGTACAAGTCGTTGGTGAGGCCCCACCTGGAGTATTATGTTCAGTTTTGGAGGCCATATCTTGCTAAGGATTTAAAAAGAATTGAAGTGGTGCAAAGAAAAGCTACAAAAATGGTATGGGATTTGCGTTACAATACGTATGAGGAGAGACTTGCTAACCTGAACATGTATACCACGGAGGAAAGGAGAAACAGGGGTGATATGATACAGATGTTCAAATATTTGAAAGGTATTAATCTGCAAACGAACCTTTTCCGGACACGTGAAGGTGGTAGAACTAGAGGACATGAAATGAGGTTGATGGGGGACAGACTCAAGAAAAATGTCAGGAAGTATTATTTCACGGAGAGAGTGATGGATACTTGGAATGCCCTCCCGTGGGAGGTGGAGGAGATGAAAACGGTAACAGAATTCAAAAATGCATGGGATAAACATAAAGGAATCCTGTTCAGAAGGAATGGATCCTCAGAAGCTTAGCATAGATTGGGTGGCAGCACCGGTGGTTGGGAGGTGGGACTAGGGCTGGGCAGACTTCTACGGTCTGTGCCCTGAAAATAGCAGATACAAATCAAGGTCAGGTATACATATAAAGTAACACATATGAGTTTATTTTGTTGGGCAGACTGGATGGACCGCACAGGTTTAGTCTCTGCCATCATCTACTATGTTACTGTGTTACATAAGCCTGCAATTACTCTGCTTGAAATCCACTCATACGAAGATTAGGCACTTTGAATGTGTGTCAAAATTCTGGATCTTTCTGCCACATTTCGAGAAGGGTCTAAAACCCTGATTTTGGAGATATGTGAAACCAAAACAAACATAAAAACAATAAAATAAAAAATCAAAGTTGAAGAAATACTTTGATGAAAAGACAAGTTTGGAAAATCTGTCGAAAATTAGAAATAGCAATTTGTTTCAGAAGAGCTTTACACTTGTATCTGTCGGCTGAGTGGGAAAAATAAACTGAAGGGCAGAGGAGACTGCTGCAATGCATGGGAAGGGTCACGCATACTCAGAACTTGGGTGACTGACTCAATCTTGTTTATCAACAGAAAAAATAAACATCTAAACACTGAAGAAAAAAAGTTATAAAAAGTGACATACACATACTATAAGACATATCTTATCATCTAGTATCTTTTAAATACATGTTTTAAGAAAATGTATCACCTGCTTACATTACTGTAAAAAAAAAAAACGAGGTCCAAAGAAACATCATCATCAATATAAAAAAAAAAAACATTGTACATAGCCCCAGAAGAAAGAAATGTAAAACACCTTCATAGGCTAATAGGAGATCTACTACATCTGGTGGTGTATCTCCCTTTTCTTCTACTGGATAATTATCACAGTCTGTTATTTCTTCAGCATTACTGTGAAGGAGAAGCTCAGGCTCAGATTCAGTCTCAGGCACCCTACTACTGTCAAGTGTTTTCAGTCCAGAAGAAATTCTGTAAATTGCCACAGATAAAAGGATAAAATAATACCTTCATTAGTAAACACCCACTATGCTATTGTTCATACACATCTCAAAAGCTGAAATGATTGTAAAACAATAAATATATTGACAAATGGAAAATAAGTCCTATGACTGCACAGCAGTCAGCAGTTCTGTTCAACAGAATTTATTTACTCGGATATTATCCCAAGCTGAAACGTGCTGGGATAGAAATTATGATATTTAAACAAGGTAAAGGGCTGATATGTGAAGCCTCTGATTCTTAAGAATTGTTGTTGGTTGTTAAGACAAATCTGATTAACTTACAATCATTATTTAAGGCTTACTCCAGTGCTCACCAATATTTCTGCAGCCACAACTATGGAAATTGTGTGATTTCAGATGTTCTATGAGCCTCTCACTCCAACTGTGACACCAAATGCAGATTCCTTGATCCCATTTGGTGTCCTGACCCACAGTTTGGGAAGCTCTAACTTACTCTGATAGTTGCTCACAAAGTTCTTCATCACCATCTCCTTGTGGAATATCAACTGGAGTTCCTGCCGAACCAGGATAGCCTGTATCCATACTGCTCTCTCTCTGTATCTTTGGTCTTGTCTCAGGCTGGAACACTGGGGCTACAATATATTCAGTGTTTGGAACCTAAATAAAATCAAATTCAGTACAAGACTCATCAGATAGATATTTAAGCTAATACTTCCTTCCAAATATCTTTTTGAAGATGCGGTCTCCATAATTATATACAATACTCTAAGATCTCCCCTCCCTATGCACCTAAGCATCCTTGCCATTTTAAGATCATCACAAACGATCACACCCAAGTCTCGCTCTTCTTCCATGCACAAAAGTACTTCACCCCCTAAATTGTACCTCTCCATTTGGTTTTTGCAGTCCAAATGCATGAGCCAACATTTTTAGCATTAAATCTTAGCTGCCAAATTCTGAACCATTCTTCAAGGTTCACTAGTCCCTCCCTCGTTTTATCGACATCAGGGGTGTCTACCATATTGCAGATTCTGGTATCATCCGCAAGAGGCAAATTGTACCAGACAGCCTTTCAGCAATATTACTTACAAAAATGTTAAAATTAACTGGCCCAAGAACTGAACCTTATGAACTCCAGAAGGGAACTCTCTTTATAACACAATGCAAATACTATGATGAGCATCAGCAATAAATCTGAGACCAGATTCACATACCCTGGCTTAAAAATTAGATTCATTACTGTCATGGTATGTCAAAGCAAATCTATTTAGAGATATTTCCCCCATGGAAGAAAACAGACAAGAGGCATGGTGCAGGGTGAGGGCACAAGAACAGTGCATATCCAATAGGCATCTCAGAAATTCCTAGAATGTTATGGAACTTCCATGTGAATGTGTGTGATGATGACATCTCCCATATGTGTGATAAGTGTTCAACTTATCTTTACAGAACGCAGTGTCAACAAAATTCCCTGAATCCAATGTCAAGGAAGATCAAGCAAACAGCTGTCATTCAATGTCTTTCATTTGTATACAAATATCTGTGTGCTACTCTTATATTCTAAAAACACAAGCACAAGGTGAAAAGATATACCATCAACACAGCATCCCATTTTTAAACTGTTAAAACAAATCAGAATATCATCCTTAAATTTAAATGTAAATGAATTTCTTACCCTGAAGTTGAAGTTCTTCTCTCTAGTACAGTGTCGTTGCTCTAATAGCCACAGAGAAGTGAGAATGGCAGCTGTTGACGTCTTGACACGCATCATTGTGCTGTGTTCCCCCAACAACTCTGCCTTGTTAGGACCAGGAAGCAGTCTCTTGCTTGACCAACGGATCATCCATTCTACCAATCTTGCAATTCTGCAGAATTTTGTCTTCAGTTCTACTGGAAGTTCTTCATTAGGTATTACATCTTTCAACTGAACTAGTTTGTATGTATATTTGCTACCTAAAGCACAAACTTGTGGCACAGGACACCCTTCATTAGATGTAGAAGGTTTTTCTGTGCTTTTGCCTTGTGTTTGGTTTACTAGCTGCTGTTTTAAACTAAATAAGCCTTTTGTTCCCATGCTTTTAGTACTGGATCCACAAAAATACTTATGTATAGAGGTCTCTGACCCTTTGCACCTTAAAAATGAATGAGTAAAATTAATCAAACCTTTTTGATATTCATTATATGAGGAGACTGGTTTTAATGTTCTGCAGGGGTCCTGTGTAACACCATAGAAGCAACCCGCTCGGAAAACACTTTGGCTTCTTGTTCTGATTTGCCGGCGTCTCACTGATGTGTGAACATCAAAAAGAACAGAGTTTAATTCATACTCCTGAAGGTGTTCAGTAAAACTAGTCAGA
The DNA here is from genome assembly GCF_901765095.1 of Microcaecilia unicolor. NCBI lineage: Eukaryota > Metazoa > Chordata > Amphibia > Gymnophiona > Siphonopidae > Microcaecilia > Microcaecilia unicolor. Next base: position 73,880,068 of record NC_044032.1, read on the forward strand.
AAAGGAATACCTGTGTCACTGGAATTGCTTAGGTCTCTTTCAAGAACATAACTCAGAAAAAGTTCAAGAAATGAAACATACTCATCATCATCCCGTTCAAATTCCCACGTACCCACAACTGGTATCGTTAGTTCTTTCTGTCTCTGTTCACTACGATCTTTTCTTGAATTATGTACTTTAATACAATCACCATTATTCTTAGATGTAGCAGTGTTCTGGTTTTCAAAAACATGTTCTGTAACTTGCTTTGTGTTCCTAAAACTGAAAAATATGAAAAAAGATGGCATGCTTTAAAAAACTCTATAATTTTGGTTCTGAAATATAATTAAGGTCAACATACTGCAACATAATATGGGATGTAAATAAACTAAATTCATGCTGGGTGTCAGTCCAAGGATTATATACACAAAGATGTATTGCTGAATGGAACAAATGGGTCAGCTCTTGCATTGAACTCAGTGGCATAGCCAGGATGAATTTTTTTTTTTAATGAGGTTGACACTGTTTTCAGTTTTTCTCTCACTGATTACCCCCCTGAATGAACCTACAGATACCTCTGGTTATGTTCCTAAAAGTGATCAGCACATATGGCGAAACTATGCCATGGTACATTCATTTTGATATGCAAGCCAAGTTGAAAATTTAGCAATAAATGATTCATCAGTATTACCCTCACCTTTTGTCTGTTTGTTGGACTAATAGATTAATTCCAGTACACTATAAAAAAGCTACTAAACATATCTTATATGTGTATCTTATATATGCATTTACAGGTGCAGCTGCTTTGGGTGTAAGGCAGCTGCCTCCAGAATTGCTCTGCCATGTGTACAGTCTTTATCACTGTCACTTTGGAAATCAGCTCCAGTGTTGGATCAATGGAGGATACAAGTATGAGATACTGAACACTTAATGCATATTGTTTATGCTGAGGAGTGAGCTTGGGCAGTTTCACTTGACATAAGCAAGATATAGTCCTTTGTGAAAGCCCCTTTTGCAGCAATAATAGTCACTTGTGAAGAGTATGAAGACTTTTACACAGTATTGAGTCAACAGGTGTGAAGACTTATGCGATCAAGACTTGTTTCTTACTCATATTTTTGGAACATTTCTATAACATATGTTGTGTAGATCAATGAAATAAACTCCTGCTTTAATGCATTTTAATTATTTTTATACAACAGAATGTGAAAGATGTACAAAGGACTAAAGGCATTTACAAGGCACTATACTTGACCTGTTTAATTTGTCTTAAGACTGGTTTTCAAACAATATACTTTTACATAATGAGCCAAGTATGTCTGCCTTTCTGAGGATGAAATATCTTTTTGAAAATTTAACGGAAAAGGACCAAATTTGACATGTGGTGAAATCAGTGAAAAGGAACATCTAGTTTGAAAATGGGGCATATTGGATCAGGGCTTCCAAAGAAATAAAGACCTCTCAAAATGGCCCAGTTCAATTCCAGCTTCTGTAGCAAAAAAACATTATTGTACTAAATTGTAGCAGATAGGGTATTGCTCCTTTCAAACTGCTTATCACCTCTTCTCTACTCTTCCAGCCACAGATGCACAAACAGTATACAGATACACACAGGGATTGGAAATAATTCAATGTATAATTTCCCCCACCATGCACCCCCCCCCCCCCCAAATCTGCCACATCTCTATCCCTGCTGGGCTGGCATATAGTGAGTTAGATTGGTAATTTATTTTCTTTTTGTTATGCCTGAGCCATATAGGTTTCTTAATGGTTACTATCCAGCTTATTTTCGAAAGAGAAAGACGCCCATATTTTGACCCAAATCGGGAGATGGGCGTCCGTTTCCCGTGGGCGCCCAAATCAGTATAATTGAAACCCGATTTTTAACGTCCTCAACTGCAGTCCGTCACGGAGACGAACAAAGATCACGGGGCGTGTCGGAGGCGAAGGCGGGACTGGGGCGTGGTTATCGGCCGAGGGGAGATGGGCGTCTTTAGCTGATAATCAAAACAAGAAGGGCGTTTTTGACGAGAATATGGTCCGCTTTATATGGACCCTTTTTTTTCAGGTCCAAGTCCCAAAAAAGTGACCCAACTGACCAGATGACCACCGGAGGGAATCAGGGATGACCTCCCCTGACTCCTCCAGTGGTCACTAACCCCCTCCCACCAAAAAAATCCACTTTACAAACTTTTTTTCCCAGCCTGTATGCCAGCCTCAAATGCCGTACCCACCTCCATGACAGCAGAATGTGTTCTGTCCTCTGACAGGCTTTCCCTGGTTCTGATGTGGGTCTCGGGTGAGTGTGACACCTTTTCTGTTAAGGGCACTGCAGAGTCACATCACCAATGCATTGGGGTGGGTGTAGGGTATTGGGCTCCGTGATTCCACTAGCTTCTGCTAAATGCTCACGATGTTGGTAGTTGGTAGGCTCTACTCCCATGGTGCTTTTCCCTCTGCTTACTGGGTCAGAGTGTGCCCTGTTGTGTTTCCGGTAGCCCATGAGGTAGTGGCCATTTGTGTAAGACACTTTTAGATCCCTTTCATGTGTTACCCACGTTAGAGAACGTTAGTTATTACCTTGAATGTTGCTGAAAGAGGGCATTGTACACCATTCTGCCAGCTTGGACCTACTGCTAATCTCAGTACCAGCGAGACTCGTTGCCAGTGGGGCACAACCTCTGATCTGCAGTTAACTGTGAGTAAAGGTGCTTATTCAAATAAAGGACGTTTTCAGTGAGATTAGTCTTCAGGTGTGAACTGCTGTGCAAAGGTTATACACCAGCAACAAGCCCTGTCCCTGAAGCACTTTTAGTGGGTACTGCAGTGCACTTCAGAAAGACAGATCCAGGCCCATCCCCCCCCCACCCGTAACACTTGTGGTGGTAAATGGGAGGCCTCTAAAACCCACTGTACCCACATGTAGTTGCCCTATTCACCCCTAAGAGCTATGGTAGTGTTGTACATTTGTCCCTCCCATGACCAAATGGCTTGGATTGGGACATTTCTGAGCTGGGCGTTTTTAGTTTCCATTATCGCTAAACAAAAAAAAATGCCCATCTCAGAAGGGACCAAATCCATGGCATTTGGTCCGTCCAAACTGTATTTTCGAAACGAAAGATGGACACCCATCTTTTTCGATAATATGGTCTGTCCCACCTCTTCACATACCCGTTTTCGGACACAGACGCCCATGGAGATGGGTGTTCGCGTTCGATTATGCCCCTCCACGTACAGTGACACCTAGGGCCCTGTTTACTAAGCAGCGGTATAGGCGCGTTAACATTTTTAACGCACGTCAACCATGTACGTGCCTACAATATCCCTATAGGCACCTACATAGTTAGCATGAGCGCTAAGTGTAGGCATGCTAAAAACACTAATGCACCTTAGTAAACAGGGCCCCCAGTGTCTGAACCATGTCATTTACTGATAGTGGCTAGGCGTACAGCTTCCTAGTGGTGGTGAAGTACAGCATTACCTGTTGCTTTGAGACAGTGGCACCCTTTGGTTCAACTGTTAAATTTGTCCTTTAAATCAGCAATGGTTTGCATTTAACTAAACATGAATCTCAAGTCTCTAACCTTCAGAGTGTTGTGACTTCATCTGTGAAAGATAGTTTATCTGTTCCTATGAAGTTAAAAGCACTTCAGAATATTCACCAGACTAAAACGTTAAGATTATTAAATTTTCCAGTAACACATTTTATCTTTCCTTTAGAGCTTTTTAAGATTTGTGAAAGATATGTTAGCTTATTCAAACTTTAATTCATTAGGCGTGCCCTCGGGCAACAAAGTGACTTACGAAGAGGAAGAGCTTGATCAAATTGCTTCTACAGATAGACTAGATATTTCTAGACTTGTGGAATCCTCTCAGGAATTAATTTCTAAAACAGCCACATTGGTTGTCACTCTTCAATCTGTTGATCAGAAGTTCTCCATCCTCAAGTCTTATTTTCCTAAGAAATGTTTTATTTTATGGTCAAGATATCTATCTCTCTGTTTCCTGATGTAGCTAGAAGTATTCAATTGTGACGGAAAGCCTTTTCTTAGCCTAAGACCTAAGGTTCAGGCTATTGGAGGGACTTTCTTTATATAGTATCCCTGTAAATGTCATGTCACATTGGGCAACAATCAATATGTTTTTTTTTGGAATCTAGTCAGCTAGAATGGTTTCTTAAAGAAAAATCTGAAATATCCGATAATATGTGATTTATTTAGATAATTTCAGTTTGGCTGAAGAGTTTAGATTAAAGGGAGTCTATGAATATTTGTTTTATTGCCTGCTTGATGATATTGTTTTACTAGGAATAAATAAGTGAAGACGTTTTCCTTTTTTGTTTTATTTGATTGATCCTTTATTTCCTTCCCTCTTTGTGGAGTCAACTTTCTTCCTCATGATGGGCACCTTTTACCAAGATGCAGCAAAAAGGGGCCTGTGCTGGTGTCAGTGTGTGTTTTTGATATACGCCAAGGCCCCCTTTTACTATAGTGGGTAAAATGCTCCCCCCCCCCAAATGGCTGCTCAGTAAGTGCTTCACTTGCCTCACAGCCATTTCTTTAAAAAAAGAAAGGTAGGTCTTTCTTTTTTTTAAAGAAATGGCTGCGAGGCAAGTGAAGCACTTGCCGAGCAGCCATTTCAGGGGGGGGAGCCCTTCCCGCCACCCATTGAGGTGGCAGTAAGGGCTCCTGCGCTAACTCAGCAGTAACCGCTGTCCGATTACCACCAGGTACACACTGGTGCTACAAAAATATATTTTTGTAGCGCTGGATATGATGGCATGCTGGGGGTGGGAACTACTGCCGGGCTGCTGCGGTAGCCCAGTGGTACTACCTTTTTAGCAAGCGGTAAGCCTGTGTTGGGCTTACCGTCGCTTTGTAAAAGGGGCTCAATGTGAACTTGATGAACTTGTATTTCTTTGACAGAACTTTCTGTTTCAGAGACAGGCTTGGAGCAGAGTGGCACATAGTGTGCTTTGACTGCAGCGGCCATGAGGAGTAGGGAGGAGCCGCAGAAGAGAGGAGAGTGCCAGAGAGGTAAGAAGTGCAGGCAGCGCAATGCTGGATGTTTGCAGGTGGGGAAGAGACGCATTAACTGGCATTAAAAATTTTAACATGATTAAACATTTAACACTTTAATTGCATTATTAACGCGTTAAATGCTGCAGCCCTAGTTTTAAGTTCTACAAACTATTTCTACCCATCTACCCATAATGAAAGGCTTACTTCTGTAAATAATTCTGATCTGTTTCCTCAGTCAGCAAAGCCTCAGAGAGAGTATCTGCAGTTTCTGCATCACTGTAAACCTGAGGTTTTCCGTAATCTGTGAGCGTGCTCTTGCTGAGGCTGGTTCCTAATGAGAATCTGTCATAGCAATGAGTTTCATCATCTGGATCTTCCTCTTCTGCTGGCTCCCAAATATTCATTTCAGCACCACCTATGTTCCTTATTACACGTTTCAGGCTTTTCAGTTTCACTTTCTGGATTTTATGCATAACAGCAGACATCATTTCTTCCCTTTTTGGGCCTAACAAAAATACAAGAAGTCAATTTTGAAGTCAGATTATGTATGTATTACTGTATTCTACCCAATAAAGTAGGGGATATTGCTGAATTCAACCTTAAGCATGGAGCCTCAGGTTTCAAGTTTAAACATATTTTTTTCAGGCTTAAACAATTGCATGGAGCATTTTACAGTATCAGTAAAACTACTAATTCTTTCCCAACTTGATTACTGTAATTCTCTTTATTCAGGTTTGCCTTTAAAACTGTTAAACAGATTGCAGTTGATTCAAAGTAAGGCTGCTAGACTAATATTTGGGAAATACAACTTTGATTCTATTTCAAATTTGTTGTTTAGTTTTCAAAAGTTTTGCCGGCTGTGTTACTGAAAGTTTATCATTGTTACTATCTTCTCTGGGTTCTACCAACTCTAGTCGCAATGTGGACCACCTGATATTGATGTTTCCTTCTGTTAGGAGTCTGAAATATAAAGCATTTCATGACAACTGTTTTGCTTATCAAGCTAAGATTTGGAATTCCTTACCACTAAACATTCGTCTTAGCCCTTCTTATCTACATTTTAGGAAACAATTAAAATGTTACCTTTTTTTTTTTTTTTTTTTAGAGAATTTTGTTAGGATAAACAGTTTGCATATAGGGATAAAGCAGGCTACAAATGCTTAACAACATATTTTAAAAGCTGATGATTCCTGTGAACCAGTGAAACTGGTTAAGAAAATCAACAGCATTTTAGCCACTATTGCTATGCATTTCCAAGCAAAAATATATATATATATATATAAAATCACAACAAATTGTTTCATAAAAGGAACATAAAATAAGGCATACAATGACATTGAATATATAAACTAATTTTATAAATTCTATATAATAAAAGTCCTATCTAATAAGTTGAATAATTTGCTCACAATGACAACTTATATTATTTCAACACTTTATTTTAAAATTAACAAATACAAATTAAAACAAAAAAATGCTAGCAAACAAAACAGTAACACCAGGGTCATGAGAACAGAAACAAAACCTGAAAGCAGAACCTTAGAGATGTGACCATTAATATATAATAATAATGTTAAAGCATTCTAAGACAAACAGACCCCCAATTTCATATAGAAATGTTTTAAAAAATCCTAACAGCAGCATTGGCATCCATTTAAACTAAAATAACTTCCTCCACTTACCAACCCTCCCTACAACAATAACATCTATAAATGCTCCCAGAAAACACAAAATTGTAAATACCCAAGAATTATAAAATCATTAGGAGAAAAATACTACCATTAACTCATCTTATTAAGATTTAGAACTTCCCACATAGCAGAAGAAAGGGATCCAGTCTGCATCAAAACACATGCCTATGATCCTGGAGTTCATACGTAATTTGCTCCATATACACAACCCCTCCATACTTTATGAAGCCATTCTGTTACAGAAGGACGAGTCAGCTTTTTCTTGTACCTCACACAACTACGCTTCTTACTGCCAATAAGAAACCAGAAATCAATTTTGTACATTTCTGAAGTATTATCCACTCAGGATCTTCTCCCAAGAACATTGCTAATGCAAAATTGGTCATTGGTATATTAGTAATCTGTGAAGGAATCACAAAGACTTGTTTACAAAAATGTTAAATATAGGGACAAGTACTCCACATATGTATAAATGTCCCCCCTTGATTATATTGTCCCCAACATAAATCTGAAGTCCTAGAATCCCTATTTGCTGTGGCGTAACAAGCTCTTGTTAATAACCTAATTTCAGTATTCAAGAGAGCCATCAAAATAGAACATTTAAATATTTTAGACCACAGAGGGATCCAGTAAGATTCTTGATCAATAAAGCCAAGTTCATTATACACACATACACACACATATACATATATATACACACATGTACAGACACATGCGATACCTAAATAATTTAGCAATCTAACCTCTCATCATTTGTTAAATAAGATCTTCTCAAAGGGGTGGTACTCTTGTAAAACAAATACGCTTCTCTTGGTTTTCAACCAACTGGTGTATTTGAAAATATTTTAAAAAATTGAAATGGTTTCCCTAATGCTTCAACCAATTCCTTGTGAGTTTGAAAGTTTTTAACCAGAAAGAATTGTGCAAAAGTCAAAGAATGGCCCAATTACAGGGACAACCCCAACACATTTCCCCCAACTCTCTAGCAAACTGCAGTGCAAATAATGGAGTGTAAGAGAGTAATAGGGTGAATCTTTGGCCAACTTACATACATTCTTCCAAACTAGGATGTGTTATGATAAGTTATGATGCTCTGTTATGGTTAGAACTATAGCTTTGTTTTATCTTTATTTTTAATCTTTCTTATTTTTATCTTATCAATAGAAATCAAACAAAATAAAACATGGAAAAGAAAATAAGATGATACCTTTTTTATTGGACATAACTCAATACATTTCTTGATTAGCTTTCGAAGGTTGCCCTTCTTCGTCAGATCGGAAATAAGCAAATGTGCTAGCTGACAGTGTATATAAGTGAAAACATTCAAGCATTACTATGACAGTCTGACAGGGTGGGAGGATGGGGGTGGGTAGGAGGTATGCATGGGACATCAAAGCATATCATTGATATTCTAACAGGATAGGTGTGGATAGGTGAGGGGAGGGTGATCAACAGAGAAATACAGCTTTATGGTTTATAATGGGCTAGGAACCCCAGATCCTTGTCTCGCCTGTACGTCCACCCTATAATGCTTCACAAAGGAATGAAGCAACAACCATACCACTGACATGGAGACAGCAACCTCCCCAAGTAGAATGCGACTTAAGCGTCAATGGAACGGGATGACTGTGCAGAAGACAAGCATAGGCTGATTAGATCCATCCTGGCAACAGCTCTCAAAAAAAAAAAAAAAAACCCCACCAGACCCTAACATAAGCTAAGGAAGTCGACCATTTCCATGAGCGCAACATGGTAGAAATAACCTTGGTGGAATAGCCTTTCCTCCTCAGCCGTGCCCTTTCAAGAAAGTGATGTGTTCCCAGCCGAAATAGACGAAACTTCTGGTGGGCTGAAAGTATCTGGTTGTGAATATATGCATCATTTAAGTCCAGAGAGCATAGCCATTCATTTTTCTGAATCATTGGTAGAAGGGTGCCCAAGGAAATCATCCTGAGCTTTTCTCGGACTAGGAATTTGTCAGGATCCTTAGGTCTAAGATGGGATGCATCCCCTGTCTTCTTGTGAACGAGGAAGTATCTGGAACAGAATCCCCACCCTTCCTCCCCTAGTGGAACGGGCTTGACCGCATGGGCCTTTAGAAGGGCTTTCCTCTGCAAGTACCTGTCTGTGCTAAATAAGCTCTTGGTGGGCAATTTGGAACTTCTAAATACCAATGAGTGAGAATCTAAGGCAGACTATTTGAAGAACCCACTGGTCGGAGGTTATAAGGGGCCACCTTTCGTGGAAAACGTTCAGCCTCCCCCCGACTAGCAAGTCATCCTGGACGGACACTTTTACTGTGGCTATGCTCTGCTGGAGCCAGTCAAAAGCTAGTCCCTTGCTTTGCCTGGGAAGCAGCAGGGGCCTTTGGCGCACACTGTTGACATGAACAAGAATACTGGGTTTGAGTCTGTGCAGACTGGCAAGCCAAAGGGTTGTACCTATGTTTCTGATAGTAATAGGCATTCCTCCTTAGTTTGCCAGAAGTCCTCCTAGCTGAGGAGGCAGATGCAGAAGGCACCCGGTGGGAGAGAGAAGAGATGGTATCAGTATATTTTTTGATTTGGTCTGCGACCTCTTCAACCTTCTCTCCAAAAAGGTTATCCCCCCCAGTATGGGGCATCCACCAACCTCTGCTGAAAAGAACGTTACATGTTAGAAACATACAGACATGAGTCTGCGCACTGCTATACTCTGAGCAGAGATCCTGGATGCCACATTAAAAATGTTGTAAGTGCCCATGGCGAAGAACTTTCAACATGCCTTCTGCTGCTTGACCAATTGGCAAAGTGACTCGGCCTGCTCCAGAGGGAGCATCTCAGCCAAGTCTGACAACTTTGTGCACCACATTTCACAAGTAGACGCTCTTGAAGAGCTGGTATGATTGTATTCAGGACAAAATTGAAGCCTGGCACATCTTTATCCCAAAAGAATCTAGGATTCTAGCTTCTCTACCTGGGGCACCTAGGCATAGTTCTTGGAACACTTGGCTCTTTTGAGAGCGAATTCCACCACATAGAATTGTAAGGCAACTGAGGCTTATCAAAACCAGGTGGGCTGTGGATCCGGTACATGGTATCGATCTTCTTGGGCATGACCGGGACCAACAGAGGGGACTTCCAGTTTCTAACGAGGACTTTCTGGAGTACCTCGTAGAGAGGGACAGTCACAGCCTCCCTAGGGGGAAACGTGTAGTCCAAGACCTCAAGCATCTTGGCCCTGGGCTCGTCCTCCACTTCCAAAGGAAATGGAATGGCATCAACCATTTCCTTAACAAAAGAAAGGAACGAAAGGCTTTTCGGGTGGACAGGAGGGTTCAGAGGGAATTCCATAGGATTCATCAGAGGAAAAGTACCTTGGACCCGCCTCTGAATCCCATGAGCGCTCCTCTTCAGTGTCAGATAATACCTCCCAATGGGAGTGTTGAGACCGAACCTGCCTTGACATGGAGGAGCCATGTCCTCAGGAACGCTGTTGACAAGTCGGTTCCCACCTTGACTCCAGCGAAGCTTTCTCCACTGACATCGAGGGAGTGCCGGCTTGGGTGGCAGTCAAAACTGGAGCTGCATGTGGCATCGGTGTCAGATGCTGCACCACAGGCTGAGGGCCAAGCGGGGCTGCAACAGGAGGCACAGTAGGCGCAAGCACCCAAGGGTGTAACATGCACGGTGGAGGCCATGTGGCCTAGTAATCACAACATCTAAGAACTGCCATACTAGGACAGACCGAAGTATCCTGTTTCCAACAGTGGCCAATCTAGGTCGCATGTACTTGGCAAGATCCCAGAACAATAAAACAGATTTTATGCTGCTTATCCTAGAATATGAAGTGATTTTCCCAAGTCTATCTTAATAATGGCTTATGGACATTTCTTTTAGGAAATTATCCAAACCTTCTTTAAACCATGCTAAGCTAACTGCTTTTACCACATTCTCTGGCAATGAATACCAGAGTTTAATTACTCGTTGAATGAAGAAATATTTTCTCCGATTTGTTTTAAAATTACTACATAGTAGCTTCTTTGCGTGCCCCCTAGTCCTAGTATTTTTGGAAAGAGTAAACAAGCAATTCATGACTACCTATTCCATTCCTCTCAATATTTTATACAGTGGTGGAAATAAGTATTTGATCCCTTGCTGATTTTGTAAGTTTGCCCACTGACAAAGACATGAGCAGCCCATAATTGAAGGGTAGGTTATTAGTAACAGTGAGAGATAGCACATCACAAATTAAATCCGGAAAATCACATTGTGGAAAGTATATGAATTTATTTGCATTCTGCAGAGGGAAATAAGTATTTAATCCCTCTGGCAAACAAGACCTAATACTTGGTGGCAAAACCCTTGTTGGCAAGCACAGCGGTCAGACGTCTTCTGTAGTTGATGATGAGGTTTGCACACATGTCAGGAGGAATTTTGGTCCACTCCTCTTTGCAGATCATCTCTAAATCATTAAGAGTTCTGGGCTGTCGCTTGGCAACTCGCAGCTTCAGCTCCCTCCATAAGTTTTCAATGGGATTAAGGTCTGGTGACTGGCTAGGCCACTCCATGACCCTAATGTGCTTCTTCCTGAGCCACTCCTTTGTTGCCTTGGCTGTATGTTTTGGGTCATTGTCGTGCTGGAAGACCCAGCCACGACCCATTTTTAAGGCCCTGGCGGAGGGAAGGAGGTTGTCACTCAGAATTGTACGGTACATGGCCCCATCCATTCTCCCATTGATGCGGTGAAGTAGTCCTGTGCCCTTAGCAGAGAAACACCCCCAAAACATAACATTTCCACCTCCATGCTTGACAGTGGGGACGGTGTTCTTTGGGTCATAGGCAGCATTTCTCTTCCTCCAAACACGGCGAGTTGAGTTCATGCCAAAGAGCTCAATTTTTGTCTCATCTGACCACAGCACCTTCTCCCAATCACTCTCGGCATCATCCAGGTGTTCACTGGCAAACTTCAGACGGGCCGTCACATGTGCCTTCCGGAGCAGGGGGACCTTGCGGGCACTGCAGGATTGCAATCCGTTATGTCGTAATGTGTTACCAATGGTTTTCGTGGTGACAGTGGTCCCAGCTGCCTTGAGATCATTGACAAGTTCCCCCCTTGTAGTTGTAGGCTGATTTCTAACCTTCCTCATGATCAAGGATAGCCCACGAGGTGAGATTTTGCGTGGAGCCCCAGATCTTTGTCGATTGACAGTCATTTTGTACTTCTTCCATTTTCTTACTATGGCACCAACAGTTGTCTCCTTCTCGCCCAGCGTCTTACTGATGGTTTTGTAGCCCATTCCAGCCTTGTGCAGGTGTATGATCTTGTCCCTGACATCCTTAGACAGCTCCTTGCTCTTGGCCATTTTGTAGAGGTTAGAGTCTGACTGATTCACTGAGTCTGTGGACAGGTGTCTTTCATACAGGTGACCATTGCCGACAGCTGTCTGTCATGCAGGTAACGAGTTGATTTGGAGCATCTACCTGGTCTGTAGGGGCCAGATCTCTTACTGGTTGGTGGGGGATCAAATACTTATTTCCCTCTGCAGAATGCAAATAAATTCATATACTTTCCACAATGTGATTTTCCGGATTTAATTTGTGATGTGCTATCTCTCACTGTTACCAATAACCTACCCTTCAATTATGGGCTGCTCATGTCTTTGTCAGTGGGCAAACTTACAAAATCAGCAAGGGATCAAATACTTATTTCCACCACTGTATATTTCTATCATATCTCCCCCAACCGTCTCTTCGCCAAGCTGAACAGCCCTTTCCGTTTAGCCTTTCCTCATAGTGAAGTCATCCCATCTCTCTTAATCATTTCATTTTAAATTTACTACTTTGTAGTTTCATTGCGTGCCCCCTAGGCCTAGTGTTTTTGGAAAGAGTAAACAAGTGATTCACGTCTAGCCGTTCAACTCCACTCATTATTTTATAGACCTCTTTTCTCCAAGCTGAAGAGCCCTAGCTGCTTTAGCCTTTACTCATAAGGAAGTCATCCCATCCCCTTTATCATTTTCATCGCCCTTCTCTGTACCTTTTCTAATTCCACTATATCATTTTTTTTTAGATGTGGTGACCAGAACTGCACACAGTATTCGAGGGGCGGTCGCACCATGGAGCAATACAAAGGCATTAAAACATTCTCAGCCATGGGCGTAGTTTGGGGGGGGGGCAGGAGGGCATTGCCCCCCAAACACAGGGCCGGCACAACAGCTCCCCGACACCCTTCCTCTTCGTTCCTTCCTGTCCACCCCCCCCCCCCGCGTTTAAACCTTTTATCTTCAGTTGCAGCGACGACAGTGAAGAAAACAGCACAGCGGGCTCGCCTCCAGCCTTTCCCTTCCCTCACAGTGTCCCGCCCTCACAGAAACAGGAAATAGGTCATCATAGGAAGGCGGGACACTGTCTGTGAGCGTGCTTTCAGGTGCTCCCACTGGCACACCGGCAACTGTGAGTTTGACTGCCTAGTAGAGCCGGTATGAGTGTTTATTATTTGGTTTTATGGGGTGAGATAAATAATTAAAATTAGAGTGTTGAGATGCATTGTTATTTTTTGTAGACTTTAAGACCCCTGAAGACGCCTTAGAAGCGAAACACGATCGTGTAGGGTCTATATAGATACATCTCAAGACACAATTATGTGACAAATTTAGGAGCACACGATGTGGAAGTTTACAGAGAAGAAAAAATTGGTATCGAGATCTAGAAGCTGCTGTGATGTTTGGATATAAGGAGGAGAGAGTTTTGTTTTGAATCTGTTGTGGAATACAATAGTGATTAACTTATGGACTAAGCTCTGAACAAAACAGAACTGAGAACTACAAAGAACGTATAAATATGGACATATGAATATGACGGTAATTTGTGATCTACAGAAATGTTGCTAATGATGCTGTGGATTCAATGAAGTACTGTGAATTACGAAAATGCCGCTAATGACGACAACTATTTAATGAAGTTTGTAGTTTTATGAAAATACCAACACCAGGGTACTAGAGATAGATATGTAGAGTTATTTGTGGTGTTTTAGCGATATGGATTTGGAAAAGGTATGAATGATTGAGTGAATGTGTTGGGGATTTCTAATAACAATGCGGCCCTCTTGAGCCCCCCTTCCCGCCGCCAAACCTCCCCAGCTGCCGTCGCGTACCTGTGCTGGCAGGGGACCCCAACCCCCGCCAGTCGAAGTCTCGTCTTCTCGGCCGCACAGCTTGTGACGACCCGTGGAATCAGTTTGTGCTCGTGTGTCTGACGTCTGACGCACGCACACAAACAGATTCCACGCCGTAATGCATCGTGATGTCAGCTGAGGCTTCGGAGACCCAAGTTACGGACACAGGCAGCCAGGTTTTCGAACGTTGGAGGTGAGAATTATTATATAGGATATATACAAATAAATATGCTAATATGCCCCGCCCCATCCTTTGCCCCCCCCCCATGAAACAGTCAAACTACGCCCACATTCACAGCTTTGTTTTCCATTCTATTCCTAATAATTCCTAACATTCTATTTGCTTTCTTAGCCGCCACTGCACATTGAGCAAAGGGTTTCAACGTATCACAATGACACCTAGATCCTTTTCATGGGTGGTGATTCCTAATGTGAACTTTGCAGCATGTAACTATGGCTTGGGTTCCTCTTTCCCACATGCATCACTTTGCACTTGTTCACATCTGCCATTTGGAAGCCCAGTCTCATAAGGTCCTCATGCAATTTTTCACAATGCTCTTGCGATTTAAGAACTTTAAATAACTTTGTGTCATCAGCAAATTTAATTACCTCATTAGTTATTCCCATCTCTATATCAAGTCCATAAACCACTACTAAAGGACATGGTGGTGACTGTTTCCTTGTCTGTGCTCACCTCGCCCTTTGGTGGCTTGAACCGGTGGCTGCTATGAACTGTCACACATTCCAGACTTCAGCCAGGTCCAGTCCGGATCTTCCAGGCTGCCAGACTTGCTCTTCTTGTTTGCTCTTCTGAACAGCACCTGTAGTCTGAGTTTCTTGCCTGGTTCTATTTTGTTTGTGTGTAGTTAGCTTTGGTTTTGTTGCTTAGTTCCTAGTCTTGTTTCTGGTCTGCATTTCCTTATATTGTGTCTGTGTTCCCTTTTAGTGGCTGCTTGGCAGCTTTCAGTCCTGACTCTCACCTGTCTGTGTTTCTGTCTTAGTAGCTGCCGGGCAGCTTTTAGTCCTGACTCTGTTGTGTGTTTCCTGTTGGTATCCAGTTCCTGCCCTGTCCTATAAGTCCTGCCGGCCGCCTGCACCCAGGGGCTCAACTCATGGGGAACGGCGGTCAAGCGCAGGTGAAGTCTAGCTGTTCCTGCTCTGCCTGTCCCAGCTTGTTTGCCTCTGCTGCAACTCCAGTCCGGGGTTCCAGTCCTCTTCTGCCTTGCCTCTGGTTTGGGGGTGGTTTTGCCTGCCACTGCCACTCCACGGTAGTTGTCCAAGGGCTCACAAACCCTGTGCTTCCGTGAGAAGCCTGACACTAAATGAAGTTGGGAAAAATCCACAATTCCAGGAATAACATGTATAGAATGTTTGTATGTTTTGGAAGCTTGCCAGGTGCCGTTGGCCTGGATTGGCCACTGTCGGGGACAGGATGCTGGGCTCGATGGACCCTTGGTCTTTTCCTAGTGTGGCATTACTTATGTACTTATGTTAAAAAGCAGAAGTCCCAGCACAGACCCCTGGAGAACCCCACTATCTACCCTTCACCATTGAGAATACTGATCATTTAACCCTACTCTCTTGTTTTCTATCTTTTAATCAGTTTTCAATCCACAATAGGACATTGCCTCCTATCACATGACTTTCTAATTTCCTCATGAATCTGTGACTTTTGCTGATGTTGTTGGCAGGCCCGAGCTGGGGTTGTTGTTGAAGATGGGTAGAAGGAGTAAACCTAAGCCTTAGAGTAGTAGGAATTTCTTCAGGACCCGCCAGGGAACCTCCGAGTAGTGGAAGACAAAGAAGGAGGCTACCGGGAAAGGGACTGGATTGTGTCAGTATGTTTCTTGATAAGGTAAGTGACCTCTTCTACTTTGTCCCCCAAAACGTTTATCCCTACAAATTCTCCTGAACCGCAGGTTCAAGGTCAGAGACACACAGACATGAAAATGTGCACATCCCCACATACAAAGTGGAGAGTCTGGACACATCATAACTATCATATGTGCCCCTGGCCAGATATCTCTGACTCTCCTGATTTTGGCCAGCTGGCGAAGCTCAGCAACCTGCTCCTGTGGGAGAGTGTCTGCAAAGTCTAGCATGCTATGGACCAAGGAGTTCAAGTAAACTCTTATGTACAGCTGATAGTTCTGGATGTGGGAGACCAGCATCAAGGCCCGATAAACCTTCCTCCTAAAAGAATCTAACATTCAGGCCTCCCTGCCTGGGGGCACAGAGGCAGAAGACCTGGAACTCTTAGCACTTTTGAGAGCGGATTTGACTACCAGGGAGTAGTGTGGCAACTGGGCCTTCTCAAATCTGAGAGTCTTCTGGATTCAATATAGGGAATCCACCTTCTTTGGTATGACTTCTAGAGAGAGGTGTCACCCGGTTCTTCATCTGTGCATCCATGAGAACTTTGAGCAGCATCTCTGGGCAGAGAATCAAACCCGAGGACTTGGAATAACTCAGTCCTAGGTTCATCTTCCAATTACAACTTAAAGGGAATGGCATCCACCATTTCCTTGATAAAATGTATGAAGAAGAAAGGTTCAGGTGGAAACTTCCTTCTCTCTTCTGGTGGACAGGGGTCCAAGGGTATGCTATAAGATCACTCCTCTGAGAGGTAGCCTAGCTCTTCCTCAGACTCCTATGACCTGTCCATGTCAGATTCAGCTAAATAGTCCTGATGGGACTCCTGAGTTTGCGCCTGTCTTGACTGTCTAGAAGGACATTCAGGCCTCGAGGCTAAGTGCTGCGATGCATGCTTGCTTCTCAACTTTGAGGGAGCTTTCTCTTCCAATGTCAAGTGTTGCTGTGCACAGGGAGGCACAAACTTCGATGCCTCTCGAGACAAGGGGGTTGGGGACCACTTCCACAGGTAAAGCAAGGACCTTGGGGTAGAAGTGGTTGAGTGCTGTGACTGGCTCAAGTGTCCTCGACGCCTGAGCACTTTGGAGCTATAGCATACTTGCTAATTCCTCCTTCAGCATGGCCCGCAACCGGTCATTGAGGACAGACATCAGTAAGGTTGGGGCTGGTGTCAGTGTGGAGACAGCCTGTTGAGCTGTCAGTGTCATATTGGAAAAGGGGTTCCAGCTGCACGGGAGCTGAAGTGATGGCACCATAATAACCAGAGGAGCAGTCTTCTTGATGCCAACACTTCTTGTGTGCCAGCAATGCTCATGTCCTGGAGCTCCCAGGCACTATGCATTGAAGGGGACCAATGCCAATGCTTCTTGGCCTTTGCCCAATGCCCAACTTCAGGGTACCTTGATGTCGAAGAGGACAATGTCAAATTCAGTTTCGGGTCCGATGCAGATGAGTCCCGGGGATTGTTACTAGCACCCAGTGTTGAGGGAGGTGGATACGTCCTCGATGCCAGTGCATTCCCAGTGTCAGATTGTGTCCTGGCAGCCATCAGGGTCGGCGCTTCTGATGCCAATGGACCAGACTTTGAGGTACCAAAAGTTCCCTCTTGCAGGCCCGATGCACATTCTGTGTTTTTTTTCTACATTTTTAAACAGAAAACACAGTTCGATGGATACTGCACAGTTTACGGAAGAAAGAATTTATAAACAGCTTGAGAATCTGAAAGTGGACAAAACTATGGGACCGGATGGAATACATCCTAGGATACTGAAGGAGCTCAGAGATGTCCTGGCAGGACCTCAAAGATTTATTTAATAGATCTTTAGAGACGGGAGAGGTTCCGCGGGACTGGCGACGAGCCGATGTGGTCCCTCTTCACAAAAGTGGAGACAGGGAAGAAGTAGGAAACTACAAACCAGTATGTCTCACATCGGTGGTAGGAAAAATAATGGCGTCACTACTGAAACAAAAGGATACTTAACTTTCTAGAAGCCAATGGGTTACAGGACGCGAGGCAACATGGCTTTACCATAGGAAAATCCTGTCAAACAAATCTTATTGACTTTTTTGACTGGGTGACCAAAGAAATGGATGAAGGACATGTGCTAGATGTAATCTACTTGAATTTCAGCAAATCCTTTGATATGGTCCCCCACAGAAGACTTGTGAATAAGCTGAAAGGGTTGAACTTAGGACCGAAAATGGTGAACTCGATAGGAAACTGGTTGATTGACAAGTGGCAGAGGACGGTGGTAAATGAAATCCGCTCAGAGGAAATGAAAGTGAGCAGTGGAGTTCCTCAGAGATCAGTGCTGGGGCCTATTCTGTTTAACATATTTGTGAGAGATATTGCTGAAGGGTCGGAAGGAAAGGTTTGTCATTTTTGCGGATGACATGAAAATAACCAATAGAGTGGATACCCTGGAGCGAGTAGAAACAATCAGATCTCCGAACGTTAGAAGAATGGTCGAGGGTCTGGCAGTTAAAATTTAAATTTCAAGATAATGTAATTAGGGTTCTAGTCTCTCAAACTAGCATGACGAAACCCAATTGTTTATGCACTTAACACTAGTATATACTAGTATCTATGTTTATGTACTCTAAAAGAATTTTTTTATTATTTTAAATATGCAGTGCTCAGTGTGAGTCTATTTGCTCTTAAACCAAATAGTTTAAAAAACTATATCAAGTACAGCAACCAATTGCCATCATTGCACTGTCCCTTCCTGACCTGCCTATATGGATAATAGATGAACTAATTATCATAAAAGGATTTTAAAAGTTCTTGTAGCTTAATCACTTAGCTTATTGCGATGTTCTTGCAGGTCCCGTTCAGTGCTGCTTGGTGTGCTGCTGAAATCTGTGACATATGTGCTCTGTACATGCTATAAAATCAAATTAAACATCTTCTTAATGTCTCCACTTATTTTTATTCCCAAGTGGAGACATTAAGAAGACGTTTTGTGTCATCTGCAAATTTAATCATCTCATTCATCATTCCAATATCCATATCATTGATAAATATGTTAAATAGCACCGGTGCCAGTACTGATCCCTAAGGCACTTCACTATCCACCATCCCTCCATTGAGAGAAATGACTATTTAACTCTACCCTCCATTTTCTGTCCAATAACCAATACCTAATCCACACCAGAACGTTGTCTCCTATTCCAAGACTCTCTAATTTTCTCAGGAGTCTCTCATGAGGAACTTTATCAAAAGCTTTCTGAAAATCTAGATACACTACATCAACCGGCTCACCTTTATCCATATGTTTATTCGTGCCTTCAAAGAAATGAAAAAAACTGGTGAGGCAAGACTTCCCTTGGCTGAACCCCTGCTGACTCTGTCCCATTAAACCATGTTTGCCTATGTGTTCCATAGTTTTATTCTTTATAATAGTTTCCACTATTTTGCCCAGCACCAACATCAGGCTTACCGGTTTGCAATTTCCCGGATCATCCCGGAACCCTTTTTAAAAATCGGCGTCACATTGACCATCCTCCAATCTTCATGTACAATGGACAATTTTAACGACAAGTTACATATTAATAACAACAGATCAGCAATTTCATGCTTGAATTCTTTGCGTACCCTTGGATGTATGCCATCCGGTCCAGGTGATTTACTGCTCTTTAAATCAGCATTTTTCAAACAGTGTGCCATGGCTGGTCCGCAGGTGTGCCACAGGAGTTGACGGTCATTTATTAGTAGGGCCAGCTTAATTTGTGCCGGAACAGAGTATATCTTTTAAAAAAGTTTCCTTGTCTCTAGCGATCAGTGCCAGCGAGCAACGATTCATACAGCCTGGTTGCACCAACCCTGGAGCCTTCTCTCTGATGTAACTTCCTGCTTCCACATAAGTAGGAAGTTACATCAGAGAAGGCTCCGGGGTTGGTACGAACAGGCTATATGCATCGCTGTCTGTTGCTGCCGACCGCTGGACACAAGAAGATACAAGGGGGGGGGAAGAGAATGTCAAAACAGACAAGGGAAGATGCCTGTTTGCTGGCTGGAGAAGGAATAGGAGAGAGAGATACTGAATTATTTGTGAGGATGGTGGGGGAAGAGAAGGTAAATGATGGACTATTTGTGGGGAGGGGGAGAAGATAAAATTGCTGGACCATATATGGGGGGGGGGGATAGGAAAGGTAAAATGCTGGACCATTTGTGGAGGTGTACCTTGACAATTTTAGCGCCATGTAAGTGTGCAGTGAGATTAAACAGTTTCACAATTTCTGCTTTAATTAGTCGTTTCAAAATTTCTGCTTTAATTTGTCAATTTCGCTCAGTACATCTTTCAGGTTTACCGAGATTTTTTTCAGTTCCTCCATGCGGGACAAAATGTGAAGGAAGAAAAAATATCCCTATGGAAGGCACAAATATGAGAGAAAAAGACACTGAGATCAGTGAGACGCGACCTCCTTGCTCTGCAGAAAAAAACAAGACTGTGGGTCCCACGTTCAAGTGGAAAGGCACTTGCGCATGCCCAGTGGGACCGCTGCCAAAAGCCTCTTAAAGATATAGTGCACTGGGCAGTGTTCACAATAGGCTCAGTCAGAATGACATCACCCAAGTGTAAGGATACATTTGTCATGCTTGTCCTCGGAGAACTATTATTTCCAACATCAATCTATATAAATGAGCTTGGACCGACTCACCCGCAAATGCTCAGTAGAGCCCGAACGTTGAGAGAGTAAAAGTCCAAGCCCCACCTCCACCAGCTCCAGAACCAGGGAGAAGTCAGAGGTGGGGCGAGGGGCGGAGAGTACAGAAAACAGCCCGAACGTAATGCAAACATTCTGTCACTCACACACATGGAACTCGGAAGGGGAGAAAGGGTGGAGGGAAGGACAGGGCCCATGCCCTCAGAGGTGGAGGGAGGCAGGAGGGCAGGAGGGGGCGTGGAAATCAGAGGTGGAGGGAGGGAGGAGGGCAGGAGGGGGGCGTGGAAATCAGCTGTCATGAACAACGGCGTCGAAGTCAAAAGGGAGGCTCTAGGGAGGGAGGCCAGTAGCAGGAGCACTTGAACTCAACCAATAGGGAGGAACTCTGGCAGAAACCCGTGGCACCCGCTGCTGAAAGCCAGGAAGAATCAGAGGAAGAAAATGGCGCTGCCTCCACAAATTTTGGATGTTTCTACAATGGGCAGTTAAGGACGTTCAAAAGTGGATGTTTCTATGAGAAAGACGTCTTTCTCATAGAAACATCCAATTTTGGACGTCCTTAACTGCCCATTGCAGAAGCGTCCAAAATTTGGATGTCCTCTACTGCCCCATCACAGAAACATCCAAATTTTGGACGTCCTCAACTGCATTTGCATGCTGGCAGGCCCCCATTCCCCCCAACGACACAAACCACCCCCCCGAGCGACAGGGGACTGGAGCTCCGGCGGACCTCTAGTCCCCCTGACAATCCCACCCCCCCAGGTTCAGGGAGGGCTGCAAGGGTCCCTGTGTGATGGTGTCACTCCATCCGCCACCCGCGCCCCTACCATGGTTGGAGGAGGGAAGCAGCATGCCTCCCTCCTCTTCCTTCAACGCCACAAATGGCGGCGCCCAGCCCATCCTGGGATGCGCTGGGCGGGGCTACACACCATATAAGGGAGAAACTCCCTTCTTTGAAGGAGTAAACAAACATGTGGACAAAGGGGAGCCGGTTGATATTGTGTATCTGGATTTTCAAAAGGCGTTTGATAAGGTACCTCATGAAAGGCTACAGAGGAAATTGGAAGGTCATGGGATAGGAGGAAATGTCCTATTGTAGATTAAAAACTGGTTGAAGGATAGGAAACAAAGAGAGTGGGGTTAAATGGGCAGTATTCACAATGGAGAAGGGTAGTTAGTGGGGTTCCTCAGGGGTCAGTGCTAGGACCGCTGCTTTTTAATATATTTATAAATGATTTAGAGATGGGAGTAACTAGCGAAGTAATTAAATTTTCTGATGACACAAAGTTATTCAAAGTTGTTAACTCGTGAGAGGATTGTGCAAAATTACAGAAGGACCTTACAAGACTGGGAGACTGGACGGCTAAATGGCAGATGACGTTTAATGTGAACAAGTGCAAGGTGATGCATGTGGGAAAAAAGAACCCAAATTATAGGGCAACCAACCAATCAAAAAATGTACATGTACACAGAGCCTAGCCAGGATAACATGCACATACATAGAAAAAGGAATGTTTCTCTCCCTCAGTTGCTAAGAGGAGGTGAAGACCTATGGCCGTGGTGGTGGGGAGGGGGGTGGAATTCAGTAATAAAGCAGTGCAAACACGGGCATGTCATATTAAAAAAAACCAAACAGAATTCAGGCCAAAGGTAAGGGCTTTGATACCTAGAGAAAGGTCTCTGAAAAGCTCAATTCACAGCCTATGTGGGGCCAAGTTTCAATGACAAAAGCAGGTTTATTTTATTCTGAGCTCAGGGAGGTGATTTCTGTCTCAGTGTCATTGGATGACATCATTCACTTGGGTG
Organism: Microcaecilia unicolor; assembly: GCF_901765095.1. Classification (NCBI taxonomy): domain Eukaryota; kingdom Metazoa; phylum Chordata; class Amphibia; order Gymnophiona; family Siphonopidae; genus Microcaecilia; species Microcaecilia unicolor. The sequence continues at coordinate 73,902,260 of NC_044032.1, forward strand.
CCTGACTCAATGCCACTTCTTGACAGATAATCCTTGCTACAGACTTACCAATTCTAATCAAATTCATGTTAAAAGCTAAAGAAAGCAAGTTAAGTGTAACAGCCTGTGGTAAAGCTTACCTTTGATGATACAGTGTCTTAAACGCTCCTGAAGAGAATGATATTTGTCTTTCAGTGGTACTCGAACATCTTCAGGATTAGGAAATGCTTTTACCCAAATTTCTGCAACCTGCACAAAGTAAATGGCCAGCAGAATATATCATATTGGGACCAGTGGGACTCCATAGGTCTCGCATCATACTTTTATAAATGAACTGATCTTTCTGATCTGTAATAGATGTTCTTTGATGACAGCAGTGCAACAAATTACACAGATGTCATTTGACTGATTTTCTAGGCATGTGCGGTGATTTCCTGTATACTACTGGACATGCCACCTCAGTTGAATAAACCAGTTCCCTATGTGTTGGTCGTGACCCCAAATTATATATACATAATCGTCTTATGCAGGCCACAGCTGAATATCGGTCATGACCCACATAACCTCAGGTGGCTACACAGAGACAATTAGTCCTGCACATGGTTCAGTACTGAATATCCAAAGCTAATTTAGCCGGCGACAGTCAATGATTAAAAAAATGCTAACCACTGCCAGCTAAGTGTATTTCGTTATACTACACCTGCATTAATCCAAATCAATTCCTCAACACATCTTCCTTAATTCAAAAGTTGGACCGGGGTCAGAGACTTTGTGCATGGACATTTGGCTTATATAATGAGCCTAAAGCGGTTTGCCAATATATCAATGTATTAACGTACTAACGTATTTTGTTCCAGATATATTTAGTCACTGTACCATAATAGAACAAGACGGTTTCAATTTGTGAGAGTAGAATGTATATATGTATAATGTATGTGTAATGAGAGGGCAATGCCTCATTAAATGTGATTTATATATTTTTGAATTAAGGAAGAAGTAGTGAGGCATTGATTTGGATTAATGCAGGTGATTATTTTGCCTCCCCTTAAAAGAAAGTAGAGGTCTCTTGGGGTACAGTATAATTGTTATACTACACCACCACTTTTATGGAATGTTTTACGTGCTGATGCCTAAGCTACTAACAATTATTTGTCTTTTGGTAAAGCCTTGAATACTTAGCTTTTTGAGCAGAGTTACAGTTGAAGTGGTTACTGGCTACCTTTCTTTACTATCAAGTTTTAATGCTACATATTAATGACATATTGTTAACCTGCAAACCAAAAGAAAAAAAGCAGATCAAAAAAGACAAAAAAATGGAACAGGAGGGTAAACAGAAGAAGTGGCTTATTACAAGTTACCCGACGTGGCAACGTTTCACCCTCAGGCTGCGTCAGGGGTACAAAAAACTAGTAGGGGTAAAAAGCAAAGTGAACCCCTAAAAGTAGTCATACAACCACCTTACATAAATGCTTCCCAAGCTTACTCAGCAGTCTTAGCAAGGCTGCCAGTCAACATAGCATTATGTAAGGTGGCTGTATGACCATTTTTAGGGGTTCACGTTGCTTTTTACCCCTACTAGTTTATTGTACCCCTGACGCAGCCTGAGGGTGAAACGTGGCCACGTCGGGTAACTTGTAATAAACCACTTCTTCTGTTTACCCTCCTATTCCATTTTTTTGTCTTTTTTGATCTGCTTTTTTTCTTTTGGTTTGCTATTTCTGTGGCAGATCTTTGCCTTTTTTTGTTTCTGTCTGCATATTGTTAACCTGAACATTTTTTAAATTGTAATATGATTTATTTTGACTATTTTAATTTCTTGGTAATGTTTACAAAGTGATTTTTTACATTTTGTATTTATTGAATTTACAATATAGATCAAGAGTACACCTTGTACAGGAAAACTGATTCAAAAGGAAATAAAAATATGAAAACTACCCTCATCCTCTATTGGAAAACTATTAATTCAGCTCAAGTCCACAATAGTAGGCGATGTAATACCGCTTGAAGGAATTTTAAGGAAACAAAAATCAAAAGAACAAAAAGAGAAAAGCAAATCTCTACATGTTTCATACAATTAAGTCCCACTAACAACCCCCTGCCCTTGGAACAATGTGATTGTTATGGTAAATTGCTTTATTGTACTAAGTGGTATATAAAGTGAATAAATTAAATCAAATTAAATCCTATATCCTTATGTGGAAGGGAGTGAAGAGCTATGTACTGTGTGCTAATATAATTTTATCATACAATGTTTATGATGTTTTCAAGTACTTTGCATGCTTGTTTTCTTACATTAGGAAGGAACTACAAAGCTCTCTAGTGAGATTAAGAAAAATGCTGGGTGTTCAACAAGATTACTCTACAGACATGTCCTCTTGCCACCCTCCCATAGAAAGGGAAACCGATGGGACTTGATAGAACACCTTTCTGTGATTACAATCGTCACTGTTCAAGAAAAGCCACATGATGTACTGTTTAATATTTGCAGTGAAACACAAATGTGAGAAAAGCTTTTGTAGATCTGGCAAGACCAAAATGAAACTTTATAGTCTCAATGTTAAACCATGTGTATTACATAAAACAAATAGCCAGGAACTGGGGAGAATATTTACCCTTCAGCAGTACAGCAATCCTAAGCACAAAGCAAAAACAACAATGGAGTGGGTTCAGCAAGAAGAAAGTGAATGTCCTTGAGTGGGCTAGTCAAAACCCACAGATGATTCCCAGCAGTGGCGCAGCTAGGACTGAATGGGCCCTGGGCAGAAAAACTGAGATGGGCCCCCTATAACACTATCTCTCCCAAGGTGGTGGAGGAGCAGTGGAACGGTGGGGTGGGGGGGGGGGGGGAGAAGACAAACCCTGCACAAAGCAAACATATCACAGTACTGGAAATTGAAATGTAATTTCCCAAAGCTGACATATTACAATTTAAAAAGTCAGAAACAATAAGTATTTTATTTTACCTTTGTTGTCTGAGCACTGGTTTGGTCCCAGTGTCTCCTGCTTTTCTCTTTTTTTTTTCTTAATAATTTCCAGGGTCTCCTGTCCTTTTGACATTTCTTCTCTCTTTATGTCCTTTACCCATCTTTCCTCTATATCCTTATCTATTCTGTCCAGCATCTTCCCTCTGTGTCCCTGTCACTATCTTCCCCATGTTCTTATGCTATCTTGTTGGGCAGACTGGATGGTCTTTATCTGTTGTCATATACTATTACCCCCAATAATTACAAGAAACCTTAAGTCCACTGTTGCATATCAGTGAAGAAATTATCCCTATACTTAAAAAAAGAGGAACAAAATACATTTCCCTAATATCTGAAGAAAATCACTAATACAAAATAAAATGAAAAATTGTCAATAAGATATTACAAGGAGTAAAAAAACTTTCTGAACTGAATAATGAAACTATAACTGTTCACAATAAATAATCACTAAATGTTCAGGAATATAAGCAGCTGCAAAGAAAACAAATGTTTAAAAAATGCTCAATAATTCAAGTAGGAAACTTCTGAAAAAAAATTTAAAATGGTGACAATTCACTTCAGAAAAGACTTGAGGGGAAATCAACTATTGAACAGACTGAGGTGCATGATTATCCTCCAGTGATTAAATAAGAAAAAAATAGCAGTCATAGATCTAGCAGAGTGCAGAAAACTTGTTCTAGAAAACTTTAGAAATATACTCCATGCCAGTGTAAGAGTATACATACCAGCAAATACATACCAGCTATAACTTGTTTCCCTTGTTGAACGTAAATACAGCACAGGAAACCATACAGATTCTGCCTGCACCAATATGTTTAACAGTAGTGCATTCCCACAATAGTTTCCTTCTGTTTCAATGTTGTGTTTATCCAGTTCCCCTTGCTCTAATATTTCATTTTGTATAACATCAAAAAGCACCCAGGATTTTCCTCCTGTGCAGCTTAACTCAGTTTATCTTTCAGAGAGCAAGTTTCTGCACTAAGGTTGTGGTGTGGAAATTTTGAGATTTTATGACCTCCATTCCTTCTGTTTCATTTGGTTAGATTATTAAACACACTAAACTATGCACAAACTTGGTCATTCCAGGTGTGAACGCTGATTGTCTGAAAAGGAAGTGGATGAGGCTTTAACCAAAAAGTGAGTACTGACTGGCTAATCCACCCATCAAAATGAGTTGACAAAAGCTATGTAACCTACAATACTTCCCTCCTTCAGTATATAACTGTTACCTTTTGCATAGGAGGTAGCTCTCCTATAAGGCTCAGAATTATATCTTGCACAAGTTCTTCAATATTCATAAACCTGGAGAAAGGCAGCATTCTACAAGCCCATTCCAAAGCATTAAGGCAATGCTCAACTATGCTTGTGTTGTGATCCACAGACCTCTCGCATTCCTAAACAGAAAATTAAATTTTTATTTGTTGAGGGTAAAATCTTAAACTTTTAGACTGAAATCTCAAAATTGATGAACTAGTGTTTTCAGTCATTTAATAACATCAAATCACTTTAAAACAAAACTTCATGGAGTGTCTCCTAGTTTCTGTACTTTGAAAAGAGTAAATAACTAATTCACATTTACCCATTCAACTCCAATCTGGATTTTGTAAACTTCTCTCAACCTCCCTCAGCATTCTCACTTCCAAGTGAAGAACCCTAACTTATTAAGCCTTTCTTTATATGAGAAGAGTTCAGTCCCCTTAATCATTTTGGTCTCCCTTCTTTGAACCTTTTCTAATTCTGCTATATCTTTTTTTATGTGCATCACTTTGCACTTGTCCATACCAAATTTCATCTGCCATTTGGATGCCCAGTCTTCCAACTTCCTAAAGTCCTCCTGCAATTTTAGTCTGCATGTGATTTTTTAATAGCTTTGTGGCATATGCAAATTTAATCACCTCACTTATCATTCCCATTTCTAGATAATTTATAAATATGTTAAATAGCACTGATCTCAGTACAGACCCCTGGGGCACGCCACTGTTCACCTTCCTCCATTGAGGCAAATGGCCATTTAACCTCACCCTCTGCTTTCTATCTATTAACCAGTTCCCAGTCCACATTGGAGCATTGCCTCTTATCCTATGGCTTTTTAACGGTTTCAAGAGTCTCTCATAAGAGATTTTGCATTTTCTTCACTTCTACAATTCTTCTTTTTTTTATAACACTGTAAGAAATATAGGTGATGCCAAGTCAAATGGCTCAATATTCAAACTTCCAATGCAATTTTTGGGTTGACACCTTTCCCTCTGATGGGATTTCCAGGACTAACAAGGCTAAAAACCTCTCTCTTCCCAAAGACTGCTTTATAACATTCCATTGACTTCTACGTCCCTAGTATCATCATCCATTATCCTTTCCTATAATGTTTTTGTTCTCATGCAATACCCCAATGGTCTCTAATTGTTCTCATACCTCACACTAACATTATCGGCTTTTTTTCACCTAGAAACCACACTGAACCATGGAAAAGGGAAATTAGCGGTATACAAGAATTGATTTGATTGCTTTTGCTGTCATTGCCTCAAATATTGTTGATAGTCCCTTCTTTGGAAGAATTATTTCCTGTGAAGGAAGGACTGCTTTCTCATCATGAGGACTATTCTGCTATAGTTGATAAGAGCATCTGGAACAGTGATCATTTAAAAAGTTAGGAATCTTTGCTCCAAAAAGATTATCACCCCTTACATTGGTTAGGCTTTTGTGGAAATTCTCCCAAAAGTCAGATGCCCTGAGCAGGCATAACCATTTATATGACTGATGATTAATTATTTTGTCAGACTGCTTACCTTTTGATTTTCTACATTGTCCCTTGTTATCTGAAACCGTCTGCAACTGTCAGTCAATCTTTCACGTACATGATGCATCCAACATAAAGCACACAACTCTCGGAAGCTACCTGCAAAAATAAAAGCAAATATTGAAGCTTTTAGTTACAATTTAAATGACAATAGCTTTAGACATGTGTGAACAACTCTAAGCTTTATTTATATAATTGCTTGAGTTACTATATTTAATGAAAAAAAGGAAAGTTGGTTGCACCTCCTCACTATGTTCGTTTTCCATGCCTTCTTTATGAGGTGCCTGGTCCTTCTTTTTAGCAACTTAATATATTTAATGGCATGTGGTAACTAACATTAGCAAGGGCGGGCCGTAGAGCCAGGTCGGACAAGCCATGCACACTTGGAAAATTACACTGAAAGCAAATAACATTTATTAAAGGTGTCCAGAAAGGGCTCCTGTTCACGTCACAGGAAGGGAGGAAACAATACTCAAAACTAGTTCTGTAAACATAATAATGTCCTTTGGTGGCCTGCTCCTGCAGGACCACAGCATACATGAATGTCTCTTAGCTCAGCAGCAACTGCTACTGGTCTCTGGCCTGGTCCCTGAATCCAGAGGTACCAGCTCAGTCTCTAGCAGGTACAGAAGGCTGGCCTGCAGCCAACCAGGTCAAAACACAAACTCTTCAAGGTTCCAAGCTGAACTTGGGGTACCTGAATGGAGTGGCTGCAGTTTCTCAGCTTCTGGGTGGAGGCATCTGCAGTGGGAGTTGCTGCTTCCCTCTGGGTCTCCTAAAACCTAGCACTGGCCCAGCCTTTTATACTTCCCAAATCATGCCCTCCTGGGTTCTAACCCTCCTATGTCACTTCTTCCTTGGGTGGGACTAGGGTTTTAAAGTGCCCCAGACACTGTGAGGGCGTGTTCTTAAGGGGAAATGGCAATGTCCTATAGACTCCCTCACATTGCCTAGTGGCCTAGTGTTAGGGTGGTGGACTTTGGTCCTGGGGAACTGAGGAACTGAGTTTGATTCCCGGCACAGGCAGCTCCTTGTGACTCTGGGCAAGTCACTTAACCCTCCATTGCCTACCGCATTGAGCCTGCCATGAGTGGGAAAGCGCAGGGTACAAATGTAACAAAAAATAAAAATAAAATTATACCTACACAAAAATGATGTTCCTTATTCAGGTTAACTGATGGTACCAACTTTCTAGTCTGAAATAAAATCATTACCCCTAATTTATAAGCCAAGGTCAAAGATGGTATGGATAGCATGAGGAGTCATCTAGCAAACTTGAAGAATGGTCTACAATATGGTAGTTAAGATTCAATGGTAAAAAGATAAAGAGTCATAAGAACACAGACCAAAGGCCCATCAAGCCCAGTCTCCTGTTTCTAACATTGGCCAATCCAGATTACAAGTACCTGGCAGGATCCCAAAAGAGTAAACAGATTTTATGCTGCTTATCCCAGGAAAAGCTGTGGATTTTCCCAAGTCTTAATAATGACTTATGGACTTTTCTTTTAGATACTTCACCAAACCTTTTTTAAATCCAACTATGCAAACTGCTTCTACCACATTCTCTGGAAATGAATTCCAAGTTGAGTAAGAAATATTTTCTCCAGTTTGTTTTAAATTTACTACTTTGTAGCTTCATTGTGTGCATCTAGTCCTTGTATTTTTGGAAAAAGTAAATGATTCATGTCTAACCATTCCACTCTACTCAGTATTTTATAGACCACTATCATATCTTCAGCAACCATATCTTCTCCAAAGCTCACTTTAGCCTATCCTCATAGGGAAGTCCTCCCATCCCTTTTATCATTTTCGTCGCCCTTCTCTGTACCTTTTATAATTCCGCTTTTTGGAGATGCGGTGACCAAAAGTGCACACAATATTCTACGCGTGGTTACACTGTGGAGTGATCCAAAGGCAATATAATATTCTCAATTTTCTTCTCCACTCCTATCCTAATAATTCCTAACATTATATTTGCTTTTTTTGCTGCCGCTGCACACTAAGCAAAGGGTTTCAACATATCATCAACTACAACACCTAAAACCTTTTCCTGGGCAGTGACTCTTAATGTAGAACTTTGCATCATGTAGCTATAGTTTGGGTTCTTCTTCCCTAGATGCATCACTTTGCACTTGCTCACATTCAATGTCATCTGCCATTTGGATGCCCAGTCTCTCATTCTTGTGACATCGTCTTCCAATTTTTCACAGTCCACTTGTGATTTAACAGTTTTGAATTTAATGATCACAGAAAGTTATTCAATCATCTCACTCGTTATTCCTGCTTACAGATCATTTAAACATATGTTAAAAAGCAGCGGTCTCAGCACAGATCCCTGGGGAACCCCATTAACTACCCCTTCCCATTAAGAATATTGAGCATTTAACCCTACTCATTCATGAGGAACTGGGTCCAATGTCTTCTGAAAATCCATATATACACAATGCAAAATCCCTCGTTCTGAAAGTGCCTCCCTTTTATTAATCAAATGACACTGGCTTCCCATCAAAGTGAGAATCACCTTCAAATTATGCACCTTTATCTTTCAAATACTACATGGTACAGCTCCAGACTATAAGGTAGCATTTATAAACTTACCTCAAAGAAACACTAAATATGAAGCAAGAAACTATCTCAGACTACACCTCCCAAATTGCAAAAAAGTGATCTACAAAACTGTCCACTCTGCAGACTTCACTTACCTAGGAACCAAATGGTGGAACTCCTTACCACCCAAAATAAGAAATATACAGGAATATACTAGATTCCTCAAATCGTTCCTATTCAAACAAACCCTCACAAACAACAACCATATCTCAATCAAGTAATTATTACCTGAATTGGTTATTACTCTATTTACCATTAACTTTCTCTTAGCATCATGTACAATTTCTCATTCATAATAGATTTTCTAAATGTTAAACATCCATAGCTATCCCAGTATGTTTATGATACTGTATTGTAAAATTGGATTCTCAGAACAAATTACTTTCTTATGCATTATTCTTTCTTTTGTAACCTATACTCTTTATTATAAGCCACAATGAACTCAAACTTGTTTGGGATAATGTGGGATATAAATGTCACAAATAAATACATAAATATCCCCTCAGGGAAGGCACTCCTACCCAGCTCGAGGGGTTTCTTTTGTGATAAAAAGGGAACGAAGTGTCCCTGTGTTAAGTGAACTGCACTTGGGGCTGTTTTTTTCTCTTCCACAGGACTATGGCGTCCAAAGCAGCACTCAAGTGGATGGTGGAGCAAACACAGGTGAAAGAGGACATAGAATGCTGGTTCTCCCAGCTAATGGAGCACCAGCGGCTGCAGCAGCAACAGCCTATGCTACAGCTAATGGAGGCACAGACCAAGGAGCTACAATGGTTGGAAGACGAACTGCAAAAGACGGTGGCTCAATAGGATTTTGAGGTGGGCTGGACTAATGGGATCCAAGGGTCAACCCCAGTGGTGTGCTAGAGCCGGTTGTTATCTTTTCCAAAATTTTGCGAGCCGGTTGTTAAAACGGGGACCCAGCTCTGTCTGCAGTGATTACAACAGGCTCTCTCCAGCCAGCCCCGGGTCCTTCCCTCTGTTGCAACTTCTGTTGCACGTGGGAAAGACCCAGTAGAAGGAAAGACTTGGAGCGGATGGAGGGAGCCTGATGTGTCCTACCTCCAATCTGCAGCTTCACTCTCGGAGAAACCACAGGAGGGAAGGAAGGGAGGGAGGAGAAAGAAAGTGAGAGGTAAGAAGAGAGATAGAATCAGACTAGGATAGAGAGGAAGTGCCCTGATTCGTTCCTCCCCTCCCCCATGATGGGTTTTGTATGTGCGGGGGTCCTCTTAAGTGCATGGGAGTGTCTCCCCTTTGCTTGCCTGGTTTTACAGCCCTGAATGGAGCCCAGGATGGGAGGGCAAGCAGCTGATGCAAAAGGAGGCAGCCTGTGGGAGAGGAGCAGCAGGGAGGCCGACCAGACTGCAGAAAGGGCAAAGGTGTTTACAGATCCAGCTGGGCTGCTGGTTCAGGGCTTTGTACTCACTCCCTGCCTGGGCAAAGGCTGAATAGACCCTCCAGTGCCTCAGATACTGTTGCATGTTGGAGGCCATGCAGATTAGGGAACATTTCTAATGGCTATCCTGGGGGGGGGGGGGGGGGGGGAGGGTGATCAGTGGTAATCTGATGATGCAAGCCCATCTCCAGAAATTATGGCCCTAGAAATCTGTCTGGCTCCCTCCAATATGGGAAAATAGCAAGATAGGTGGGGGCTCCCTCTTTCTTGGTGCAAGAGAGATGTGCAGGGAAAGGTTGTCCCAAATAAGATTGGGGCTCTGTGCAAAATTTCCCTTCCCATTTGCTTCCCTTGTTGTTTCCTGCTCTCACTGTCTTCTATTTCTTTGATGTCTATTTTACATATTATGATCTGTGAGGCCAGGATTGCACTGCTGTAGAAAGAAAATGCCTATGTTGAAGTTTTAGGTGTTTGAAACGCTGGTGGTTAAAGATAGCTGGCAAATGTTTTATTGATCACATGTAATATATGCATATTTAGCAGTTTTTAAAAGAAGAGGTGCCCGTGTTCAGAAAGTGTGCCAGGGTTTGTGCATTTATGTTGAAGTGTCAGATTTTGTCGGATTCTGTGGGGGAAAGATGAGGGAGATTAATGTGTACCTGTGTAGGCGTGTTATGGTTTCTGTCACCCCAAAAAGGAACACCTCAGTTGGTGTATCAGGAGCTGTTCCATTTTAGGGTGACAGAATTTGGGTGTCTGTATTGGGCAGGGATGCAAAGGGTTGAGTGGTTTAGGATGGAGCATGGTATCAGGATTTGTGTGGCTGAATCTGTATTCCAAGATTTTTGTTATTTGTGTTGGGGTGTAAACCAGTGGTGTGCTGGAGAGAGTAATGCATTGCCCCCCCCCCCCCCCCCAGGCTCTCTTCCCAGCTATAGTCAGCTCTGCAATTTGGTGGGGAGGGCGCAGAGGAAGACGAGGGGCGCATAGGTGGATGGGGGGGGCGCACAGCTGGACCGGGGAGAGCGCCTGTTATTAAAACATTTACCAGCACACCACTGTTTATATCCTACATTGAACTCAAACTTGTTTGGGATAATGTGGCATACAATAAACAGTATAGGATATATAACAAAGAATAATGCATAAGAAAGTAATATGTTTTAAGAATCCAATTTTACAATACAATATCATAAACCTACTGAGATATGTTTAACATTTAGAAAATCTATTATGAATGAGAAATTATACATGAAGCTAAGAGAAAGTTAATGGTAACTAGAATAATAACCAATTCAGGTAATAATTGTTTTGAGATATGGTTGTTCTTTGTGAGGGTTTGTTTGAATAGGAACAATTTGAGGAATCTAGTATACTCCTGCATATTTCTTATTTTGGGTGGTAAGGAGTTCCACCATTTGGTTCCTAGGTAAGTGAAGTCTGCAGAGTGGACAGTTTCATAGATCACTTTTTTGCAGTTTGGGAGGTGTAGCCTGAGATAGCTTCTTGCCTCATATTTAGTGTTTCTTTGAAGTAAGTTTATTAATGGTACCTTATAGTCTGGAGCTGTGCCATTTAGTATTTGAAAGATAAAGGTACATAATTTGAAGGTAATTCTCACTTTGATGGGAAGCCAGTGTCATTTCATTAATAAAGGGGGAGGCACTTTCAAAATGAGAGATTTCATATATGAACCTGGCTGCAGTGTTTTGAGCTATTTGGAGTTTTTTCAACAGGTACTCCTTACAGCCAGCATATATCGCATTACAATAATCAAATTGGGATAATGTTACTGATTGTACCAATAGTCTGAATGTTTCTGATGAGAAATAGGGTCTGATCCTTTTTAGTTTCCAAACATACCTAAACGATTTTGTGATTACTGAGGAAACTTGAGTATCAAATGTTAAATGTTTGTCTATAATTATACCTAGAATTTTCAGATTATTGTCAATGGGGAATAAAGTGTTGTCAATTGTGAAACTGTTGTAGTCGTTTTGGTCAAATAGGTTGGTAATGACCACAAATTTCGTTTTTTCTTTATTTAGCTTAAGTTTGGATTCTGAGGCCCAGGTTTCCCATCAGATTTAAGCCAAGTTTTGCCTTTTGTAAGATGTTTTTATTGTTCTTTTTGAAGGTTATGTATATGGTAACATCGTCCGCATATATGAATGTTTTGAATCCTGCTGTTTCTAGTCTGTTGCCTAGTGGTGACATCATTACATTAAATAGAATGGGCGATAATGGAGAACTCTGAGGGATGCCATAGTCCGGTGCCCAAGGAGAGGATAAGGTTCCTTTTAGTTTCACTTTGTAAGAACTTGATTTCAGGAATCCTTGAAACCATTTGTGGACTGTGTCACATATACCAAAGTTGTCTAGTATGTTTAGTAGGATATTATGATCTACTACATCGAATGTGCTAGACATATCCAACTGCATTATTAAGATCTTAGACCCTATGCTAATTTCTTTTCTGAGATTTGATACTAGGGTAGTAAGGACAGTCTCGGTGCTATAGCATGGTCTGAAATCTGATTGCGATTTGTGTAGTAGGGATAAATGTGAAAGGTAGTCCATAGTTTGTGATGCTACTATTCCTTCCATCACCTTTATCATCAAAGGAATGGAGGCTACTGGTCTGTAGTTTGTTACATCAGTTATGGTGATTGAATTGTTTTTGGGTATTGGTGTTAGGATAATAGAACTTTTATTATCAGGGAAAGTGCTGTGGAATAGTATAAAGGAGATATGCTGCTGAAGCAGATTGATGAATACATTAGGAGCTTACTTCCTAAGGTAACTAGGACAAGCATCTATAGTATGCATTGTGAGTTTCAATATTTTAGGAGGTAATGTTTTACTGTGTCATGGGTTGGTAGTTGGAAGGAAGACCAGATTCTGTTGGTGGCTATTCCTGTATGTGTGTCTGACTGTTCTTCGTAAATATCTTGATGGTTGACTTTTAATTTGAGGACTCAGTCTCTGATTTTAACCATTTTTTGTTCGAAAAAAGTAGCCAGTTGCTCTGCTGTTGGTGGAAACTGTGATTGTGGTTATTTCTTTTGTGGATAATAGGCTTTTTATAAGATTAAAAAGTTTACTGGTATTAAAGGAAATTACCACTATTATTTTTGCTATAGTATTGAGCTTTAGCCTTTCCTCAATAGAGTCATTTCATCCCCTCTATGATTTTGGTCACTCTTCTCTGTACCTTTTCTAATTCCACTATATCTTTTTTGAGATTTGGTGGCCAGAATTGCAAAAAATACTCAAGGTATGATATTTATTCATTAGTTTTATCTTATTCTATGTATTTGCAGATCATCATAATGATAATGCAATTTTGCACATTATCATTGTGTTGATTGCATATAGAAAAAATATCTGGACCAACATGATCAGAAAAACAAAGTCACCAGACAACAAAGTAGAAAAATTATTTTATTTTCATTTTAGTGTTTGGAAGATGTCCAATTTGAGATTTTATACCTGCTGTCTTATTTTGCACTGGATATACTAAGCTGTAACAGCTTATAGAAATTATTTATAATGGAAAAAAATCACAAGTTATTATTTTCTCCTATACTAGTATAGTATTTTCAACGATACTGCTTATATGCGCCACGGCTGGTATAAGGGGTGTGGATACCATAGGGGCGAAGCCATAGATGGTGACCCCGCCTATAATGAGTACTGGTACCTTTTTTCCTACAAAAAAAGCACTGACCATGCAAATCATTATCCTTAGGTGTCAGTAAGTGCTAACATGGTAATATTTTTAATGGCCACACATTACTAGTGACATTAGTATTTGGCCATTAATGCAGAAAATGGAAAATAAGTCATTTTACTGCTGAGGTAAAAATGGCCTAAGTACAGGGAAAACCCACATAAGGACACACTAAGGCCACTTAATACCGCAGCTTAGTAAAAGAACCCCTTAGTTAATATTAAAAAGGCTTAACATACACCTCAGATCTTAATAAAGGATTTATATCATTTGCATTCACCACTAACTCTGAATCCCTTGATACATACCTATTATTCTACAGGACACTTCATCGAGTTGATGGTCTCCACCAGGTCCAGGTCCAAAGAACACAGCATTTTTTTCAGAATAATTAAGCAGTGATTCTGGAAGTTGTTTCAGGAGAGGATGAAAACTTTTTGCTCGAATCTAATATACAAAAAATAAGCCGAGAAATAAGGTAAAAACAATCTATAAATGCTAGTGTGACATGCAGAGGGGAACTTAAAAAAAATGCCCTGCTCATAACATTAAAAAAAACAAAAAACAGATTTCACAGCTATAATCAAACAGGAAAAATGTCTAGCTTTCCTTTTCGATTATGGCTGCGAGATGGATGTTTTTACACTGAAAGCATCCAAAATGAATACCTATTTTCAAAAGCGAATCATCCCTCTTTGAATGACAAAAAACGAGGGGCATGAACGTCTGTCCAAAATGAATAGCTATTTTCCAAAGTGAAACATCCAACTCTGAGTGATAAAAAAAAAAAAGGGACATGGACGTCTGTCTAGCATTTTCAAAAATATGGCCATACTGATGTTCCTGCAGAAAACAGAGGAATAGCTTACTGGTTAGTGCAGTGGACTGTATCTGGACACAGGTTCAATCCCCATTATAACACTTTTTTCTAAATATGATCACTCCAGGTCCTGAAAATTACTTACTGTACCTAAATGTGCACCACTTCAACAGCTTTCAGGCTTGCAGGTGTTTTATATATTTAGGTACAAGAAAGGCTCCGAATTATTACAAAAAAGAAAAAAGTAGTGAGTAAGTGGGTTCCTTGGTTCACAGTCCACTGCACTAACCACTAGGCTGCTCCTCTGACTGAGCCTGCTTACTGCTTTGTTCAGAATGGTCATAATACTTGCAGCTGACAGAGCTTGGTTTTCCTTTCCAGTTTCATTTTCAGAGGAGAGAAAAGGGGACAGCAACCACTGGGGGATTAAGGAGGGGTCATGCCTTAATCTCTCCAGTGGTCAGTTTTGGATATTTTTAGAAGACAAACTTTTTTTATGCATTGTAACACATTCATTTGCTTTCAAAATGAGCACCATAGTGTTTACAAAAAGAAGCTGGTTGGACATTATTTCAATGTAAGATCTGGTCTTTAGGAATCTGTTGAATCATGTGACCACTGTGCTGCAAATTCCCATGTAATTGAGTAGGGTCGTCAATACTTTGTGGTCTACTAGTTCAAATGCACTTAACTTGTCAAATTGCATTAGTAGTATTTTCTGCCCTTGGCTTATTAAGCTTCTAAATGTTATTGGTGTGGCTAGTACAGTTTCAGAGCTGTGTTATGGTCTGAACCCTGACTCAGGGGCGTAGCTAGGGGTGAGCCTGGGTGGGCCCAGGCCCATCCAATCTCAGCTCAGGCCCACCCATTTTTATAGCAGCTGAACAGCCACAGCCTTACTTTCTGCCATCCAGGGGCGTAGCTATGGGTGTAGGCGTTTTTTTTCTGGGTGCCAAAGGAAGGGGAAAGGACTTCAAAGGTATTTTACCAGTTTTGCTTACATTTTTTATAAAGCAAAGTATATGCTATTGCTGTAATCATACTGCAGGATCCTGTTATGTGTGTTGACATATTTGCCATTACAGTAGACTTTTAAAAATATTGTTATTTCCCATTAAGTATTTATGTGGTTTATGTTGATGCAGGGCAGCTGTTCGGCAGACTACTTAGAAATCCATTATCAAGTGCATTCTAAAGCATTATTTTGTAGTATCCCAAGAAACACTACTCATACATAGTGCCCACCCAAAATGTCAGGTCTGGCTACGCCACTGCCCTGACTTGAATTTATGTATTACTGCAAATTTTGTTAAATAATCCATTAGTTGTTGTGTTACCAATCCCTCCATCATTTTGGTCAGCAACGGTATTGAGGCCACTGGTCTGTAGTTCGTAAGATCGTTGATCTTGGTTGTTACGTTCTTGGGAATTGGTGTGAGTATGATCTCGCCTTTGTCCTTTGGGAATTATCCTTCTGTTTGCATGTATGTAATATGTTTGGTGTTGCATTTGATGAACCACTCTGGTGGGTTTTTCATCATATAGTTGGGGCATTTGTCTAATAGACATTTCGCATGTGTGTATTTTGTCAGTAGTGCTTTTACTGCACTCATGTTGGGTGGATCAAATGTGGACTAGATTATGTCTGCCAAGGTATGGAAGGTTTTTTTTTCGCAGTCTTGTAAGAAGTCAGCGATGGTTGTTTGCGGTGTCGCAAGGGTAGTTCTTGTCTGTTATTTTTTGTTTGAAATATTGCCCTAGTTCACCTGCAGTAGGTAGTGTTTCGGTTGTTGCAAGTACTTCCTGGGTTTTGAAAATAATGGGTCCTGCCAGAACAGTTTGGGCAACGGAAGCCATGGGCTTTCTACTATCCTGAAAAGGATTGTATGTTCCCTCTAAATACTTAATTACCCTGCCCTTGTATCTGCTTATGACGGTTTTACACAGTCTGGGCAGTAGCAAGCTCCACAATTAGAAAGAAACCCAGTATTCAATAAATATAGTAAGATAGTTTATTAGCATCAGTATCTTACCCAAAGGCAGTACAGGCAAATTAGGCATTCATCTCCAGTACATGATGGAACACCGCTTCACACAGCATGTGCAGTCTGATCTCTCTCCTCAGCCTTCTGCACCCCTCTGCCTTCTGGAGTCTTCTGTAGCCTTCGACCCAGCCGTCTGCAGCCTTCTGATCTAATACCCTTTAGGCTGCCCTTGTTATACCCTTCTGACCCTATTCATTTCAATGGACCCTAGCTTTCTCACCAGAGCTCTTGGCCCTTATCAGTTGATAAGAATGACTTCACATGTTCCCAAACTCTAAGTATAAACAAAATATGTTCAGGGCAACATCTGTGAAGAAATGACTTCACAGGTCATTTTGCCCTCTTCAGCTCCCCCTCCCTCTACTTGCACCTGACCCATTACTATCTTTCATTAGCCAAAACATCTTCGCTCATGACTTCTCGCAGGTGCCAGTCCCAGCACTGTTGACAAGAGCAAAAGTCCCCCTCCCTTGTCAGCTCTGTGGGAACTCACTTCAGCTTGTGCTGCAGTGAAATGTATTTTGTATCAGATGATAGCTAGTCCCAGGGGCCTGCATAGCAGGAGGCCTTGAGGCAGGTGGAGACCCACTTGATGCCTCGCTGCTCCCAGTGTGTCTCGGTCTCTCAGCAGCCATTCCTACCTCTACTCCCAATATCGAATATTCCCTCGATGCCTATGTCGAGGCCACCAACCTTGATGCCGATGCAGACGTCGAAGGACCGGACCGAGTCCCAAAAAGCTTTTCACGTTGGGCTTCTGAGCCAGTTGAGTCCTTTTCTTCATATGAAGACAAAGGGCACAACAAGCTGGGCTATGGTCAGCCCAAGGCACTGGATACACCACAAATGTGTATCAGTACCTGAGATGGTCCGGTTGCATCGAGTACAGTGTTTGAAGCCACTGGGAGTCTTTGAGGACATGGAAGGGAAGACTGTGCTGGCAAAATCAAAAAACGCGATGGTGCTAGAAAAAAAAGCACCAAAAAGGGAGAAGACCCGGCCGAGGCCTAAACACGACCGCTGTAAAATAAAAGAAAACTTAAACGCGAGACAAAGTCTAAGGTAGTAACGGAAGGGGAAACTACTGGGGGGTTTTTTGTTTGTTTTTTTTATAAAACAAAACGAAAAAAAGAAGACAAGCAACAAAGAAATCGCAAAAAAAAAAAAAAAAAATCACAAAACTAGGGCACTAAAGGCTCTTTCCCAGGCGAAATGAGGAGCCACAGAGAAAACTGCTGCTCCTCACGCAGAAAATAAACTGAGGAGCGCGGTCACGCAACAGGCAGGAAGGCACGCCACGCATGCCCGGTGCGGTACACCATGCATGCCAGAAGGCTCTAGCAAATACTTGTTAACTTTGCTATGGAAAATGCCGGTTCCCGGGCCGACGCAGATCATTGACCCACTTGTGAGAATGATTCAACCTACTTGTCCTTGGAGAAATATGGGTTTTCTGGTCGTCTTTTTTTTCTCGGTAATCAAGATGCTCTATTTGTCCCAAGGGCAAAATTAGTGGTTAATGGTTTGGAATCAGTGGATTTTAGAATATCTCAGGGGATGAGAAAGGGTTGTCCTCTCTCATCCCTTCTCTTCGCATTGACTTTGGATCCCTTAATCAGAGACTTAATGACCAACCCGGCTATTCAGGTGGCACCTTTCACTGATGAGCTTCTGGTGGGGGGCACAGTTTCCCCTTACATTGGGCGGAACATTCCTTTAAATACTTGGGGAGTTATTTGACAATGGAGGTATCTGCACTATGAATGTCTCTAAATTGATGGAGGCCCTAAACACCAACTGAAGAGCTGGAGAAATCTACCCCGACACTAGAATTAGTCTTGTGCATATGGTAATTTTTCCTAAATGGCTCTATCTTTTACAAATACTTCCACTACTTTGTTGCAAAAAGATTTGAAGTGTCTCAATCATTTGGTATCTCAATTTTGTTGGGCAGGTAGGAAACCAATACAGAGATTTCACTTTTTGGTAGGAAGTTGGGGTCAGGGGGCTTTAGGTTTGACTAATATGAAGCTGTGTAACCAAGCATATTTGCTGCACCATGTGGACAACTGGATGTTGCAGCAGTGCTCTTATACCCCACTGGAGACAGAACTAGCATATTATGCTCCATACAACTTCTATTCTTTATTGCACAGTCAGCAGTCCCGACTTCCTCAGCACTTTTGACATAGCGTATTGCTTTGCTCACTGTGGAGTATGTGGAATGTGCTCACTGCAAAACCATCTCTAAACTCTCCAGGTCTTATTGCCAACTTGACCCCTGTCCCAACTACCTTTTGAAAGGTAGCCCCAACATGTTTTATGTCAGGTCACACCACCCACTTAAACTTCCTACTCCAACGAGGCTCCTTCCCCACCAAACATGACAATATATTACTAACACCTATATCAAACAATATTACCAACTACCGTCCAATCGCCTCCATCCCTCTAATCACAAAACTGATGGAAAACAAAGTGACCTCGCAACTCAACGAATATATTCAGAAATTCTCTATCCTACACGAATCACAGTCGGGCCATAGCACTGAAACGGTCCTTCTTACCTTAATATCCAAATTCAAACAAGAAATAGCAATTGGAAACCATATCCTCCTTCTACAATTTGACTTATCCAGCGCTTTTGACATGGTAGATCACTATCCTAACTAAACTTCTGGACAAACTTGGGATCAGCAGCAATATCATAAACTGGATAAAAAGCTTCATTACCACAAGATCTTACCAAGTCAAAGGGACTACAAATATATCATCCCCATGGTCATCAGAATGCGGGGTACCACAGGGATCTCTGCTTTCCCCGATATTCTTCTACGCTGACGACATCACCATATTTATCCCCTTTAAATCCAATCTATCTGAAATCTCCGATAAAATAAATACAGGCATGACCACCCTAACCTCTTGGGCTAACGCTTTCAAGATGAAATTAAACAAAGAGAAAACACAGTGTCTAGTCCTTTCATCTCAATACTCTCCACTCCTCCCGACTACTCTCAGCACCCCAGACGTTTGACTCTCCATATCTGACAACCTAAAAATCGTTGGAGTAATGATTGATAACCATTTATTATTCAAAAACCATGCTAAATCCATCACAAAAAAAATGTTCAACATGATGTGGATACTGAAATGAGTGAAATCATATCTTCTCTTGGATACTTTCCAGAACCTGGTACAATCCACAGTACTCACACACGCAGACTACTGCAACAGTGTTTTCTTAGGATGTAAGACCCTAATCCTAAAAAAAAACTTCAGACTACCCAAAACACAGCAGCCAGACTTATCTTTGGCAAGTCAAGATTTGAATGCGCAACACCTCTTCGAGAGAAGCCTCAATTTACACCTTCCCAACTGCAAAGGAATTAAATACAAAACCTCCTATGCATCCAGTTTCTCCTTTTTGGGCAGCCAGCTTTGTAACGCTCTACCAAGATCCATCCGAACAATCAACACTATCTACCCTTCAGAAAAATGTTGAATACCCATCTCTTCAAGAAAGCTTACCCCTAATGACCCAACTTAACTTTTTAAGCCCACCCACATGACTCCTGTCCTGACGATTATCATACCTAGACCATGTCTGCCAATCTCCTTATGCTCATCCCCCAATCTTTTCTTCTCCATCCTCCCTACACCATACCCCTCCCAATCTCTTTTCCTTTTGCTCATCCTATCTTTGTTTACCTCTCCATGTTCAATTTACATATCCTTAAAACCCCACTATTACTATGTTTACTACAATTTGTAATATTCTCCTTCAAGACTTTGTAATTCTATTTACTATGTAACCCGCATTGAACCTGCTATGTGTGGGAAAGCGCGGGGTACAAATGTAATAAATAAATAAATAAATAAATAAAAATCTATTCTGTAAAATGTGTTTGGTGGCACATGAACCTATTCTACAGTATTGGACACTCTCAGGACCTCCGGCATATTGGCACTGGAAGAATCAGTTGCACCTCTAGGCAATATGGGAGACTAGAGATGCTAAGGGCTCACTCAAATGCAAAAAGCAGTTCCTGCTGGTGTGGGATTCTTACTTGCAGATACTTAGCCCATGAGGACATAGTCTGCTACTTAATACCATATAGAAGACGTAGCTTACTACTTAATACCATATAGAGAGGCAGTTATCTTTGTATAGAATTTGTTAACTTTACCAACACCCTTCGATTTGGGGATTGGGATAGGGAGGGATATAGATTGGGGATCCTTTCCCCTGTCGTAAACTCAGGAGCCATAAGAACACAGGTTCTTCTTTTGGATATGGGCAAAGGGGTGGGTTATAGTGATCAATGGATATTAGGGGAGGATAAGGGAAGGAAGATGTTTTGTATTTATTTAAAATATATCATTCTGGGCCCTTTTACAAAGGCGCATAAGGGCCTATGCATTTCCAGAGCGCGCCAAATTGGCATTACTGCCCAGCTACCATGTGCCCCAGGTGGTTAATTCTGAATTTGGCATGCGCCAAAAGCACAGGGTAGAAAATATTTTCTATTTTCTACTGTGTGGCACTTACCTCGTGGTAAATGGCAGTGGGCACATGCTACATGCTTACTGCCCAGGTAGTGTGTGAGGCCTTACCGTAAGTCAATGGGTGGCAGTAAGGTCTCAAGCCGAAAATGGGCACACACTGGTTTTTATTTTGCCGAACGTCCATTTTCCGGCTCCTTAAAAAAAGGTCCTTTTCCAGGATGCGGTAAAAACTGGTCTGGCATGCACTCAAAAGACGCACTGGCACTGCCGCAAACCACTTTTTGCAACTGCTTAGTAAATGGCCACTCTGTTGTTATTCTGTTTAATTTTTCAATAAAATTGTTTAAACATAAAAAATTTAAAAATAAAATAAAATACAACGTAAATAAAAAATAAACTGTAATTCCACTAGCTACCCATAAAAAGAACAAAATTATACTATGGTATATCTTTGTACCACACATTCGCATTGCTGTACATTTACTTTACCTTCTGCATGACTTTCCTTGCCCACTTCAATTGTTTAATGTACCACTGTGCTGCAGGAATAGAGCAACGAGCTGCTCGCAAAAGCAGGAGGATTCGCTGAAGGACTCCTGAAACTTTTTGCCGATAAACTTTCTCAGCTCTTAAATGCGCATCATCTTGACCACCCTGGGGAATAAAAATGATAAAATACTCATTACCACTAGATCAGTTACATATAAGTAGACTGAAAAGTTACTTTGAATGAGCAAGCCACACAGCTTTGAGCAAATGTGTACAATGTATATATGAAAGATGCATTCATTCAAAATTTGTGCAGGATGCCTAGGTCAGGAAATCTTCCATAAAAGCATAAAAATTATTTAGTATTGCAGCTCTAAAACTAGAATTATATAAGAGTTGGGATATTAGACTACCATTGGTGACTTATTTCACATGAGCAGTTCACTGTTATCTGCTCATGACTTTCTAATTTCCTCAAGAGTCATTCATGAGGTACTTTGTCAAATGCCTTTTGAAAATCCAGATACACATTGTTGACTGGCTCACCTTTATCCACATGTTTCTTCTCCATTTCAAAGAAATGTATAACATTGATGAGGCAATTTTTCCCCCTATCAAACCCATGCTGGCTTTGTCTCATTATTTCATGCCTATGTATATGCTCATTAAGTGGCCCTTTTACTAAGACACATAGACGCATACAATGCATGTCAAATTAGAACTACTGCCTGGCTACCACATGCCTCGGGCGGTAATTCTAATTTTGACACGCGAAAGAAGATAATTTTTATTTTCTACCACATGGCGCTAACTGGGCAGTAATCGCCAGTGTACAAACGCTGACGATTACTGCCCGGTTAACACGCGAGATCTTACTGCTTAGTCAATAGGTGGTGGTAGTAAGGTCTCAGGCCCAAAATGGACACATGCTGATTTTTATTTTGCCGCATTTAAAAATTTTTAATGACATGAGACCACAAAGAGTGAACTGCAAGTTATTGCAGGTAGAAGGAGCCAAAAATAAAAAGCCAAATGCCTTGTACATTCCAGTCTAGTTCATTTTTGGCCTGGGAGGATCAATTGATAATCGTTAATAGACCGGAGAACCCGTGCTAGAGTGTAAGGAATAGTAAGAGCAGCTAGATAATCTGGATAGCCCATTTTAAACGCTTTGAAAGTAAGAAATGCAATTTTATAAGTAATTCTTTGGATAACAGGTAGCCAGTGGTGTTTTCTAAACAACGGAGTAACGTGATCTGATTTCTTCGCATGAGATAATAATCTGTCACATTCTGTACAGTCTGCAACTTTTTCAATAAAAAATGTGTAAGGTCAGCAAAGACAATATTACAATAGTCCAATTTGGTTATAAGAAGGAAGAAAATAAGAACATGAAATGTATTATCATCAAAGAGATGTCTTACTGAACGCAACTGCCAGAGAACGAAAAACTAGTCTTGTATAGCTGAGAAACTTGTGCAAGCAAAAGGTAACTTAGAATCAAGAATACTTCCAAAATATTTAAATGATTTCACTGGCACAACAGGATTGCAAAATGAGATAGTGTTTGTTGGAGAAGACAAGCAATTTGTAATCCAGTATGCAACAGTTTTATCTTCACTAAGCACTAATTTGTGATCAAATAACCAGTTTAAACAGTCCTGAAGTGGACCTAGGTGTGGTGAAAAAGGGTCTGCTAGATAAAGTAAAAGGATATCGTTTGCATAAAAATAGGCAGATATACCTTTAGAGTGAATAAGACTAGCCAAAGTACTTAGAAACAGATTAAAAAGACGAGGTGGAAGTACCACAGTGTGAAGGCTGAACATTGGAACAGATCTTGGAAGAAATCACTTTTACAGACCGTCCTGACAAAAAAGATGAAAACCAATTCAGAACAGTACCAGAGATCCCCAAAGCAGATAATTGAGAAAGAAGTTGGATGAGTCAGATCAAAAGCTGCTGACAGATCTAGTGAGACAGTCAGTGGTCTGTAAAAGAGTGTATATCACCAAGAAGTGCTGCCAAAACTGTTTCAGTACTGTAATTTTGCCGGAAAACCCGACTGCCAAGGATTTTTCGATAAAAGATGGAAGTTGATACAAGACAACTTTTTCCAAGATCTTGGACAAAAAAAACAAAGGTACAATTCAGGTCAACAGTGAGCAGGGACCGCTGGGTCCAATGATTTATTTTTAATAATGGGCTGAATAATAGCCATCTTCCATAAAAGAGGCACCTGGCCAAAATTCAGACTGTGATTAACCATCTTTAATAAAGGTTGAAGAACATTCAACTCCAGTATCTTTAGCCATGTGGCAGGAAAGGGGTCTAAGGCACAATGTGTAGCTCTCAGAGATTATAGTACTTTTTTTTTAAAGATTCCATAGCTTGAAGCTGGAAAGAAGACCTCTTTGCAGTACTGATACAGAAAAGTGGGAAGAGGGGAGTATTCCGGGATCAGTAGGCAACTGCAGTGGGACATCACTCACGGTGGTCAGCTTCATATTAGCAGCAAAAGATGAAAAAGGAGGGAAAACCTTCTGTAAGTCACAAATCTTGGGACAGAAGAATTAAGATAAATATTGAGCCATTGGCATTAAGCCACTAATGTTTCCACAAGGGCCAAGTGTTTGTCTATAGAAATGAAAGATCTCTTTGGAAATATTTGATGTTCTTTTTAACCTTTCTGTATGTGAAGAAACAGTGTGTTTTAAGCCTGTAAAATGTATTGGATATTTTCCTAGCTAAATTAATTCTGAAGAGTATTTCTCTAGTTTGGCCATCAGATGGTACATGTTTATGCTTAAAGCTGTTACAGAGGATTGACTTCTCTTTCTTTTAGTTAAAACACAGATAATAGGAAGTGCCTGTAGTGATGTAACCAGTTTTTATTTGAAACTTGACTGCTGTGGGTTTTGGCTGGCCTGGAGTTTGAAATTACCCAGCAGATGCTGGCTGTTGCTACAGTCTTAGCCCGGGAGGAATGAGAGACAGATCCCTTTGCGGAGGCTCTGTGAATTATATATCCTGATCTTCCCAGGTACTGTTTAGACAGTATATAGATGTTCAGTTGCGTTATAATTGATCCATATGTCAGTTATTTGTTAATGTTTGCACTATTTTGTTGCACTGTTCAATATTTTTTTTTTAAGAGAACATACATAATTGTTTCTTCGCTCTGATTGTCCAGTCCAATAAAGAATCCAAGTGGTTTGTGTGTTGGGTCTGTGAGTGCTCTCTGGGAACTGTGGGACCCCTGGGAGTGTGGCTCCAGTAACCCAGAAATCACTGTGGATATTTTGAGAGCGGGAGACTCGACCAGAGGTGGTTCTGACCCAGTCAGTGGAAGAAGGGTGCTAGTGTAGAGCACAAGCAGCAGGTGCAGGCAGACCCTTTAAGTGATACAAAGTACCACTTTATTCACAGACTCGACACAGTACCGTGTTTCGGCCACCGGCCTGCTTCAGGAGTCTTAAATGTTTCCAAACAGACTACAGAGTGACGTATCAAAACTTCAAGGGTCTTTCTAAAGACCATTTTATTTTCCAACTGATCCTTATTTCCTTATCTCCAGATCGATTCTTAGTACCAGAATCATTTAATCATTGTAAGGTCTTCAAGATCTTGTGCCTTTTAATTTGCATGACAAAAACCTCAGATCCTGGTTCTTCATCCTAACCCATGGAATATGGACCTGAACTCAAGGCCTTGTATCTTCCAATGAAGAAAGCCCCCCTCCCCAAGGTCTCCCTTCCGACTCCTCCAACTCTGAAAAGGCCCTGGAAACCTACGAACTGTTTAATACATAACTCAATAGTTTCCTCATGTCCCAAGGAAACCCACTTTCCTTTCCAAGAACTACCCATGCACCCAACCCAACCCCATACCAAAGATACATGGGACACCTATTTCTTTCCTCATCAGTCATATATGATGTGTTTAGGCTCTCTCTGCCCACAGACTCCTGTAAATTCCTACCCAATTTTAACCACCTCCTACCCAATACATTTGTATAAAACTCCTACGTGACTACCCAGAACTTTATGTCAACCCACCCCGCTCACAGTTTCACTCTTCTGTTTCCCTTTGCAACCTCCTTTATTATATCATTCACAACACCCTCCACCCAATCCATCCCCAAATCTCCACACTCAATATCACTTACACCCCCAACTATTCACATCCTCCTTTACTTATTCATTCAACCATACATGCATGCAATATAAACAACACTGTACCCCCTAATAGCCAGCTAGGAACTGAAGCATAAAATACTGAACAAAACAGAACTCTTATGTCACCACTCCCAGTCACCACCATACAATCTCCAGGCAAAAGGAGAATCAAGTGAGGTTTCCCCCACCCCACTTTCTACCCATGAGATGTGGAGTATTTTTCTTCTTCTTATGTTTGTGTTATGTGGTATATATTTTATTATATTGTCCTCTAGTTTTATAAATTGTACACTGCCTTGACCTGTTCACCAGAAGAGATGGTATAGTAAATATCCAATAAACAAATAAACAATATCCAGGAGAATCTCCCAAGAAACCTCCAATGTTGAAGGTCAAAGTAACGGTTGGGGGATCCAGAATCTCAACAAATGAGAAGATGCCCCAATGGAAGTCCACCATTTGGAATGTATAAGCACAGTTTGGTCTCTTATGGACAGCCCATCACAGGAAATGTAGGCCACTCAATCACCATTGTCCCAGCGGACCTGGTCTTGTCCACTATCTGTTTCTCAAAGTAGTCGCAGACCTCAAAGGGACAGACCAATACATGCAAACTTTGTCATGCTCCAAACACAACCACATGAGATACTGCAGGACAAACAAAATTCCTGCCTGAAACAGGGGAGCACAATGAGAGGAGAACTCTGAGCTGTCATCTGGGGGGGAGTAATCTTGAAAGATGAAAATTGTCTTGCCTTCATATCTATGTAGCAGAGTTGCCTTACTGGATACTAGGTTCCACTTTAGGAGTCACTAACCAAGAAAAAGATCTAGATTTCATTATGGACAATACGCTGAAATCTGCTCGGTATGTGGAGGCAGCCATAAAAGCAAACAGAATGCTAGGATTAGGAAAAGGGACAACAACTACAACAAAGATTATTATAATGCCTCTGTATCACTCCATGGTACAACCTCACCATGAGTATTGTATGCAATTCTGGTCACCGTATCTCAAAAAAGATATAGCGGAATTAGAAAGGGTTCAAAGAAGGGCAACCAAAATGATTAAGGGGATGGAACTTTTCTCATATGAGGAAAGGCTTAAGAGGTTAGGGCTCTTTAGTTTGGAAAAGAAATGGCTCAGGGGGATAAAACAGAGGTCTACAAAATCTTCAGTGGAGTAAAACAGGTACATGTGAATCACTTGTTTACTCTTTTAAAAAGTACAAAGACTAGAAGACACTCCAAGAAGTTACATGGTAATACTTTTAAAATGAATAGGAGAAAATATAATTTTTAACTCAATGAAGTTAAGCTCTGGAACTCATTGCAAAAGGATATGGTAACAGCAATTAGAGTATCTGGGTTTAAAGAAGTTTTCGACAAGTTCCTGGTGGAGAAGTCCCTAACCTGCTATAAAGATAGATAAGGGAAAAGCCAATATTTATCCCTGGGATCAGTAACATGGAGTCTTGCTGCTCTTTCAGATTCTGCCACGTACTTGTGACCTGGATTGATCACGGTTGGAAAAAGGATACTGGGCTAGATGGACCATTAGTCTCACCAAGTATGACAGTTCTTATGTTCTTATCGGGATTTATTAACTGCATTTATGAACATATTCACTCAAGGCAGTGTGCAGCACATACAGCGCAACATAAAATAAATTTTATCATAACACTAGCAACATGATCAAATATAAAATTAATACAATCAATGAGGTAAACTTGGAGGCAGTAAATTAAATTCTAGTGACAAATATGATACAGTATCAGAAATATAAAACAGTCATATAACAGAAATATGTCAGCAGAATACGAATGATACCATATGATAGGCGAATGGAAGAACATTCATATAACATAGATATGATACTCTCAATATCAGTACAATGCAAATCAAACACCATAACAAGCATGCATTAGAACATTAAATTAACAGACATGATGCTCATACTGTTGGTACAATACAATGAAACATCTTAACAGGAAGCCCAATGGGCAAGTGCAGTTGAGACATACAGACAAGACACGATGGATGCTACAAAGTCATTGGGATAAACAGATGGATGGCTAGAAAGAAGGCAAAGTATAATGCAGCTGACTAAGATAAGGCACTGGTCTAAGTTACAGGATGGGCAGCAAGTTAGTTCAGATGCAGAGTGAGTGGACAAGTCACCATATGTATTAAAGACTTGGGAGAAGAGTCAGGCTTTCACCTATTTCCTGAAGCAGAGGTAGTCTTGAGTTAGGTGAATCCCCTCTGGGAGTGAGCTTCAGAGAGTGTGGACTATGGCCAAGAAGACTCACTTGTAGGAATCACATTGTGAGATTTCTTTTTAGGAGGGTACAGATAGTGATGCTTCTTAAAGAGAACCATAAAAGCCTCAAAGGTGTGTGGTGACAAACTTATTCTTTAGGCACTTTGGCCCATGTTATCTGAAGACCCTGAAAATCCAAGAAAAAAACTGAAATCTGGCCCTGTAAGATACTGGTAGCCAGTACAGGGTTTGCTGGAAGGGTGTGATATGGTTGCACTACTTGCAGCACTCTTATCAGTTGTGCGGCAGCATTTCAAATTAGTTGAAACTGGTGCAAATTCTTGTAGGTTTGTCTAATGTACAGGGCACTATAATAGTCCAGTAGTGATGTTATCAGGGCATGGACCACTGTAGTCAGACTCATCTTTTTGATATACTGGGAGAGATTTCATAGTTGCCATAGGTGACAAACAGTTTTTAAAGATTTGAATTTGCAGGATCAAAAGGAAGTGTATCCCAAAATTCCTGACCTGTGATTTTAGGGAGAGTTCTACTTCTGAAATGGTAGTTTGAAGTCAGGTACCTCACTACTTGTGTGATAGGAACCCACAGAATCTCTGTTTTGCTTAGGTTCAGGCAAAGTTTGTTGGGGGGGGGGGTTCCCATTCCTAAGTTGCTGTTAGAAAGGCAGTCAATTTACGCAAATCTGTGAATAGACATCAACTAAACCTTGCACAGCTAAAGGCTTGGAGGTAGATATTAAATACAATAGATGACAGTATGGATCACTGTGGTACCCTGCAGTTCAGTGCCCAGGGTAATGATGTGCTATTGCTAAACAGAACTGTGCCACCAATACCTGTTTCTGCAGCATGATATTTATGAATCACTTTGTTGAAGGCTGCAGAAAATCCAGCATCAGTATCAAAGCAGAACCCCTGGCACAATTTCTGTGGAGATTGTCAAAAAAGAATATGAAAACTGTAATTAAGTTGAATGCAGACTGTTCTGTAAGTTTAGCCAAAAAAGGGATAGTAGAAACTGGCCAGTAGTTTTCAAGCTTGTCCTGTTCAAGGGACTTTTTCAGTAGGGGGCCCATTACAGCAGTTACCCTTACTCAAAAGCGGTGTTAACAGATTTTTTTCTTTCTAGCTGTACTATCTTTGCTGGATAGGGGTCAAAGAGGCAGGATGTGGGCCATAAGCGGTTTTTCAAAAATCTTCTCCGTCACCTGGTTGAATCAGTTACAGATGGCTGTGCATTTGTGTTTGTGTGTGTGTGTGTGTGTGGGGGGGGGGTGTTCATTATCTGGTGGGATGCTCAATGGAACTACCCGTAGCTCCTGTGGAGACCTTTAATTTTGTTGGCAAAGTATGTAGCAAAATCATTGCTGGTTGGTTGTAATTGGGAAGGCTGGTTCTGTTGTGGTGTTTTCAGTAGACCATTAACTATTTTGACTAGCTGCTTGGTTGAATTTGCAGCCTGTTCAATGCATTGAGAGAAATAAATAAATATTGTTTTGGGGTTTTTTTGGTTATTGTTAAGACCTGGCAGTACATTTTTTTGTAGTTGAACTTGTCTTAATCTAGGAGAGAGTTCCGCCATTTTCTTTCAAGTTTACATCCTTGACACTTAAGGACCCATTGTACTAGATAGAACCACCAAGAACATTTCTGTTTGAGCATAGGACCTTTTTAGTGAGACCATTTTTTCTAAGGCTACCACTAAGGGTATGTACTGCTATGGTTTTACAGCCTGCTTTACTGACACAGACTACTCAGTAATTACTGTGGATTCTTTTGGATTCGTATTAGATAAATGAGACCTTTATTAGAGGTTCTAAATTCTATACAATGATTAGCTTTATAACTGAAAAGAAACAATACCTATAAAGAATCATTATATCACTGGTCCCTACATCTAAACAATGCTAGGAGTTCCTAGACCAGGAAAAGAAGCAATACACTATACATTCATCATATCTATACATACATCATATAAACAATCATTACATCACTAGTCCTTACATCATCCAGGCTCTTATCAGCTGGGGAGGCCCTGTTCACAGCGAAAACCAGGAGTTTCTTTGACCAGGAAATAGATGAGCTTCCCCATTTCACTGACAGAAACTCCCTTTTTTAATAGGCTGTTCAGAAATAAGGAAAATTACAGAATGCTTGAGAATTTCTCTGTTTAGGTAAACAAGCCATACTGTGGGAATGTGGTCACATGTTTCCCAATCCAGGTGGCCAGTCTGAACTTGAAAATAGGCTCCACCTCTCCCTTCACATACCAAATTAATTAGAGCTGTGTCTTATCTTCTACATTGCAACTTATTTTCACACAATCAAAGTTAATCATTTTTAAATAGAATTACTTCTATTCACAAATACAGACCCCAAGTGAACTTGTTGGTCAAGGCAGATAGAGTTGAAAAGCAGTCTCTAAAATCCTTTTTATTACAGGGTACATTCCAGATGTCAAACTGTTGTTGAATTTCCTTACAAACTCTGGTGTAATTCATCTGTTTTAGGGTAGTCCTTTATAAAAAATTAAATTAGAAAAGGATCTATCCATGATAGGAATGTTACCCTGATACCATCAGCCTTGTGTTCAAACATGTCATCCCCTTTGCAGAACATATAGGGGGGTTCATTTTCAAACCAGAAAAACGTACAAAATGCAGCATAACGCAGCAGATGGATGTTTTTCTTGAAAAAGTCCAAATTGCTATTTTCGAAATACATTTTAAGATGTTTTTCTATGCAGTTCGTCTGCAGTGCATCCAAATCATGAGGAGTTATGTTGTGGGCAGGATTTGGGCATTCCCAGAACGTGGATGC
Source organism: Microcaecilia unicolor (assembly GCF_901765095.1). Taxonomy (NCBI): domain Eukaryota; kingdom Metazoa; phylum Chordata; class Amphibia; order Gymnophiona; family Siphonopidae; genus Microcaecilia; species Microcaecilia unicolor. The sequence goes on from NC_044032.1 coordinate 73,932,906, forward strand.
TTTTCTGCCATAACAGAACAAAACAAAAGTGTCCAGGGCTGAGTTGGACATTTTGGTCTGGACCTGTTTCAATCATGACCATCAAAAAAAGGTGCCCTAAATGATCAGATGATCACTGGAAGGATTAAGGTATGACCCCCCCCCCTTAATCCCCCAGTGGTCACTGACCCCCTCCCACCCCCCAAAGACGTGAAAGAAAGTGAATGATACATACCTGTAGCAGGTGTTCTCCGAGGACAGCAGGCTGATTGTTCTCACGACTGGGTGACGTCCGCGGCAGCCCCCACCAACCGGAAAAGGCTTCGCGGGACGGTCGGCACGCAGGGCACGCCCACCGCGCATGCGCGGCCGTCTTCCCGCCCGTGCGCGACCGCTCCCGCCAGTTGAATGACAAGCAATAAAATATGAAACACAACTCCAAAGGGGAGGAGGGAGGGTAGGTGAGAACAATCAGCCTGCTGTCCTCGGAGAACACCTGCTACAGGTATGTATCATTCACTTTCTCCGAGGACAAGCAGGCTGCTTGTTCTCACGACTGGGGTATCCCTAGCTCTCAGGCTCACTCAAAACAAGAACCCAGGTCAATTGAACCTCGCAACGGCGAGGGTATAACAGAAATTGACCTACGAAGAACAACTAACTGAGAGTGCAGCCTGACCAGAATAAATTCGGGTCCTGGAGGGTGGAGTTGGATTTACACCCCAAACAGATTCTGCAGCACCGACTGCCCGAACCGACTGTCGAGTCGGGTATCCTGCTGGAGGCAGTAATGAGATGTGAATGTGTGGACAGATGACCACGTCGCAGCTTTGCAAATTTCTTCAATAGTGGCTGACTTCAGGTGGGCCACTGACGCTGCCATGGCTCGAACACTATGAGCCGTGACATGACCCTCAAGAGCCAGCCCAGCCTGGGCGTAAGTGAAGGAAATGCAATCTGCTAGCCAATTGGAGATGGTGCGTTTCCCGACAGCGACCCCTAGCCTGTTAGGGTCGAAAGAAACAAACAATTGGGCAGACTGTCTGTGGGGCTGTGTCCGCTCCAAGTAGAAGGCCAATGCTCTCTTGCAGTCCAATGTGTGCAACTGACGTTCAGCAGGGCGGGTATGCGGCCTGGGGAAGAATGTTGGCAAGACAATTGACTGGTTAAGATGGAACTCCGACACCACCTTCGGCAGGAACCTTGGGTGGGTGCAGAGCACTACTCTGTTGTGATGAAATTTGGTATATGGAGCATGAGCTACTAGGGCTTGAAGCTCACTGACCCTACGAGCTGAAGTAACTGCCACCAAGAAAATGACCTTCCAGGTCAAGTACTTCAGATGGCAGGTATTCAGTGGCTCAAAAGGAGGTTTCATCAGCTGGGTGAGGACGACGTTGAGATCCCATGACACTGTAGGAGGCTTGATAGGGGGCTTTGACAAAAGCAAGCCTCTCATGAATCGAACGACTAAAGGCTCTCCAGAGATGGCTTTACCTTCCACACGATAATGGTAAGCACTAATCGCACTAAGGTGATTCCTTACTGAGTTGGTCTTGAGGCCAGACTCTGATAAGTGTAGAAGGTATTCAAGCAGGTTCTGTGCAGGGCAAGAACGAGGTTCTAGGGCCTTGCTCTCACACCAAACGACAAACCTCCTCCACTTGAAAAAGTAACTCTTTTTAGTGGAATCCTTCCTGGAGGCAAGCAGGACCCGGGAGACACCCTCCGACAGACCCAACGCAGCGAAGTCTACGCCCTCAACATCCAGGCCGTGAGAGCCAGAGACTGAAGGTTGGGGTGCAGTAACGCTCCGTCGTTCTGCGAAATGAGAGTCGGAAAACACTCCAATCTCCACGGTTCTTCTGAGGACAACTCCAGAAGAAGAGGGAACCAGATCTGACGGGGCCAAAAGGGCGCTATCAGAATCATGGTGCCGCGGTCGTGCTTGAGCTTCAGTAAGGTCTTCCCCACCAAAGGTATGGGAGGATAAGCATACAGGAGGCCGGTCCCCCAATGGAGGAGAAAGGCGTCCGACGCTAGCCTGCCATGTGTCTGAAGTCTGGAACAGAACAGAGGCAGCTTGTGGTTGGTCTGAGAGGCGAAAAGGTCCACCGAGGGGGTGCCCCACTCTCGGAAGATCTTGCGTACCACTCTGGAATGGAGCGACCACTCGTGCGGTTGCATGACTCTGCTCAGTCTGTCGGCCAGACTGTTGTTTACGCCTGCCAGGTATGTGGCTTGGAGGAGCATGCCAAACTGGCACGCCCAGCGCCACAGCCCAACGGCTTCCTGACACAGGGGGCGAGATCCGGTGCCCCCCTGCTTGTTGACGTAATACATTGCAACCTGATTGTCTGTCCGAATTTGGATAATTTGGCAGGACAGCCGATCTCTGAAAGCCTTCAGCGCGTTCCAGATCGCTCGGAGCTCCAGGAGGTTGATCTGCAGATCCTTTTCCTGGAGGGACCACAGACCCTGGGTGTGAAGCCCATCGACATGAGCTCCCCAACCCAGGCGAGATGCATCCGTCGTCAGCACCTTCGTGGGCTGCGGAATTTGGAATGGACGTCCCAGGGTCAAATTGGTCCGGATGGTCCACCAGAGCAGTGAAGTGCGGCAACTGGTGGAGAGGCGGATGACATCCTCTAGATTCCCGGTGGCTTGGAACCACTGGGAAGCTAGGGTCCATTGAGCAGATCTCATGTGAAGACGAGCCATGGGAGTCACATGAACTGTGGAGGCCATATGACCCAGAAGTCTCAACATCTGCCGAGCTGTGACCTGCTGAGACGCTCTGGTCTGCGAAGCGAGGGACAGGAGGTTGTTGGCCCTCGCTTCGGGAAGGAAGGCCTGAGCCGTCTGGGTATTCAGCAGAGCTCCTATGAATTCCAGAGACTGGGTTGGCTGGAGATGGGACTTTGGGTAATTTATCACAAACCCCAGCAGCTCCAGGAGTTGAATAGTGCACTGCATGGACCGGAGGGCTCCTGCCTCCGAGGTGTTCTTGACCAGCCAATCGTCGAGATATGGGAACACGTGCACTCCCAGCCTGCGTAGGTACGCCGCCACCACCACGAGGCACTTTGTAAACACTCGTGGGGCGGAGGCGAGCCCAAAGGGCAGCACACAATACTGAAAGTGCCGTGCGCCCAGGCGGAATCTGAGATACTGTCTGTGAGCTGGCAGTATCGGGATGTGAGTATATGCATCCTTTAAATCCAGGGAACATAGCCAATCGTTTTTCTGAATCATTGGCAGAAGGGTGCCCAAGGAAAGCATCCTGAACTTTTCTTTGACCAGGAATTTGTTCAGGCCTCTCAGGTCTAGGATGGGATGCATCCCCCCCTGTTTTCTTTTCCACAAGGAAGTACCTGGAATAGAATCCCTGCCCTTCCTGCCCGGGTGGTACGGGCTCGACCGCATTGGCGCTGAGAAGGGCGGAGAGTTCCTCTGCAAGTACCTGCTTGTGATGGGAGCTGAAGGATTGAGCTCCCGGAGGACAATTTGGAGGCAGGGAGGCCAAATTCAGGGCGTATCCGCACCGCACTATTTGGAGAACCCACTGGTCGGAGGTTATGAGAGGCCACCTTTGGTGAAAAAATTTTAACCTCCCCCCGACCGGCAGATCGTCCAGTACGGACACTTTGAGGGCGGCTATGTTCCCGTGGATCCAGTCAAAAGCCCGTCCCTGGCTTTTGCTGTGGAGGCGCAGGGGGCTGCTTAGGCGCACGCTGTTGACGGGAACGAGCGCGCTGGGGCTGTCCCTGTGCCTGACGAGGCCTTTGGGCCGGCTGGTTGTACCTACGCTTTGCAAAAGAATAGGGTGCAGCCTGCCGGGCCCGGGAAAAACGTCCACCTGCTGAGGTGGATGCTGAAGGCGCCCGGTGGGAGAGCTTGTCGAGAGCGGTTTCCCGCTGATGCAGTTGGTCCACCATCTGCTCGACCTTCTCACCAAAAATGTTATCCCCCCGGCAAGGGACGTCGGCCAGTCTCTGCTGGGTGCGGTTGTCCAGGTCAGAGGCACGCAGCCATGAAAGCCTGCGCATCACTATACCTTGGGCCGCAGCACGAGATGCCACGTCACAGGTGTCATAGATACCCCTGGACAGGAACTTTCTGCACGCCTTCAGCTGCCTGACCACCTCCTGATAAGGCCTGGACTGCTCCGGCGGGAGCTTATCGACCAGGTCCGCCAGTTGTTGCACATTAGTCCGCATGTGGATGCTCATATAGAGCAGGTATGACTGGATGCGGGTCACGAGCATGGAGGATTGGTAGGCCTTCCTCCCAAACGAGTCCAGAGTGCGAGACTCCCACCCCGGGGGCGCCGAGGCGGTATCCCTCGAACTCCGTGCCCTCTTGAGAGCAGAATCCACGACCGCCGAGTCATGGGGCAATTGGGGCCGCATTAACTCTGGGTCAGAGTGGATCCTGTACTGGGACTCTGCTTTCTTGGGAATGGTGGGGTTAGTTAACGGTCGCACCCAGTTCCGAAGCAGTGTCTCCTTGAGGACATTGTGCAGCGGTACCGTGGAGGACTCTCTAGGTGGTGATGGATAGTCGAGGACCTCGAGCATCTCGGCCCTCGGCTCTTCCACAGAGACCACGGGAAAGGGAATGCTAATAGACATATCCCGCACAAAGGAGGCAAAGGAGAGACTCTCAGGAGGTGAGAGCTTCCTCTCCGGTGAAGGCGTGGGGTCCGAGGGAAGGCCCGTAGACTCCTCTGAGGAGAAATATCTAGGGTCCTCTTCTTCCCCCCACGAGGCCTCATCCTCGGTATCGGACATAAGCTCGTGGAGCTGAGTCCTGAACCGGGCCCGGCTCGACGTCGAGGCACCGAGGTCTCGGTGTCGTCGAGCGATGGACTTCCGCGCCGGCGGGGACGGAGCTCCCTCCATCGACGTCGACGGGGACTCCACCTGCGTGGCGGTCGAGACCGGCGCCGCAAGCGGCGGCGGTGTCGATGGCCCCGGCGCCGGGCTAGAGCTCGCCGGCGCCACAGACATCGGCGCTGAGGGCGCAAGCACCCCCGGCGCCGGCACAGCCTGGCGCATCAGCCCTTCCAAGATCCCCGGAAGGATGGCTCTGAGGCACTCGTCCAGGCCCGCTGCCGGGAAAGGCGGTGGGGCCGGTAAGGGTGTCAGTGCCAGAAGCTGATGGGGGCCAGGAGACGGCACCGAGGTGCCGGAACCCTGACGCGTCGGTACCTCCACAACCGACGGGGACCTCTCCTCTCGACGATGACGCTTCGGCGTCGCCTCCTCTCCGATGTCCGGATGCACCGAGGGCGACCGGTGACGACGCTTCTTGTTTTTCTTTCGATGCGCATCACCGGCACCGGGAGGTATGGAGGAGGAGGAGGACGATCCCCCTCGGTCCCGAGGAGCCGGGTCAGACAGGGTTCGGTCCCGTGGGCCACGGGCTGAGGGAGTGACCGGGGCCGACTGCCCACGCGGCCGCTCACCTCTACCCTCGCCGGCGGACCGGCGGGCCGACGGGACCTGTTCTCCTGGGGTCGATGCCATCGGTGCCGATGTCTCGGGCATCGATACCGGTACCGAAGGACCGGGCGTCGATACCGATGCCGTCGAGGTCGACGTCGAGGGGCCGGCGCAAGTTCCAAAAAGACGGTCCCGCAGAACTTGCCTCGCAACCTGAGTCCGTTTCCGGAGACCGAGACACAGGGAACACGACTTGATATTGTGCTCCGGCCCGAGGCACCAAGCGTGGGTGTCGGTCTGCGAGATCGGCCGGCCGCAGCGACCACACTTTTTAAATCCACTCGGGACCTTCGAGGACATCGACGGAAAAATCGCGTCGGCGAAGTCAAAGTCGTCAATGGTGGCTGAAATCACACCTCGAAAAAAGAAAACGACCGTGCGGCCACTAGGCCGCAACGCGGCGTCCCCGCTGGAAACGAGGGAAAAAAGGGAGCGCGTGCTCCACACGCTCAGGTTTTTTTTTTTTTTTTTGAAAAAGAAACCGGCGGTAACAAAAACGAAGAGAAAAAGCAACGATCCGCGTAAACGCGATCGAAAATCCGGCAGCTGAAAACAGAGAGAGCGGCAAAGCACAACTCTCTCCAGACGCGGAAAAAAAGGAACTGGCGGGAGCGGTCGCGCACGGGCAGGAAGACGGCCGCGCATGCGCGGTGGGCGTGCCCTGCGTGCCGACCGTCCCGCGAAGCCTTTTCCGGTTGGTGGGGGCTGCCGCGGACGTCACCCAGTCGTGAGAACAAGCAGCCTGCTTGTCCTCGGAGAAACAGTACATACCAGCCTCTATGACTGTGTCAGATGTTATGGCCAGTCCTATTAGAGCAGTAAATATGTCCTTGGCACAATCTAGTGGTCAGTGAAGTGCACTGTGGAGAAGGGGACCCAGACTCATATCCTGTGTTACACTTATGGTGAAAGTGTAAGCCTTCCAAAACCCACTAAAAGCCTACTGTACCCATATAAAGGTGATACCTGCAGCCATAAGGGTTACTGTAGTGGTGTACAGAGTTGGGTACTGTAGGTGAGATCTGTACCTGGGACCTTTTATGTGAAGTCTACCACAGTGCCCCCTAGATGCCCCACTGCTCTGCTGGGATGTCTGTATGGCCAGCCTACTAAGAAATGGTGCATGTTTTGTTTGTTTGTTTTTTAATTATACTTACAATCATATATATCACCAGTTTCCACACAGTGACCAAAGAAATCAAGAATCACAATCACAAGGAAAATTTTCAGTCAACCACAAAGGAAGATAATCTTTCATCCACAATAAAAGTAACAGAACCAAGCACCAAGGAAAAAAAAAAAAAAAGAAAAAAGAAAAACATTATAAATAAGTAACAAGATAAAACGTAATATAGACCCAACACCTCAGCCTGTCTATAGACAGTGAACACTAATCTTTAGGAGTTTGAACATGTATCTTTCAATCTTCCTTTGCCTGTAAAAAGTCCAATAGTTGCTTATGGTCAAAAAACATATATGCTTAACCTCAAAAACTACAATACATACACAAGGAAATTTTAACATAAAGGTGGCACCCAAGGCCAACACCCTTGCCGAAAGACGAAAGGCGGCCTGACATCGCTGGTGTTTCTCTAGCTAAGTCAAGAGAAATATGAATCTTTGATCCCATAAACAGCTTATTCATATAGTGTAAATAGAAACATACCGTATTTTTCGGACTATAAGACGCACCGGACCATAAGACGCACCTAGGTTTTAGAGGAGGGAAATAGGAAAAAAAAAATTTCCCTTTTTCCCTCCTCTAAAACCTAGGTGCTCCGGTGCGTCTTGTCCGAGTTCGGGATCGCCCTCCCCCCGGCCCTGTCACCACTTCTCCCCTACTCACGTCACGCGATGTTCCCTGGTGGTCTAGTGACATCGGGGCAGGAAATAGCCCCCTCTTTCCTGCCCAGCGCGCTGCTCTCCGTCCTCCTGTATGCTGCCTGACGGTCTCGGTGAGATTCAAAATGGCCGCCGAGACTTCAATTCTCGGCGGCCATTTTGAATCTCGCCGAGACCCTCATTCAGCATACAGGAGGACGGAGAGCAGCGCGCTGGGCAGGAAAGAGGGGGCTCTTTCCTGCCCCGACGTCACTAGACCACCAGGGAACATCGCGTGACGTGAGTAGGGGAGAAGTGGTGACAGGGCCGGGGGGAGGGCGATCCCGAACTCGGGGGGAGGGAGGGAACTCGCTACCTTCGGACTATAAGACGCACCCCCCATTTTCCTCCCAAATTTGGGGGGGAAAAAGTGCGTCTTATAGTCTGAAAAATACGGTAATATATTATTATGATCTGGCTCTAAAGCAAAAGTCTCTACTGCCATGGACCTCTGCGTAACTACTTCTATTGAAGATTCCAGAAATTCTGTCAAATTCAATTGATCAGTGTTCCCCCTTAAAACTCCCCCAGAGTCTTTCCCTTCAGTAGAAATATGCTGAACTCTAGTCAATGGAGAAAGGGCTTCCAACGGAATCTTCAAAACCTGAATAAAATACTTCTTCACCATATCTACAGGAGACACCAAAGGGGATCAACGAAGTTTAGGAACCGTAGATTGTTCCTTCGGAGTTATTTTCCATGTATTCAACCTTTCGATGTAGATATAATTTATCCTTCACAAGAGCAGAACTTATCTTATCTCCTGTACTCCACTTACTTTAAGGTCCAGATCACCCAACTTAGCAGAGTGCCGATTGCCCTCATGAGCCAGTGTAACAACAGCTTCAGAAACAGTTTTCAAATCATCAGAATTTCTAGTTGAAAATGTCAGCAAAGAAGAACTGATCTTATGAACAGCATCCCAAAGGGACTCTAGGTCACTGCAGCTGATCTCACCAAACCTTGCACCCCAATCATGGAAGTAGGAGATTTTACAATACCTCTCTCATGTTCTAATATCAACTTGGACAGCTTCTCTTTAACACTTCCCTGCTTCAGGACAGCGCCATCCTGAGGGCAGGAAATCGCTTACAGTGGAATCCCCAACTGCAACGATGAAGAAAACCTCTCTGGAGAATCTGCCACTCATTGGTCCACCTCAGCATTTCTGCTTCCGGGTGGAAGGAGAGCTGCACATTCGATGGGGCTAAGCGACACCCCATTCAAACTGCCACCAATTGCTGGCTCAACAGAAGAGGGGAGTGGGGTAGACAAAGTATTCACCCCAAATACATCCAGTGTTGCCTGTTGAAGCGGGGGTCCTGGTGGAGGTGGCGGGAGACACTCCGAACCTTTCCCTTCCATTTGCCCATCAAGAGCAAAGTTTACCACTCCGCAAGCTAAAAATCGCTGGGTAAGTCACAGCACCCTGCATATATGTCCTATATAAACGCCATCTTGGATCCCGATGGCAGCATGTTTTAATGGTTAGATCAGCCACTCCCATCCCAGTTCTCAGGGAACACCTAGTCCTAACAGGTTTTCAGAATATCCTCAATGAATATTTATGAGGTAGACTTGCATGCAATTGAGGCAGTGCATGCAAATCTCTCTCATGCATACTTACTGTGGATATCCTGAAAACTCGATGGGACTAGGTGTATCCCGAGGACTTGGTCGGGTTAGACAGAAGAGCCAGCAGGGATGGTACAAGAATATTGACCACTTTAGACCAACCTCCAGAGGCCACCATCAATTAATTTTCAGGTACCTAGCCTGACTTCCCCTCTAAGAGTTTGATAATTAAACAACAATAATCACCATCCTACAATTCTATAAAAACACATAACTGGTCATCATACTTTTAAATATTAAAGCTAGTTTTGCAGGAAAAAAAAGTACAAGCTAATGGTGCTTTGTGTGACCATCAGAACTTGTTTTGCTTTATTTGCAGCTGCTTTTTTTTTGTCACTCTAGGTAATCACGTAGTTTTACCTAATGGTTAGTCCACATCTAAGAGCTAGTAAAAACCAAATGGGTATCTTTCAGAAAATGGAAAACAGACTATAATGAAGAAAGTAGGAATGAGAACAAGCAATGACAACTTAAATGTAAAAAAATAAAATAATAATAATAACAACAAGGTAGGCCAAGGAAGACTTTTGAAATGCCACCTACTGTCAAGGTAAAAACTAGTACTAAACATTTTCAAGAAAATTCAAAGCAAAAATCCTGTGAGGGAGTCTGTTGGATTTACTGGACAATCATGGGGTAAGGAGGAGTGCTCAGGGATGACAGCATTAAAAATAAACAAATTCTTTGCACAGGTCTCTACTGAAGAAAATGTTGGAGGTTACACCAAAACCTGAAACCGTCTTTGATGGTGATGATTGAAACAACTAATGCGTATCATTGTAAGTATAGATGTAACAGATCAAATTGACAAGCTACAGAGCAAATCACCAAGATCAGATAGTATTCACTGGAAAGACCTAAGTGGGTCTTTTAATAAGCCATGGTAGCGTTTTTAGCTCACGGTAGAAATCAGCTGGCGATAAATGCCAAGACACCCATTATAGTCCTATGGGCGTCTCGGTGTTTACCACCAGCTTATTTTACTGCAAGCTAAAAACGCTACCACAACTTAGTAAAAGACCCCCTAAAAGAGCTCTGATCAACCTGCTGAAGTCAAGGAGGACTTTCTTTTACCAAGGAAAGCACAACCTAACCTTTTCTGATTATATATCCTTATTATAAATATAGATATAAAATGATCAAATATTGAGCAGTGTCAAGGAGGAAGCTGGACACTGATGACTGATATTTTCCTCCAACAAACGCATGCTAAATATATTCAAACTAAAGTTATATAGCCCAATATTCAAAGGGTTTATGCTCTAAACTCAGTCAGACTTCTCAATTGGTATTTTTGAAAATTTATTAGGGTTGAATGCCTAAATTTATGCTCAAAATTTCATTGAACTTCTAAATGTAAATTCAAATTTAGGATCCTAAAAAGTGGGTGGCAATACAAGCAGATTTAGGCCAGGGGAAAAAAAAGTTAGGCTTTTATCACTGATTTTTAGCTCTGGGCACCTACATTAGATACATTAATCTAAGAAAAGTAAGTTTGGTCTGTTTGTTCTTCTAAATAAAGGGGCACAACATTTAAGCCCCTTTAGGTAAATTTCCAGCAAAAATTTAAACTATGTTTTGATTGAAAATAGGGGACAAATTTAGGCACCTAACTTAAGAGCTCAGCTTTTTTTTTTTCAGTATCAGGCTCATAGAAATTAAGAATTAATATCATAACTAGTTTGTAAAAACAACTGAAGAATGTATCAGCTCCAGTAGCAGTCTTCTAAAAAGAAATATGAATTTGAAGAGGAATCACACAATTTTAAATTACATTAAATTTAAAAGACACCCAGGTCTATAAAATATGCTTACCTCACTGACAGAAGCTGGTTGAGGGCAATATAATGGAGGGCAAGGAAGGTATAATCTTTCAGGCACCAAGCCACAAAGTTTTCTACTATGATCCTTAGCAGAGTCAATCAAACGTTGAAATGTCTCAGAGAGAATGTCAGTATTAGCTATAACAGCCGCCTTCAGCATTTCTTGCACTGAACTGAAGAGCACATCTACATCTTCTTCTTCAATAGGGTCTGAAGAAAGAAAGGGGGGTATTAAAAACTAGCAAGATACCTGTGTTCAGTATACAAGGTTTATGTTTATTATTCAAACATAAATAACATGTACAATTTATATCAAAAACAGAAGTGCTTATCCATAGCAAATTGTTTAAAACATGCCTCCAGCAGGAATGATAAGGAAATGGATCTGTGAGAACCAATTATTTTAAAAAAATGTTGATTTTTAAAAAGGTTTGTCAGATTACTAGCAGCCTCTAAACCTTTATCTGACTTCTCTTTGGTTTACTTTATATTCTTTTCTATTTAGCTTTTATTAATGTGTGCTAACAGATTTAGTATGTGCTAAAGATTAATATGTGCTAAATGATGATACCCATAGGAATATAATGGGTGTATTATTATTTAGCACACACTAATCATTAGCGCGTGTTAAATCCATTAGCACACCTTAGTAAAAGGACCCCATAGTTTGGTGCCATCTTCAACACATAACCAAAAAAGGTCTTTATTAATTTTACTAGAGAAAGTATACAGTATAAAAACATTTATGTAGCTACGCACAACAAAGTATAACACATTTTTGTATGTGTACATTATTACTGGAATGAAGACTAAGAGCAACGCATTATATCCTTCCCTTTTTCTTTAATCAGTAGTAAAACTTCAACTTCCCTTTAAAAATAAATATATTAAATACATAAATGTTCTTAAACTAAAACAGGAAAACAATCTGGTTTTCAAGAAAATGGATAGTCTTTAGCAGGAATTCTCAACCCAGCCCTTGGCACACACCCAGTCAGTCAGGTTACCCACAATGAATATGCATGAGATAGATTTGTATACAATATAGTCTGTGCATGCAAATTTCTCTCATGCATATTCATTGTGGATATCTTGAAAACCATAGTGGCTTGTTGAGAACCCCTGGTCTTGAGCAATAAAAAAAGAAAAAACCCATAAAGGTCCCACAGCCTTTTGTAATTAAGATAATTAACTAAAATAAAAGTTTCATTTTTTTCATAATTAAAGTCACTCAATTAGAATTAAATCACTTGGTTCTTTATCATCCTACAACTGTTTTGGGCCAAGTTCTAGCTTGAAGCAGAGGCCTAAAAAAACCCCCAAAAACTGACAAACTGGGCTCTGGATCAGAAGGCTGGGTCACCTACAGGTACAACATGAATGGACCACCACAGAGATACCAGGTTTTTTCAGAAAAGACACATCTCTTAGACACTAATCAGAACCTACTATTTAATGATTCTCAAGAAAGCATAAGTGGATTTCTTGTGGATTTCCATTGTCCTACCCCATGCCTCTTCCTTTTTGGACCTTTTTTCTTTTTTGTTTTCCTGCACTTTAAAGCTTCAGCATTATCTGAAATGGAGCAGTTCCCACTTTTTGCATATCTGCAACTTCATGGGAGGCGAATTGGGGTGTTTAGCAAAGAGGAACAAAGTTTTGCTAGGCCCCCTCTGGAGCTAGAAACAGGGGCTCCTAAAGAGAGATGACAGGGGTAAGACTGGGCTAGTGTATACATGTGTCTGGAGCCTGTTACAGATAAGGAAAATAGGGACTGGAAAGACATGGTATAGTGAGTTGGGGATGGATTTGAAGGAGGTGAGAGAGGAATTATTGTCAATGTATGTAACTGATCGCTCAATTTAACACCAGCAAGATTGGGGGCTAGGGGAAAGGGCATAACAATGTTTGCTGGACAGGGTGTGAACGTAAAAGGGACACCATCACACCTATTGTGTTCTTGTCTGAGGATTCAAGACTGTGGTCCCAAATTTTAAAAGAAATTCAGGAGATTTAACACATTCAGATCAACCTCAACTATAACGCTCTGCTCTTTTCTATTAACCCATGGGGAATAGGGAGTGAAAATGTGGCCTGCCTGATTGGTAAATTGTTACTGAGGGTGAGAAGAGTGCTTCTGGCTGACTTCAGAAAAGCACAGTCTCCTTCATGAGAGACTGGTAGCTGGAAATGAGCAAGATGCTGGAGATGGAAATGTTGTCTACAAGAGTGCATGGGAAGCTAGTCAAGGTGCGAGTGCTGTGACAGCCAATACTGAAGCAGATGGGTTGAGGAGCACTAGGCAATGGGAGTAGTCCCCTCGACACTAGGGAGGGTGTACAGGCTGGTGGTCAAGAGGTTACTCTTTTTCAGCTTCTTACTTTTAGGAAAGTTTTGTTTGGAATGGGAAGGGAGATGTTGGGAGAGGGTAGTGAAGGATTTTAGGGGGGGGGGGGGTAGTGTCTGTTATTGTGATTATTGTACTGTCTGGTGATGCTATTGTATTTGTAATAATTCATTTGTTAAAAATAAATAAAAATAAGTTCCCCACCCAAAAAATAAACCCTCAATATATAATTACATCTATAGGACAACAGCAACCACAGCCAACAGATGAGGAGATTCCCAAAGACAGGGAAGAAACAAGAAACAGAATCGGACTGGGGAAAACCAAAAGAGTCCTGTGAGGAGCTCAGATAGCAGGAGGAACTAAGCTTCATCACCAGCTTAGAAAAGGCATGGCGGGAAACAGGAACAGAAAGTTTAGGAAGAGCTTTGAATGGAGGAACTCTGAACCAAGACATGGAATTCAACAAAGGAAACTGGAGCAGGTTGAGAATTTCAACAAACGGTTAAACCTTCAGGTTTTGAATTTTCCCAGATCTCCAGGATTGTCCCCTGTAGAATTCTAAAAAAAAAACCCCAAAACAACTTTTGTTGACATTTTGAAAAATATTCCTCATCTTCCATTCCACCTTTGAATAAGATTTATTATATTCCTGTTGCACTGAGACAAACGGAGGATGTTCCTGTGGTTCCAGATCCATTTCAACAAGGAGTGGGCATAAATAATTTGTCAGCTATTTTGGAGTCTTCTCTCTCTGGGGTGACTGATCGAGGGACACTTTTGGTATCTTTTATTTTTGAGCAAGACAATATTTTTGAAATTCATAAAGCTTTGTTCTGTGTGCAGGTTTGGGTCTATCCTGATGTAGCTAATTCTACTCAGGATAGGAGAAAGTTATTTTTGGCAATGCGAAAAGAGGCCCAAGCATTAGGTGCCTTGTTTCTTTTGGAATATTCCTGTAAATGTTTAATTCGCTATTTAGGGGTGAAATATATTTTTTGGGAACCTCAACACCTAAGGGTTTTTCTGGATGTTAAAAAGATCATCAGTGGCATTTAGACAGACTGTAGATTGGTAGCTTAATTTAGGGCCTTGCCTTAGTAATGTTTTCTTTATTTTTATCTCCTATTTTTTGTTAAACTTCTCCTTTAGTGGTCTAAGAAGGGGTTTTAATTGTTTCTAAGTGATTTTTCTTCTCATTGTTATATATCTTCGTGTTCCTTAAGCAACTGTATACTTGTGAATTATAGATATACATTCAGTAAATATAAATATTTTTAAAAATGTTTGTGGGTATAGGGACTTGATCTATTGTATTGGATAATGTTTTAATTATATATTATTTTTTGTGATGTTTGTAGGACCTTTGCCCTGATGCAGAAACATGGACCATGTTGGTGATGGGTCATTTAGAAAGTCAAGTTAAGCTGTTTTTAACACAAAATAATGATCAAAAATAATAATTTTTTGTATGAAGAATTTAAATTGCATCTTTGATCAAGGTTTGTCATGGAGATATTATTCTGAACTGGTCCCTATTTCTACAGTGCTGGAGGTGTTGGGCTTTTGTTTGAATTATATACGTGCCCCCACCATTTGAATTTTTGACTGTTGTAATTTGATTCATCTGGTCATTTAGGGCACCTTTTTGTGCCTTCTTCGTTCTGAAAACAAGCTTTATTTTCTTTTTATTCCATTACGGCTGTAAAACGTACACGTGTTAAGCATGCCCTAAGCCTGCCCTAATCCCACCTTCAAAACACCCCGACATGCCCCCTTGTGATCTGGATGCATTGCAGATGAAACGCATATATAAATTTCTGCAAAACAAGTTTCAAAACACCAATCTGGGCATTTAGAGAAGAAATTCATCCAAATGGTGTTTTATGACACTTTTTGGATGTTTTTCTCTTTCGAAAAAGAGCCCCAAAGACTCTAAAGAACAGACTGACCAAACCTACTTGTCTTGTCAGAAATCCCTTTCCAAAACCAATAATGATACGAATGTTTTGGACCAAAGTTTGTGTCACAGCTCTGCACAATGTCCTCCATAGAGTTCAATTTTAAGTGGGCTACTATTATATTTACAGCTCTGAGATTATGAAACCCTATTCTGAGATAAAGAAAGGAGATGAATTCTGCTAGCCAATTACAGTTCACTTGGCTACAGCAATTCCAAATGTATTTGGGTCAAAGAAAGAAAAAGTCAAATGGAATTTCTAGCGGCTTTAGTCCACTCAGGGGCGTAGCCAGACAGCAGATTTTGGGTGGGCTAGGCAAGAAGTGGGTGGGCACCAAGTGTTCTCCCCCTCCCCCCAAAAAATATCTAAGCTGGTGGGAAAATGCTTCTCTCCACCTTGGCAGTCTGCAGCAGGCATGCGCTGAAAGCAGAGCATTCGCAGGTGCCAGCATCGTGGAGCAAACCATTATCATTAGCATCAGGGGGGAAGTCTTCAGCTGGTAGAGCTTGGAATCCCCATCAGCTACTGCTAAACATGTGCCACTGTTGGGTGGGCCTGAGCCCTAAGTGGGTGGGCCCTGGCCCACCTGTGACTACACCACTGAGTCCACTTCAACTAGAAGACTATGGCTGTTTTGCAATCCAAATGGAAAAAACACTGGTAAAGGGGGAATCCAATACCACTTTAGGCAGGGAATTTGGACAGGCGTGCAAAACAAACCTCATGTTGAAACATTTATTGACTGATCCACTCTGTATCAAGAGCTGTAACTCAATGCATGCCGAAGTGACCACCATCAAAAATAATATCTTTCAGATCACTACTTCAGATTAGGGGAATTTAATAGCTAAAAAACTGCTTTCATCAGCTGGCACATCACAAAGTTGAAACGCCAAGACACAGCAAGTAGCCCAATATGAGCCTTCAATAGAAGCCAGCTACCTTACATAAAACAAAGACTGTACAGAGATGTGTTTACTTTTTACAAGGTGGTGATATGTGCCAATTCCTTTAAGGTGAATCCTGATGCTATTGGTTTTCAAGTTCAACTCAGAAAAATAAAAAAAGTATTCAATTACTTTGTGTGGGGCAGGAAAAGCGATCTTGGACCTTGCATTCAGAACAAACAACAAAACTATTCCACTTAAAATTCTAAGATAAAGTAGAGGCTCTCCTAGAAGAATCTGATGTGTGTTATCAGGTAGGTTCAGGGAAGCTATGGTTACTCCTTTTGAGGCAGCCATGGGCAAAGAAAGTGTTAACTCTGAGAAATGATATTAAAAGCTTGAAGTTTGAATTCTAGCTTTTTACCTGGCAACTAAAGTGAAGGAATGTCATCTGGTTTAGGTTATTTACGTTTGCCGGGCTGGGTTAGAAAGGTCAGAGACAGGAATTTCTTTCACCCTTGTGAATAATGAATGCTAGCTGGAACATCTGTATATTATTAGGCATGCTGAGCAGCCTTTGTAAGCTCTGGCATGAGCCAGATATATTGTAGTTTACAAGATAGAAAATACTATTTAGAGAGAGAGGCAATAGATTAGTATTTACAAGTTTTTGATATGTAGAATATGTCTTATAAGGATGCTTACTTTAGAATATGCTGTATTCTGTGTAAATTAATAATTCTATGTAGAATATTTGTTCAATTCTTTGTCTGACGTTCTAAGCAAAGACTGCAGTGAAGAGGTCAAACATGTGTTTTGACTTATCTGCAGTTCTGGCTGGTTCAATGTATAAGCTGATAGGTGAAAAAGGTCAGGAAAAGTCTTGATTAATTATAGCTAAGTGTAGGACTGGCCTCCTGAAAGTAATAACAGACCATAGCCGTATGCTATTAAGTAAGACTGACTTTTGACCTCTTTAATGAATGCCAGAGTTTAGTTAGCAGTTAGTATGAACCAGACTAGGAATATGAGAATAACCAATCTCACTAGGGCCTCTTGGTCTCTAAGGGAACCCAGTTTAAGCTATAGATGAGAAATCAATCATAATGAACATGCAAGAGTTCTGGAGACCAAATGTCTGGCTTAAGGGGCCCCAGGTTAGAGGTCAGTTTGAGGAATACCAAACCTATGTAACTGATATTTCAAAAGTAATGATTGGTTGAGGCAAAGTGACCAATCTATTCCTTAACCAATTGGAGAGTAAGGGGGGGCAAGGCTAGGAGGGGGATAGAACAGTATTTAAGTAGGAGCAGAAGCAGTTTACGTTAGAAGAAAAGAAGGAGCTCAGAAGAAAGAGAAGGATAGAAGGAACAGACAGAAGAAGGAGAAGACAGCATAAGAAGAGAGCTGAGAGAGAAGAGAAGAGAGCTAGAACTGATGTCCTGCTTTGTTTGCTGGCAAATAAAGAAGATTACTTTCTCATTCTGGTGTGTGCTGTCTGACTCCTGAAGTATCACAAATTCCTATCTCAATTCCTGCAACACTTTAATATCCAGGCGATGAAAGCTATGGACTGGATACTGGGATGCAGCAACATTCCCTGTGTCTACATGACCAACACTGGAGAATTCATCAGTTTGAATGGCCTTCTTATAGATATTAAATACAACAACAGAGGAAAATGAAACTCCCTATCAAAACAAATCAACAAACACAATGAAGGAAGAAAAACAAAAATGGATAGTGTGTACAGCAATATCTTCAAACACCCTAAACAAGGAAAAGTTTCATTCAGAAATGTATCAAAAAAGGAGGAAATGACATCATAATAACAGTCAATGCAGACAATGTGGTCTTAGGACCTCTTTCAGCACACAGCTCTAAGTCCAAGACCCTATTGAATAATTCAAAATCATTTGCCATACCGCCACTTCCTAACACAAAAAAATAATTTTATTATAAATAATAATATTTAAAAATGTCCCATATCAAAAACATTTCTTCAAAAGATCTACTATATGTGAATATATCTAGCCAAAGGTTCAACAAAAGTCCAAAAAGGTACTTATCTTAAAAAAAAAAACCCCATCTAGCGCTGAACCCTATATATCCACCCAACACTCACAAATCCTTAGGCATTTCGGCAGCGAGCTTGCTTCCATGGTTGTAATCAACAAATATCATACACCAGCAAAAAGCACATCCAATGCGTCAAAAATACACGACAAATTTTAAGAGGCAATAAATCACCAAATCTTCTAACAGCTCTAAGCGGAATCAGCTTTAAGGCACGACACTTTAAACTCTATCTACAACATCAAACAATATATAGACATTTCATAAAACCATGGAAACTAAATTTGTCTTGACCAAAAAGGAGCTATGAGAATAAAAGCAACCTTGCCTCCGCTTGATGCACAAAAACGATATCCTTCATGCCAGTGCCAAAGAGACAGAACCCTTCATCTTAGTCAGATGGGTATCAGTTTGATGTCCAATCTCATTGGCCTCTGTAAGTGTTACACAGCAAGGGAGATTAAGGTATCCTTGATGATGATGTACCTAATGGCTTGAGAATCCTTATGGTAAAACAATACCTCTATTATCTGAAGATACAAATGACATTTAGAAGCTTCATGGTCCAGGCCTAGGCACAACAAGTACTATTTGATTGTATATGCAATTAATATGTTTTACTGCATGCCCACAGGTGTTAAAATCATTGGGAGCATTCTTTTAAGACATGTTGCTGAAAAGATGGCAGATGCGAAATCACATTGATTTTGGGACAAAGCAGTGTGGACAAGCCACCAACCCTTTAAAAAAGTGGCGAGGTTGGTAAAAAAAAAAAAAAAAAAGGAAAAGCGTTAAAAGTAAAAAAAAGAAAAAATAACTAGCAAAAACAGAAGGAAAAGAGAGAACTCTTGCATAACAAAGGAATTTAGAAAAAGTAGAAACAAATTATTAAGAAAAATTATGAAAAGTTTTACTGCAAGGAGAGTACATCCCTTGGGTTCTGTGGAAAACAAAGAAGTAAAGAAGACTTGTACAAATCATTGAGGTGCTGCCAGTGACCTGCATGCAGGACTTCTCTCTCTAGAACATGCTTGTCCAAATTCAGTCCTCAAGGGCTGCAAACTGGCCAGGTTTTCAGGATATCCCTAATGAGAATGCATCCGAGAAATTTGCATCCAATGGAGGTATTAAGCAATGGGCATGCAAGCCTCTCTCATAAATATTCATTAGGAATAACCTGAAAACCTGGTCAGTTTGCAGCCTACAAGGACCAAATTTAGACAAGCCTGCTCTAAAACAATTCATGGACATCAAAACCAGAGAATAAAGTAGGAGAAATAACTACAGCCTATAAGTAGCCTAATGGTTAGTGCAATGTCATGAGATTCTGGGAAACTATGACCCTGGGCAAGTCACTTAACCCTCCATTGTCTCAGGTACAAAAAACCCATCTTAGATTGTAAGCCCACTAGGGACAGAGAAAGTGCCAACATATAATATGTACTGGACTAATTGACCTACCAAAGAGAAACACATTTGAATCTGCAAGATTGTACATGGGACTGAAGTATAAATCAACATATGCATCCAGTTTCTCCTACATATGAACTCAGCTCTGGAACACATTACCAAAAGACTTGAAAACCACACAAAACCACCTAAATTATCAAAAAATACCCCCCTAAAAACTCACCTTTTCAGAAACAACATAAACATTGAACTATGAAACATAACAATTAACTGTCAACACCCAATCCCTCACCGAACGATCCCACCCTCGCAACCCTTATGGAGCGAATCACCCCAATGTTTAATTTGTACCATCCACTTTGTATTCGATCACACAGGACTCAGTAACAACCTCTCCGGAACTATGTAAACCACATTGAGCCTACGAATAGGTGGGAAAATGCAGGATACAAATGTAACAAATAAATATCTAGCAGCACTTTAGAAATGATAAGCAGTAGTAGCAGTTATAGGACAACCAGCATGATTTAACTGTGGAAGGGCTAGTGAAATCCAAAAAAGCATAGTTCATAAAATGGAAAGCAGACTCTAATGAGGAATAAGACCAAGCAAGCTCTTTGAGCAGGGACTGTCTTTCTTCTATGTTTGTGCAGCACTGCGTATGCCTTGTAGCGCTATAGAAATGCTAAACAGTAGTAGTAGTAGCAAAGACAAGCTAGATATAAAAAAGTAATAAAGCAAGCAAAGAGAACTTTGAGAAGTAGCATGCTGTAGAGGTAAGAACTAATAGTAAAATCTTTTCCAAGTACATATGAAGCAAAAAGCCCAAGATGGAGTCAGTCGAACTGCTGGACAACCAAGGGGTAAAGGAATGCTCATGGAGGATAAGGTAACAGATGAAAAGCTAAATGATTTCTTTGCTTTGGTCCTAACTGAGAAGAATGTTGGAGGTCATCACACACTAGAAACCTTCCTTGATGGTGATTATGTGGAGTAATTAAACCACATCACTATAAGTCTAGAAAATGTAATAGAACAAATTGACAGACTTGAGAACAGCAAATCTTCAGGACTGGATGGCATTCGCCCCAGGATCTTAAAAAAGCTCAAACATGACATTACTAACCTGTTACTAATAATCTGTAACTTATCATTCAAAATGGCCACAAATTCTAAAAGCAAAAGGGTGTCCAATGTTACACCAGTTTTTAAAAAGGTCTCCAAAATGATCCCGGAAATATAGATTTGAGCCCAAAAATATCATTATGCCTCTGTATAGATCCCTGCTACATCTGTACCTTGAGTACTGTGTGCCATTCTGGTCAATCATCTCTAGAAGGATGTACACAACAAGAACATGGTTCAAAGAGCAACAAAAATGATAAAGGGCATGGAATACATCCATTATGAAAAAAGGCTAAACGGGTTAGTGGTTTTCAGCTTTGAGAAAAAAACACAAATAATCGAGTAGGAATATGACAAAGGTTTATATAAATAGGTAACCATTGTTCAATCTGTCAAACAACAAAAACAAGAGAACACAGGAAATTGAAAAATCACTTTTGTTTTTTCTTACACAGTGCATAATGAACTTGTGGAATCTGTTGCCAGAGGATATGGTCAAGATGAATAACATAACGGAATTCAAAAGACAATTGGATGAATTCCTGAGGAAAAGTCTACAAAAATTATTAGTTGGGTACACTTGAGAGAAGCATTGTTCATCCCTAGAAAGGAGTGCTTGAGATGCATGACTCAAGCAGATTTTTCCTGCTCGGTATGTGCCTTTGGTTGTACTGAATTTGTTTTAGTTTGAAATTTATTGAGCAGAATAAAATTTGAGTAAAGTGAACAAATTTATATAGAGTTTAGATTCTGATATATAGATTTTATTTGTAGAAAAGGCACTTCCTCCTCAACAAGCAGAAATGTGAAGCTTAGATCTGAGTAGGAGAATGTCAGGGAAGTTTTGAGGATTCTTTGAACATTTTTGTTTATACACTATGTTTTGTCTGCACCATGAACTTTCATTTATGTATATCAGAATCGTCATCTTTGGAGGCCATCTAAACGCCTGTCACCACTGAAGATATGTACATTTTTGGGCGTCAATAAGATAAGAACTTTTTTGTACTCGGTTATCGTGACAAGTTAATATGTTTCACGCATTATCATCGGTGGATTCTGGGAATAACAATGTGCGATGATAGTCCCCTAAAATTGGTCTCACGGTGATATGTGAGGTGATTTTGATCCAAGCACATTTGTCACAATTGTTTATTGTTGTATCAATTTTGTATTGTGTTACTATATTTTTTGCTGACATTCTTATTGTTCAGATAGATAGGCCTCAGATTCTAGTCTTGTTTCCTTCTACCTTAAGATACCAAAGGCAAGGTTATCTATTGTAGTTAAATTATAGCTTTTCAAGATCAAATCATCTAATTCCATCTATCTCAGGATTAAAAGTATTGTAAATATTTGGCACCTTATAAGCTTTGGTTTCCTTAATTTTGTAGGTGTTGAAAGATGAAAAAGCAATTCACTACTACTACTTAACATTTCTAAAGCGCTACTAGGGTTACGCAGCGCTGTACAATTTAACATAAAAGGACAGTCCATGCTCAAAGAGCTTACAATCTAAAGGACAAGTGAACAGTCAGTTCGATAGGGGCAGTCAAATTGGGGCAGTCTGGATTTCCTGAAAGGTAAGAGTTAGGTGCCGAAAACAGCATTGAAGAGGTGGGCTTTAAGCAAAGACTTGAAGATGGGCAGGGAAGGGGCTTGGCGTAAGGGCTCAGGAAGGTTGTTCCAGGCATAGGATGAGGCGAGGCAGAATGAGCGGAGCCTGGAGTTGGCGATGGTGGAGAAGGGTATAGAGAGGAGGGATTTGTCCTGTGAACGGAGGTTTCGGGCGGGAAGATGAGGAAGGGGAGATTAGGGTAGAGAGGTAGTGAGGGGCAGCAGACTGAGTGCATTTGTAGGTAAGAAGGAGAAGATTGAACTGAATGCGGTATCTGATTGGAAGCCAGTGAAGTGACCTGAGGAGAGGGGTGATATGAATATATCGGTTCTGGCGGAATATAAGACGTGCAGCAGAGTTCTGAACAGATTGAAGGGGGGATAGATGGCTAAGTGGGAGGCCGGTGAGGAGTAAGTTGCAGTAGTCAAGGCGAGAGGTAATGAGAGCGTGGACGAAAGTTCGGGTGGTGTGTTCAGAGAGGAAAGGGCGAATTTTGCTGATGTTGAAGAGGAAGAAGTGACAGGTCTTGGCTATCTGCTGGATATGCGCAGAGAAGGAGAGGGAGGAGTCGAAGATGGCTCCGAGGTTGCGGGCAGATGAGACGAGGAGGATGAGGGTGATATCAACTGAGATAGAAAGTGGAGGAAGAGGAGAAGTGGGTTTTGGTGAAAAGACGATGAGCTCGGTCTTGGACATGTTCAGTTTCAGGTGGCAGTTGGACATCCAGGCAGCAATGTTGGATAAGCAGGCAGATACCTTTGCCTGGGTCTCCGCGGTGATGTCTGGTGTGGAGAGATACAGCTGGGTGTCATCAGCATAGAGATGATACTGGAAGCCATGAGATGAGATCAGGGAGCCCAGGGAAGAGATGTAGATTGAGAAGAGAAGGGGTCCAAGGACAGATCCCTAGGGAACACCAACAGATAGCGGGATGGGGGTGGAGGAAGATCCATGAGAGTGAACTCTGAAGGTGCGGTGGGAGAGATAGGAGGAGAACCAGGAGAGGACAGAGCCCTGGAACCCAAATGAGGACAGTGTGGCAAGGAGTAAATCATGATTGACAGTGTCAAAGGCGGCGGATAGATCGAGGAGGATGAGGATGGAGTAGTGGCCTCTGGATTTGGCAAGGAACAGGTCAATACAGACTTTAGAGAGTGCTGTTTCTGTCGAGTGTAGAGGGCGAAAACCGGATTTAAGTGGATCGAGGATGGCATGAGAGGAGAGAAAATCAAGGCAGCGGCTGTGAACGGCACGCTCAAGTATTTGGAGAGGAAGGGTAGGAGGGAGATGGGGCGGTAGTTGGAGGGACAGGTAGGGTCAAGTAATGGTTTTTTGAGGAGAGGTGTGACTACGGCGTGCTTGAAGGTGTCAGGGACAGTTGCAATGGAGAGAGAGAGATTGAGGATATGACATATGGAGGGGGTGACAGTATGAGAGATGGTGTTAAGTAAGTTGGTAGGGATGGGATCAGAGGACCTGGTGGTGCATTTCGAGGAGGAAAGAAGGCGAGCGGTTTCCTCCTCGGTGATGTCAGGAAAGGAGGAGAAAGAGGCCTGGGTTGGTTGGTTGAGGGAAAGGGTTGAAGGGTGAAGAGGAGGAGATGGCTTGGTAGTGAACTCGAGGTTGATCTTTTGCACCTTGTCGCAGAAGTAATCAGCCAGTGATTGAGGAGAGAGAAAGGGGGGTGGGAGCGGAGGGCACTTTGAGGAGGGAGTTAAGGGTGGCAAAGAGACGACGGGGGTTGGAGTTGAGAGAATTGGTCAATTGGGTGTAATAGTCCTGTTTGGCAAGGAATAGGGAGGAGTGGAAGGAGGATAGCATGAATTTGTAGTGAAGGAAATCTGAATGGGTGCGAGATTTCCTCCAGAGGCGTTCGGCAGATCGGGCGCAGGAACGAAGGTAGCGGATGCAAGGGGTCAGCCAAGGCTGGGGATTAGTACGCTTTGTGGGACAGGAGGTGGATGGTGCGAGGGTGTCCAGAGCAGAGGAGAGAGTGGCATTGTAAGCAGAGACAGCCTTGTCGACAGACTCGGAGGACATGATTGAGGGGAGGAGATTAGAGTGGCCTAGTGGTTAGGGTGGTGGACTTTGGTCCTGGGGAACTGAGGAACTGAGTTCGATTCGCGGCACAGGCAGCTCCTCGTGACTCTGGGCAAGTCACTTAACCCTCCATTGCCCCATGTAAGCCGCATTGAGCCTGCCATGAGTGGGAAAGCACGGGGTACAAATGTAACAAAAAAAAATACTATAGGGTGGGAGGGTCAATAGCCTGGAGATTCCTGGAGGTAGTGGTTAGAGTTGGACGGGGCTGAGGGGGAGGTGAAGAAGTGTGAAGGTGATCAGGTGATGATCGGTGAGAGGAAGAGCTGAAGCGTGGAAATTGGAGGGAGAGCCGGAAGAGGAGAGGACGAGGTCAAGACAATGGCTGTCTCGGTGAGTAGGGGTGGTGGAGCATAGCTGGAGGTTGAAGGAGGATGTTAGAGTGAGGAACTGAGAAGCGTGAGGGTCAGATTGGTCATCAACGTGTATGTTAAAGTCTCCGAGAATGAGGGACGAAGATGAGGGTTCAAGAAAAACCGAAAGCCAGGCATCGAAGTCAGTGAGGAAGGAAGAGAGGGATTTATTAGGGGGGCGGTAAATGACTGCCACTCTGAGTGGCATGGGTAGAATAGCCGAATGGAGTGTGCTTCAAAGGATAAGAAGCAGTGAGACTGCGGTAGGAGGAGGGGTTGGAAACTACAGGAGGGAGAGAGTAGTAGCCCGACGCCTCCACCGCGGCCAACTGGGCGGGGAGTGTGGGAGAAGAGATAACCTCCATGGCAAAGGGCCGCGACTGAGGCAGAGTCGTCAGGGGAGAGCCAGGTTTCAGTTAGGGTGAGCAGTTGAAGGGAACGAGAGATGAAGAGATCATGGGTGAAGGGCAGTTTGTTGCAGACCGAGTGGGCATTCCAGAGGGCACATGAGAAGGGGAGGGAAGAGGGGGGAAGGAGGGGAATAGAGATGAGATTGGAGACATCAAGGAATCGTTTGCATGAATAGGAGGAGGACAGGTGAGGGGGGCCTGGGTTAGGATTAATGTCTCTCGCGGATAGCAAGAGGAGCAAGAGAGTGCGGAGGAGGGTGGGGGAGGTTGGGCGACGAAGGCGATGAAGACGGGATGCACTTAGGAGGAACGGTGATGGGTTAATGGCAGGAAGTGTTGAAGGTTAAGAGCTAGGAAGGAGGAGGGGGACAAGAGAGATGGTGAGGTGGTGAGGGATTGGGGTGAATAGGGTATTGCCGTAGCGAGCAGGACGGGAGGGGACATGGGTGGGCAATGAGTTCCAGCGGTAGTCAGCGGTGGGGGGAGGGGAAAAAGATTAGGAAGGGACAGGGCAAGGAAGAGAATGTGGACAGGGGCCATAAGTCGAGATTGAGGTGTAACAGGTGTATGTGAAGTGACTGAGGTGTGAAGCAGATAGATAAGAGCGGAAAAGCTGGATTGGAGGCTTGGAATTGATGGAATTGAAGGACTGGAGAGCAGGGCTCCTCAGACTGGAGCCCTCTATTGTAAACTACATGCTTAGCTATAACTTTACTACGTTTCTCTTAACTGACAAAGCCTATCAATGGGGAATTGTAGAAAACAAATGAATTGAAAAAAGATTTCTATGTATACAATACCTGCTTTTGGATAACAGTGGGATAAAAGAATGCATAAATAAATAACCACCTAAAAACAGCACATATTAACTGGATACTATGAGGAAAAGTCTCTCTAACTTGATATTTGTATAAATCTAGACGTACAAAACTAACAATTTTAGATAGAAAATTATTTTATTAGATAGGTACATATGAAGGGATATGAGGGCTGCCCCAGGCAGTGCCTGTGAGGGAGGATAGTTCTTCAGGAAGCCTCGTTCATCCTCCCTCACAGGCACCATCTGGGACAGCCCACATTTATTTATTTGTTGCATTTGTATCCCACATTTTCCCACCTTTTTGCAGGCTCAATGTGGCTTACAGTATGCCGTAGTGGCGATCGCCATTTCTGGAATGAGAAATACAAAGTGGTATTGCATTAAGTTCATAAATAGTAGAGTAAATTATGGAGTAGATTAGATAATCAGTTCATTTCCGACGTGAGAAATAAGGTGGTAGTGCGTTAACGTTCATTAGTGACAGAGTGACTGAAGCAGTCAGGTATAGAGAGTTCGGTTTTGTCTAGTTCTGGAAAATTTTCGTTATCTGGAATTTAGGATGGATCATTGTGGTATGCCTTTTTGAACAGGTTGGTTTTTAGTAATTTTTGGAAGATTGTTAGGTCGTGCGTTGTTTTTATGGCATTTGGTAGTGCATTCCAAAGTTGCGTGCTAATGTAGGAAAGCTGGATGCATATGTTGATTTATATTTAAGTCCTTTGCAACTGGGGTAATGGAGATTCAGGAATGTGCGTGCTGACCTTTTTGTATTCCTGGTTGGTTATCTATGAGGTCAGACATATATACTGGGGCCTCTCTGTGAATGATTTTATGGACCAGGGTACAGATTTGAACGTAATTCACTCTTTTAGTGGGAGCCAGTGTAGTTTTTCTCCTAGGGATTTGGCACTTTCGTATTTGGCTTTTCCAAATATGAGTCTGGCTGCTGTGTTTTGGGCAGTTTGGAGTTTCTTAATGATTTGTTCTTTGCAACCGGCGTAGATGGCATTACAGTAATCTAGGTGGCTTAGCACCTTTGATTGTATCAGGCTGCGGAATATTTCTCCTGGGAAGAAAGGTTTTACTCTTTTGAGTTTCCTTATTGAGTGGAACATTTCTTTGTTGTATTTTTCGCGTGGTTATCTAGTGTGAGATTTCGGTCAATTGTAACTCCGAGAATTTTCAGGCTGTCCGAGACAGGAAGGGAGTAGTCCGGGGTGTTTATCATGGTGGGTTTGTTCGTATTATATTGTGATGAGAGGACACGACATTGTGTTTTTTCTGCATTGGGCTTTAGTTGGAATGCATTCACCCATGAGTTCATTATTTGGAGGCTTTGTTTGATTTCATTTGTGATTTCAGTTAGGTCATGTTTGAACGGGATGTAGATCGTGACATCATCTGCGTAGATGTAAGGATTAAGGCCTTGGTTGGATAGCAATTTGGCAAGTGGTGTCATCATCAGGTTGAAGAGGGCTGGTGAGAGAGGCGATCCCTGAGGTACTCCACATTCAGGTTTCGAATTAGGTAACACTTGATATGTTCTTGCGGTTAGGAAGCCATTGATCCATCTCAGTACACTTCCTCCAATCCCAAAATATTCTAGGATGTTCAATAGTATTTTATGGCTTACCATGTCGAAGGCGCTGGACATGTCGAATTGTAGGAGACGTACACTGTTGCCAGTTGCGATTGTTTGTTTGAATTTTGTTAGGAGAGTGATTAGTACT
Source organism: Microcaecilia unicolor (assembly GCF_901765095.1). NCBI lineage: Eukaryota > Metazoa > Chordata > Amphibia > Gymnophiona > Siphonopidae > Microcaecilia > Microcaecilia unicolor. The sequence goes on from NC_044032.1 coordinate 73,960,568, forward strand.
GTTTTGGTGATGTGGCTGGATCGAAATCCTGATTGTGATTCATGTAGTAATGAGAATTTGTTTAAGTAGTCAGTAAGTTGCTTGGTTACAATGCTTTCCATCAGTTTTACTGCCAGAGGGATGGATGCTACCGGGCGGTAGTTGGTTATGTCATTAGCTTTTTTCTTTGGGTCTTTGGGTATTGGGGTGAGTAATATATTTTCTTTATCCTTAGGGAAGAATCCACGTTGTAGCATGTAGTTTAGGTGTGACGTGAGATCTGTTATGAAGCATTGAGGGGCGGATTTTATTAGGTTGTTGGGACATATGTCCAGGTTGTAGTGAGATTTGGCGAACCTGTTGACTGCTTGGGTGACGGTTTCGTTGGTCAGTAGATCGAAGTTTGTCCAGATTCAGTCTGCTGGATAGTCATCGGTGATTGGGTCCAGACAGTTAATGAATTTTTCGTGGTCAGTGGTATTAAGTGGTAACGTAGATCGTAGTTTTATAATTTTCTCATTGAAGTGTTTGGCCAGGCTGTTTTGGTTGTGGTGACCGGTGTGGTGTCAAGTAGTTTGTTCACGAGTTGGAAACGTTTATGTGTATCTTTGTAGTCTGGCCCTATTTTGGATTTGTAGTATGACCTTTTTGGGTTTGTCTTATTGTGTATTTGTATTTTCTTTGCATTTGTTTCCATGCATTAAGTGTATATTCATTTTTCTCCATGCTCGTTCAAATCTCCTTACTTGTGTTTTTAATTCTTTCAGTTCTTCGTTAAACCAGGGTATTGAGATGTGTCTTCGTGAGGTTCTTGTTTGTAATGGTGAAATTTTGTCTAATATGCTCCTGCATCTGTTGTCCCAGTTTAGGAGGTAGTGTTTGGAATCTGTTTGAGCTATCCACTCGTTATTGTAAATCTGTTGCCATAATGTTACAGGGTCAATTTTGCCTCTCATAGTGTAGGTTGTGTGTTCTTGCTTGTGGTACGAGCATTTTTTCGCCAATGTAGGGATAGGTTTAGTTTGTGAGGGTCTGACCATGGTATGTCTGTCCATTTTGTATCTATTATTATTAAGTTTAGAGGCAGGGCTGGTGGTTGGGAGGTGGGGATAGTGCTGGGCAGAAGGAATGGATCCTCAGAAGCTTAGCTGAAATTGGGTGGCGGAGCAGTTGGGGGGAAGAGGGGGTGGTGGTTGGGAGGCGAGGATAGGGGAGGGCAGACTTATACGGTCTGTAACAGAGCCGGTGATGGGAGGCAGGACTGGTGGTTGGGAGGCGGGAAATACTGCTGGGCAGACTTATATGGTCTGTGCCCTGAAAAGGACAGGTACAAATTCAAGGTAAGGTATACACATATGAGTTTGAATTGGGCAGACTGGATGGACCATGCAGGTCTTTTTCTGCCGTCATCTACTATGTTACTATGTTATACGGTCTGTGCCCTGAAAAAGACAGGTACAAATCAAGGTAAGGTATACACAAAAAATGACACGCGAGTTTATCTTGTTGGGCAGACTGGGTGGACCGTGCAGGTCTTTTTCTGCCATCATCTACTATGTTACTATGTTATCTGAGGATAGTTTGTGTGTGATGAGGTTCAGTGTGTGTCCTTTAATATGGGTTGCTTGCATATTAGGTCAATTGAGGTCCCATAATTGGAGGAAATCCTTGCATTCACGTGCATTGTTTGCGTTAGGTTCTTCTAGGTGTAGGTTTATGTCACCTATTATAAGTAGATTGGATTTAGATACACAAGTATTCGATATGAAATCTATGAAGTGTGGTTGGCATTCTTGCCAGTTACTTGGTGGTCTATAAAACAAGACAACATTCAGGGGGTCAAGCAAGGTGGTACTGTTGATTCTAACTGAGGCGATTTCAAGTAGTGGTGTTATGGACTCTGCTGTTGCTGTTACGGTGAAGTGGGATCTATAGATTAGTGCAATGATGAATAGTAGATCGAGGTTGTCTGCCGTAATCCAGTCTGTTATTATTGTTGTTTTATTGACTATTGATCTGGCATTTATGTATCCCACTTGAATTGTTTGGTAGGGATCAGCTGGGTTCGAGATTGTGTTGATTTTCGTTAGTTGTCTATATTCCTGTGATGTGGGTTTGTTGTTTCCTTTCTTTTCTTTGTATTGATGATTTTGTCCGCATATGGTAGTTCTTCCACTGTTTTGGTTGTTGTTGTGATATGCATTGTATCTGGGAAGTCTATTGGGCTTGTGTATTGTGGGTATGTTACTGGTGTCCATGAGGGGGGTGGTTAGTGTGTGGTGAATTAGGAATAGAGAGTAAATAATTAGGAGCAGATTGGTGGTGTTCATTTTGATGTTATTTCGCTTTGGGTTGTTAGATGGTTGGGCATGTTGGTTATGGTGTTGGTTCTTGTTCGTATGATGTGTTTGTGCAGTCTGTCATGGCTTAAATCGGGTTGGTGGCTGGGCTGCTTTCAGGTTTGGCTTAAATCAGGCGTGGCTTTGTCAGGTGTGGCTTAAATCGGGTTTCACCTTAGGCGGCCGTTTGGCGTATAGTGCTCTTCTCTCCCGCCGCTCCATTCAGTCCTTGTTCGTTCGGGGAGCTCATGCCGCTGCTGCTCCAGGGAGTGAGATGCTGTCCAAAGAGGTGGTGGGGTGATGGGGCCTACCAGGGACCCCTTTCTATTCAGTGAGTTCAGGTGGTGGCAAAGCAGCTGGTGATCGCAGGTACAACTCTACTGGCAACGCTCAGGATTTAGGCGTCGCTCACTACAAAGTGATTGCAACACGCCTGGTCCAGGTCAGGCGGGCAGTCCGGGGCGTGTGTCTCAGGCTCAGGGTGACTCCCCTTCAGCGCCTCCTCTCCTCCATCTTTGCAGCTCTTAAATTCATTAATATTCTAGAGTCTCTGTTTCTCTCACGTGGTGCACAGTCCTGAACTGGGTCTCTATTGTCGGTCTCTCGTAGTTCCTCGGTTGCAAGGATACTGGGATTTTGGGTTGCACTCGTGATTTTCCACTCTCCGCCGAGTACAGGCTTGTTGGTCTGTTCGGTGCTCACCTTTCATTTGAGGCCACGGGCAGGTTGTTTCCAATGCGGCCGCTGGCACGTGTATGGGTTCTGTCTCTCGCGACGTGGTTTGGTCGTTGCTTCTGAACGCTACCCTGCGCGCCTGCTCTCCACCGTCACTGCCGCAGCATGCATGGCAGGATGCCTGCGTTTTTCTTACCCTCTCGGCTCGGGTGGTCAGCTGACCGATCGGTGCTCTTCTCAGCGTGTCGCTAAGGCAGGGGCCACCCCTACCCATCCAGCGAAGGTCTGAAGTGAGGCTGGACGCCTGTGCAGCGGTGTGCTAGGGTAGGGATGGGCGCCGGTCAGAGTTCCCACGATGTGCTGCAGGATTGAGGGCGCCGCTGCTCGATCGGCAATGCCAGGGGGATTCCAGTTGCTGTGGTCTGGGCTGGACAATGCTAGGCCTAATGTGGTAGGAGGCTGAGATCGGCACTCAGGGGTGGCCCGGCCCAGGTGGGATTACCTGGGAATTGCCTGGGTGTGTCTGTGCTCACCAAGTCTCGGTAGTCCCATGGTCTCTGTTAGGTCACAGTTCAGGCCAAGAGTATGGTGGTCCCGAGTGGTCCTGTTTTCCGGCCGAATTCCAACTTGGGTCTTGGGAGCTGTCTGCTCACACGTCTTTCTAGTTGGCGGCCATCTCCCTTCTGCTCTAAGGAGACTCTAGCTGAAGCAACGAGCAGCCATGGGCCCTGCTTTTCACTGACCAGTACCAGAGTTCAGCGCAGGGGAGAAGTAGAAAGAGGAATTTTTGACACTATCTGGGCATCCAAAATTCCATCGCTCAAACGGCAGTGCCCAAAAGTCACGGATGCCCAAAGCTCACATACCCCCAATGTTTGGGCAAGGACATATATATTCTTTATGTATTAGACTTATCTTGAGCTTAGATTTGTAAAGGATAATGAGCAAATTCTAATTCTAATTATGTATACTTTCTCAGGTGTGTCCATTCTGCAGCATTCTTTGGTGTTATCCATAAAAAAATAACCTTTTTCTAACTCCACCATAAAATAATAAACAAAATTGTCACTAGAACAGACTCCCTTCACTAACCATCCTTCTCTCTTCAGAATGAATTGCATTTAAAATACCTTCTGACATCTACCACTCAACCTGTTTCTAATCTAGCCCTCCACTATTGGACTTGCCAATTTTAACAAACCCAATCAGATTCATTTGGCCTGATTCATCAAGAAACAGAAAAAACATTCATGGCTAAGATGTTTAGTTTTATAATCATAAGTATATTTACAGAATTCTTAACTCACTGCAAATGCTCTCTTCTGGTACCCTCAAATAACAAAACTAAGTTAAAATCCCTAGAAGAAAAAAAGTACAGACATTTTGGGTTAATGAATCCATATATTCCTATGGGTGTGTCTGTTTAGCATGCACTTATTTTTAGTGCACGCTAAAAACGCATGCCTTTGTAAAAGGACCCCCTGGTGAGGCATTCCAAGAAATAGAATTCAACAACACATAAAAACAGCCTGAAAATTCTTGGAGTAACAATCGACTGTAACCTCTCACTAGAGACCCAAGCGAAATCCACCATAAAGAAAATATTTTTCTCAATGTGGAAACTCAAACGCATGAAACCATTCTTCCCGAGGGAAATATTTTGTAACCTGATACAATCAATGGTACTAAGCCACGCAAACTACTGTAATGGAATCTATGCAGAATGCAAAAATCAAATCATTAAAAAAAACTTCAGACCGCCCAAAACACAGCAGCCAGGCTTATATTTGGAAAAACGCGTTTTGACAGCACCAAACCACGCTGAGAAAAACTGCATTGGCTATCAAAGAACGCATCACTTTCAAAATCTGCACGACGGTTCATAAAATTATTTACGGCGAGGTACCTGGATACATGACAGACCTTATTGACCTGCCAACCAGAAACACCACAAAATCTGCATGATCATACCTAAACATCCACTACCCAAGCAACAAAGGACTCAAACATAAATTATTATTATTATTAGTTGCATCTGTATCCCACCTCTTTGCAGGCTCAAAGTGGCTTACAGTACATCATGAGTAGTGGAAGAGTGTTAGTAATATAAACATTTAGTATTGCATGATTTTGGTTAGTATGATGATAAAAATAAAGTAGTAGTATACAAGCAGATTTTAAGAAACACTTCTGAAATTAAATAGGCGAGTTGTGTAGTGTATATTCACTTGGGTTGGTCTTTTTGGTATGCTCTTTCAAAGAGATGGGTCTTCAGTAATATGCGGAAGTTTGTTCTTTCATAGATCGATTTCAAGATGCGCGGCAGTGCGTTTCATAACTGTGTGCTCAAGTAGGTGAAGTTTGACGCGTGCATTGATTTGTATTTGTAAATCCACCTATGCACCCAGCTTTTCCTACTTAAGCGCACAAACTATGGAATGCAGTGCCAAAAATAGTCAAAACTATGCCAGACCACTTTAATTTCCGGAAAGCACTAAAAACAGATCTATTCAAAAGGGCATACCCCACTGACCCAACATAAAAATACATGGACACCTGCGACACAATGCAACCAAAGAATGTAAAGGACATTACCTGACTCTTCCTCCCCCCTCCCTCTCTAAGTTCCCCCCAATTGTACCTACCATACATGTACCTTATCTACTACAATCTCACCATGTATTCATTCATACCATGTATTTGTTCAGAACAGAATCGGCTAACGCCGTTAACGGTAATATGTAAGCCACATTGAACCTGCAAAAAGGTGGGAAAATGTGGGACACAAATGCAACAAATAAAATAGGAGGCTGGCGAGAGGATCCTATGAAACCATGGGGGGAGGGTTCTCTCACAGAATAAAGTTCCCTTATACAGCTATAAAGCTCTCGTAGCCACCCCAATCATGCTTCTTAAATGACTCCCAGTCTCAGCTGCCCCCCTACAGTGACTCCAAGCCTCTATTCCTTATCATTTATTGTGTCCTTTTCACATATGCTCAGTGGTGTGCTGGTAAATTTTTAACAACAGGCTCTCTCCCTGGTCCACCTCGGCGCCCCCCCCCCCCCCCCCCCCGTCCACCTCGGCGCCCCCCCATCCACCGCCTGCACCCCCCCCACTCACCTCTGCGCCCCCCCAAAATTGCAGAGCTGGCCTTAGCCGGGGGGAGGGGGCAATGCATTACTCTCTCCAGGAAAAAAATTAAATGATCCCAGGTTCCAATCTAATTCATGTTTACTATGGGATAAAATGCCATAAATAAGTAAATAAATAAAATTTTAACGTTCAGCACCTGATTCTCAAAGTGGACATATTCCAAACACTATAATGAAAATAAAATTATTTTTTTCTACCTTTGTTGTCTGGTGACTTTGTTTCTCTGATCATGCTGGTCCAGTATCTGATTCTGCTGCTCTCTATCTGTTCCCTTGACTCAGTTTCCAGGGCTTCCTTTCCATTATTTCTTTTCTTTCCTCCTTTCTTCTTCATTCTGGTCCTCCGCAGCCTTGACTGTCCAGTGGATCTAGCTTCTTCCTATTTTCTCCATCCATGTGCAGTTTCTCTCCTCAATTCCTTTTCCCTCATCTAATCTCCTTCCTCTATCTTCCATCCATGTCCAGCATGTCTTCTCTCTCCCTTCCCTCCCCTCCATCCATGTCCAGAATTTTCTCTGCTCTCTCCCCTCCAACCATGTCCTGAAACTCTCCTCTCTCTCCCCTGCCCAGCAAGTCTCTCCCCCTGCCCCCCCCTCTCCCCATCCATGCCCAGCAAGCCTCTCTTCCCCTGCCCCCCTCTCCCCATCCATGCCCAGGCAAGTCTCTCCCCTGCCCCCCTCTCTCCATCCATGCCCAGCAAGTCTCTCCCCTGCCCCCCCTCTCCCCATCCATACCCAGTGATTCTCCTCCCTCCCCTTGCCCTTCCCTCCCGCTCCCCAAATGTCCAGCGAACGATGTCCTTCGCCCCCACACTCCCCTCCCGCTCCCATCTGTTCTTTTTTAATTACCTCGTCGAAGCCCGCGCTATTTAAAGCCCTGCTGCGTGCAGGCCGTCTCTCCAGGCTCTCCCCTGCTTGCTTCGGTGATGTTCATGCCCTTAGTCCCGCCTTTGCGGAAAAAGGAAATGACATCAGAATGACATCAGAAGGCGGGACTAAGGGCGCGAATGTCACTGAAGCAAGCAGGGGAAGCCTGGAGAGACGGCCTGCACGCAGCAGGGCTTTAAATAGCGGTTTCGACTGGAGGTAATTTAAAAAGTCAGATGGGAGCGGCAGCGGGAGGGTGAGGGCGAAGGACATCGTTTACCATGTTTCGGAGCAGCAGGGGAGGTAAGCATGGCCTGTGATGGCGCCCTCCTGCCATGCTTACCTCCCCTAATGGAGCCGGCTCGCCCCCAACAACAACCGGCTCGCAAGAGCTGTCAAAATTTAATAAGCGGCTCTTGCGGCTCCAGCACACCACTGCATATGCTTCAATCATCCTGCTTCAGTGTCACCTACAATTTCTTTTTAACCAACCCTCTATTTCTCTCAATATTGACCTCTTGATTAATTTTCCATATCTTACTCCTGTCTGGGCCTGAAACTCAAGCCCCCTACCTCCCTATTTTTAATATCTAATCTTTTTGTTTTCCTATTTAGGTCTGTTACTACTTCCTCTGACTTTCTCAGTGCTCTGCCACAGCCTTAATCACCCTCCCTCATTATCCCCACTCTTAATCATCATCCTTAGTACCTCCCCAGCTTCAATCATCACCTCTCACCACTTCAACTCCACTCAATGCACTCTTATCTCCTTCCTTTTACTCTTTTCCCCAGCCTTAATTGTTCCTCACCTCAATTATCCTCTCCCATGAGCCTTCCCCAGCCTCTACTAAACCCTTGTATCTCCTCTCCACCTTTAATCAACCTCTTGGTTTATTCCAAGTCTCAATCATCCCAAATGCCTTTTGCTTCTGGAATTTAAGCAACAAGAAATTCATCTATGTACCTATCTGTTGCATCAGATAGCAGCACAGCCAGAAGTAGAGATGAAAAGAGGTTGTATTTATAGAAAGCCAAGAGAAAAACAGCCACACGTGATGCCAGAGTACCCTTTGACTGCTTCCTTCCAACAATCACATGGCTCAGACTCATTTAGAGCTGCATGGTACTAGAAGGAAACACATGATCTAGAAGCAGGGCTGGCGGCACATCAGAAGTCTCATGAAAGCTCAGAGAACCCCTTCAGTTACAGGATTATTTGTATATGCTTATTTTGAAAATCATATTGGAAATCACTAGTTTAGAAAGATGAACATAGCTGATATATATATAATTTTTTTTTTTTACCTGAAAACTGTTTGTATTAGTGTCTTTTTGGATGTTTCAGAAGTGTCCTGGACGACCCCAAGAGAGACTGTAGTTTCTCTTGAAACATTTGTACAGGTGTCGGCTTTATAGGTAAGGTTAGTTCAGTTTTCATCCTGAAATTACAAAATGCATTATTTATTTATTGAATACATTTATAGTCCACCCACCCAAACATCTGGGCGGAGGACAGAACAACACATTTAAAAAAAACAAACAAAAAAAAACATTAAAACAAACAAACACCCAGTATCCCATAAAGCTCTGAAACCCCTCCCATTAAGCAAAAGCCTTACAAAACAACCAAGTTTTTAACTGTTTTTTTAAACTGAGATACAGAAGAAATTTGACACATGGCAAAAAAGAGAATTTCACAAATGGGGACCAGTCACAGCAAACACTCAGGCCTGAATTTTCTTCTAAGTGCAACTGATGAAATAAAGGAACAAGCAACAAGTCCAAATCCTGATACCTCAAGGCCCTTGAAGGGCAACTAAACTATTATGAATTGGATACCATCTTTTTCCAAACTACTTAGTCACATATACACATATGTGCCATGCAAAAGTCTTTACATTCTTATACATTTTTCACCTTAGGCTGTTTAAAAAAAAAATTCAAAATTCATTAAAGTAGGAGTTTTATTCACTGATCTATATAACATACTTAATTTTAACATGAAAGAATAATTATACAATTTTCAAAAAATGTTAAGAATAAGAAACCAAAAAGTCTTAATTGCATAAGTCTTCACACACCACTTAACTCAGTACTTGGTGGAAGCTCCTTTTGCCACAAAAGCAGCCATAATTTATTTAGGATATATGTTTATCAACTTTGTGCTGCGGGATGGTACAGTTTTCTGCAGCAGAGTAGCTCAAACTCAGGCTGGCTGGGTAGTGTCTGTGGACTGCAATCTTCTATCTGTCACAGATTTTATACTGGATTGAGCTCAGGGTTTTAACTAATCCACTCAAGGACAGTCACTTTATTCTTGCTGAGCTGCTCTATTGCTCCTTTTGCTTTATATTTAGGATCACTAACCTGCTGAAATCTAAATCTTCTATCCACATCAATGAAAGATGTGTTTACTGGGTCTGGGCCACCTTAAGAGCACTAATTCCACCCCAGAAGGAAGTGAGCTGGGAGGGGCGAAGTCAATACCTGGGAGTTTAAGAGACAAGACCAGGCTATGGTTAAGGAAGCCCACGTAAGGACGAACTGAGACCAAGTTTATGCCTTTAATGAAAGCATTTAGCTGCTGTGACCTGGCTAAAGTAAGCCAATTTTGTTTTCTTAAGACTTACAACTTTGCTGAGATCTGGCTGGAGCCAGACCTGAGCCTCAGAAGAACTGAGAACTTACCAGCCACAGACTGCTTGGCCTGATAGACAGAGGCCTACACAAGACTGTTATTAAACCCGAGAAACTGTTGCATCTGAGGTTCCTGCCTATGAGGTAACAGGTCCCAGGGCTCAGGTGAATAAAACATTTACTTCTGCATTATATACCTGTCTGGCCTGAGTTATTCCCAGGGCCACCACAATAACCCTCACCGGGGTCTCACATGTTGTGGAAGTGGTGGAATTCTAAGCTTATCCTGCCTGAGGAAGCCGGATCCATATCCTTCGGGGTGCTGGGCCCTAACGCAATACACTGGGATGTTGGGCAAAAGGAGTTAGCCCTGCCCTAGTTAGGGGGACAACGTATAGCTAGTGTTTGGACAGGCAGGCTTTTATTTTGTTTTTCGGGTGTACTTTTGCATGTGCGAGCACCTAACATTAAAAACATGGAGAGGTTACTTCAAGCCTTGGTGGAGGGCCAGCAGCAACAGCAGAAAGCAGTTTATGCAGGCGCACCTTGAACAGCAGCAACAGCAGTTTATGCAGGCGCACCTTGAACAGCAAACAAACAGTTGCAGCAGTAAGTGTTGCAGAAGCTCGTAGAGCTACAACAGAGCTCACACGGCTCAGGCAGGGATAGCTGCCCAGGCACCTAGTCTGTCAGAGACCCCTCTTGCTTCTGTATTAAAGATGGTGGTACCGGAAGATGGCCCAGATATTTTATGACCAATTTTGAGAGAACTGCCCATTTTGCTGGCTGGCCAGAAGCATCATGGACCACATATCTGGGGAATTTACTGACCGGCAGTAGTCTAGACAGCATTCCAAGATGTTAATCTCACAGGAACGGCCACTTATACAGAAGTAAAAGCAGCCATCTTGGAGAGGGAGGGCTATACCCCTATCAGCAGTGGTTCCTGGAAGGGTTCACTGCAAACTAAAGAAAATCCCCATTGACTTCAAGGAGGTTGCCTGAAGATGGCTGCAACCGGAAGGGAAAGCAGTCCTGGAGTTCACAAGAATCATCCTCCTGGAACAGCTCCTAGAAGGACTACCACTGCCTATGAAGAAGTGTGGCAGCACCCAAAACTGACCACAGAGCCAAAGCCTTCTACCACGCACAGTAAGAGTCAGAACCCTATAAAAAGAAGAAGCAACCTGGAAGTCCTGGAAGGAAGAAAGAGGGAACTAGATCGGAAAAACTGAGGTATCAGAAATCACCCACTGGCCCGAGGTTTCTAAGTTAAGTGTCATAGTGACGGAAGCCTTCATCCTCGCAAACATACCACGGCCCTTTACCCCAGTCATAGAAACCATACTCCCCCCCCCCCCCCCCCCACACACACACCAGAGTCAGGTGTAGGGGAACAGATCATATAGCAAGAGACTGCCAAGATATAGTGAAAGATGCTATGGATGAATCTGATAGCCACTCATGACTGCAATTTTGTGGAAGCTGCCCCTCTGGGGAACAGAAATTGTGTACAAGTGGAGTTAGGAGTTAGAAATCTAAATCTTCTATCCATATCAATGGCAGATGTGTTTCCTGGGCCTGGCATCAAGCACTAGTAGACTGGCAGTGTCAAGACTTTGTCTGGAGAGAGGTCCTTAACCAATTACAACTGAACTACAATCGAACTGTGACCTGGCCTGTGTACAGGGGACCAGAGACAGTATCCAACAGCTCAAGTATCCTGTAAAACACCTATGCAGCAAGCTTATCTGGAGGTAGCGGTCTTGTCTTGGCTACCTTACCCAGTGGGTTTGGGGCTGGGATTTCCCCAAGTTCGGTGCCATCTGGGAGGAGGAGGAGGAGGAGGAGGAGAAGGAGGTCTTTTTCATGAGATCTTCCCGCTGTAGGACCCTGATTTGTATATCAAAAACCCAAAGTTCCCACAACCCACCGCCAACGGCAGTTAGTGCAACCATGGTGCTCCCTGTATTTAGGGAGCTGTAGTAGATGGAGAGCTGGAGCAGGAGAAAGATGACAGGTTGGACAACCCCGACCTTTGGACAGTCTACCTGAATGTAGTAAGTGAGCTATGGGGAATTTCAAAAGGGCACAGTCAGAGAATGAGTCCTTAGAGCAGCCCCATATAGGGTTGTTGCAGTGAATGGGAATCCCATAGGCAACTAGGGCTCCACTAAGGTAGTGCCCCCCTATTTTGTGATAAGGAATGATTTGCTGTATAGGGTAGCGAAGGGAACCTGGAGGGGGGAAGAGGTAGAGCAACTGTTAGAACCCTAGCCCTACCATAGGCAAGTCATGCAACTAGGTCACAGTCACCTGCTAGGTGGTCACCTAGAGGAAGAGAAGAGCTGGGAGTGGATTTTAGCCCCAGTTGTTCTGGCCAGGTGTATTTAAGCAAGTAGAGCTCTTTGCCAGTCATGCCCACCTGCCAGGATCCTGCAAGGATCCCACCTGCCCCTCTCGTACCCATGCCCCTTGTTGACACCATATTCGAACAGATAGCAATGGACTTCGTGGGACCCCTGGAACGCACTACCCGTGGCCATAAGTTATTCTGATTAGTTTGGATTATGCCACTCGCTATCCGGAGGCTACTGCTTTGTGTAAACATGGAAAATCACTACAGTGGCTAATGCGCTTTGGAAGTCTTCTCCGGATGGGGATCCAGCAGAAATACTGAAAGTTCAGAGTTATAAAGTAAGTGTGTACTTTGCTCAAGGTGAAAACTTTACGGTCTGGTGGAACGCTGCAATAAGAAGCTGAAACAGATTCTGAAAAAGTGACCGAAGATGGGAAAAACTGGATTCTCTACTAGATACTGTTGAGAGGTGCCCAGAGGTCAACAGGATTCTCTCCATTTGTAATATGGGAGAAGGCCCAGAGGAATCATGGATATGGTTCGAGAAGCATAGGAAAGGAGCCCAGCCTGGGGAGGAACTTGGCTGAATATATGCTCACCATGAGAGGAGAGAATAAAGAAAACTGGTGAGGCCGCCAAGCTTTGCCTGGAGAAGGCTCAAGTGGGTCAAGCCCGCACCTACAACCAGAAGGCCATTCAATGAACCTTCCAGCTGGCGGATAGAGTCCTAGTCCTTTTGCCCTCTTCTGAAACTAAGCTGTTATTCAAGTGGCAGGGTCCTTATGAAGTTGTGGAAAGAACAGGACCCTCAACTATAGGGCAGCGCAATCAGACAAGAGGGACAAGGTGACGGTGAAGGTCTTCCACATCAACTTGTTGAAGAAGTGGGTTCCCATGACGGCAGCTCTAGTCCAAGAGACAACTTTGGGCTAGAGAGACCAGCTCTCTGACTCCCAAAAGGCTGAATGGAGCAGTTGGTACACCAGAATGAAGATGTTTTCCGAAGGGCCAGGTCAGTCCCACCTTGCAACTCATGATATCACTGAACCAGGAGTGGTAGTCCAACAGCGTCCCTATTGAATCCCGAAAAGCCCGCAACAAGCAGTGGCGAAAGAGGTCACTGAAATGCTAGAATTGGGAATTATTGAGGAGTCCACCAGTAACTGGGCCTCCCCCATTGTGCTGGAACCAAACCTGGATGGGAGTATCCGGTTTTCCATTGATATCTGGAAGATGAATGCAGTCTCCAAGCTAGAGGCCTATCCAGTGCCAAGGGTGGATGAACTCAATGAGCGGGTGGGAGAGGCCCAATTCATTTCAACCCTGGACCTGACCAAGGGCTATTGGCAGGTGCCTCCCAATCACCCGGATGCCAATAGCCCAGAAGAAGCAGCAAGTACGAGCCTTCCTCGGGATTGTGGGGTATTACCGCTGGTTTATTCCTGGGTTTACTGAGAAAGCAGAACTGCTAATCTGCCTCCTGCAGCAGGTGGGCCCCAAAAAGTTACATTGGACAGAAGAATTGGATGTAGTCTTCCTAACTCTGAAGAAGGCTATTTGCTCAGAGCCAGTGTTGGTCAGCCCGAACTTTAACCAGCACTTTATCGTATAGACTGATGCGTCAATGGTTGGGCTTGGGGCTGTTCTGGCTCAGGAAGTGGATGGGGAAGACCACCCGGTGGCATACATTAGCTGGAAGCTGTTCCCGAAAGAAAAGAACTATGCGCGGTGATTGAGAAGGAGGCTCCTGCCAACAAGCGTGCCCGGAGATGTTCCAGTACCAGCTGCTGGGCCGAAACGTCCTGCTGGTCACTGACCATCAACCTCTACAGAGGATAGCTTGACATAAGAGTGGAGTGGACACAAGGAGTGGAGTAGTGGCCTAGTGATTAGAGCACCAGTCTTGACATCCAGAGGTGGCCAGTACAAATCCCACTGCTGCTCCTTGTGATCTTGGGCAAGTAAATTAACCCTCCTTTACCTCAGGTACAAACTTAGATTGTGAGCCCTCATGGGACAGAAATACCCAGTGTACCTGAATGTAGATCACCTTGAGCTACTACTGAAAAACGTGTGAGCAAAATCTAAATAAATAAAAATAAATAAGAGTCAAATGCACGTATAACAAAAGGACTGAGCTCACTGGAAGAAACAAGTGCGCTGACTGACCCCTCTCAACCTGGCCAATAACAACAAGCATCACACAACCTGTTCCCAACAGACGCAGAAGAGGAAGACCTTCTGGTGATCATCTGAGGCCTATCCTCCGGCAGATGCGCAACTTTAGTTTCCCCCAAATTCTTAACCAACTTGTCCAACTCCTCATCAAAAAGGAAAGAACCCCTAAAAGAAACCTAAGTTTAGATTTGGAAGCCGCATTGGCCAACCAACCCCGCAACCAGAGTCCACCTCGCAGCCACACTAAGGGCCATAGACTCAGCAGAGGATCAGAGAAGATCATAAAGGGCTTCCGACAAAAAGGAGGACTCATCTATTTTGGCAACCTCCTGATCCACTACAGCCCAGTCATTGGTGTCCCAATCTAGCACGTGCTCAGCCCAACAAAAGCATGTGCAAGCCACTAAGCTGCCACAAATGATGGCTTGCACCGCCAAAGTCGCTACAAATGATGGCTTGCATCGCCAAAGCCGCTACATCAAAACTCTGCTTAAGCAAAGCCTCCAGGCATCGGGTCCTGAGGATCCTTCAAAGCAGTACCACCATCCTGGGATCGTATTTTTTAGACACCACAGAAACAATTGCATCCATGACCGGCCCAGGTCGGCCTCTAGAATGGGATACAGACACACCATGGAATGGGCAAGATGGAAGGGGGCATCCGGAGACTTCCACTGAGTATGAATAACGTCTCAAATGTTATGATGCATAGGAAAAAGCTTGGACAACTTACAGACGCCTTTCAGCAGACGATCCACCATTCTGGGTGCTTTTTTAAGGGCATCCTCAAACTTTAAAACCCAACATCTGAGTAAACAGCTCCTGAAGCTCGTCACAATGAAAGATACACACTATAAATGAATCCTCTCTAGGAAACACCACTTCTGACCAAGGGTCCCCTAGAGAGGCCTGCTCCTGGTCTGCAGCCTTGTCTGTGGTCCAATTGCCTTCCTCATCGGAACAATAGGACCCAGCCTCCTCCAGGTCCCAATCTACCCGACGATGCTTAGCGGAAGATTCTGAAACCGGAGGAGCAAGATCCCGCTGGAGAGACCCCTCTGCAGCTGAATATCCTGCCAGCTACTTTCACTCTGCATTTGACTGCCGCTTATCTTTACCTTCTGTTCACTGTTCCAATCTTAGCTCTATGCATGCTTCTGCATTCTTCCGTTTTGGTCCCTTTTTTCTGGAACTCTTTACCTTCATTGTCTTCTTAAAGCACACTTACATAAGTACATAGTAATGCCACACTGGGAAAAGACCAAGGGTCCATCGAGCCCAGCATCCTGTCTACGACAGCGGCCAACCAGGCCAAGGGCACCTGGCAAGCTTCCCAAACATACAAACATTCTATACATGTTATTCCTGGAATTGTGGATTTTTCCCCAAGTCCATGTTCCTTAACACTATCTTTTCTGGAGGCCAAGCTACTGATGGTTGTCTTGCTCCCCAATCCTTCTTGACCTATTCTCTTCCTTTTTTGTTCTAACGTGTTATTTCCTCTGTCCAATTTGACATTGGTGTTCCTTTCATACTTCTTCTGTTTTTAGGTTTTATGTACACGGCTTTGGGGGGCATGCAATGAAGCTACAAGTAGTAAATTTAATACGAATCGAGAGAAACCTTTCTTCACTCAACGTGTAATTAAACTCTGGAATTCGTTACCAGAGAATGTGGTAAAGGCGGTTAGCTTAGCGAGGTTTAAAAAGGGTCTGGATGGCTTCCTAAAGGAAAAGTCCATAGACCATTATTAAATTGACTTGGGGAAAATCCACTGCTCTATAAGCAGAATAAAACGTATTGAGCTTTTTTGGGATCTTGCAACCTGGAATGGCCACTGTTGGAAACAGGATGCTGGGCTTGATAGACCTTTAGTCTGTCCCAGTGTGACAATACTTATGTTTGTGAAAAGCAGTATATCAAATCTTCAATAAAGAAACTACACCCTGCCAGTTTGCCCTGCACACAGCCAGCAAAACGTCCAGGGGAAAATCGACCACTGAGGGCCCAGGCAACACTGAGACAGAAACTGCAGGCTCCCCTGACACCAGCTGAAGCCATGGGGGGAGCCCCGCCGCAAGGAATCCAAAATGGCATTGGCTCCCGCCGAAATGCGAGCCGTCGCCATTAACTGCCCTCAGAGCTCATACCAGACACTGCCACCGAACACGCAGAAAGAAGCCAATCCCTGCTCTTTCTCGGCACAAAAACAAGCGCCCGCAGCATTCAGCCTGTGGCGCTGACAAGGGCAGCAGTGCTGCAAGCATGGATCCACCATCATCCATGAGAAGATTGTACAATCTTGAGCCTGACCCGGCTAACACTGCAGGCCCACACAGGGACAGGAGAAAGCAACAGAAATGAAAAGCTGCAACACTGACACCTGGATCTTTTTTTTACTTATTATTTTTTTGTACAGAACTCTCAAAGGCAGCACTGACTGCTGCAGGCAGATCCCACCAACTTAAGGCTGCTTGAAGAGGCCAGGTAAGATCAACAGCAAAGGTAGCCCAAAGACCACCGTGAGGGGATGTAGTACCAAAACCCTGCATACTGCAATGGAACACTAGCCTACATCATGAACCTGACTTCTACAGACTTGGCCATTGTAAGCCCTAATACAGAGATTTGATACTGTATAAGGCCTCGAGGACAATGTGGAGACATCTAGTCAGACAAAGGCAAAACAACTTTGGAAACAACAACTTTTGTTAGCAACCTTTGTTCCATGTTCCAGTCAACCTGGGACCAAGACTTGTGGAGAGGGTATAAAAACCCTTACCCTTGAAGGCGTTATCAGCTAGTTGGCGAGCAAGCTGTTATCTGCCAGAACCTAGTTAATGGCCATCAGCTGGTTCTGAGCCTGTCACAGGATGAAGGCTCATTAATCTGTGGCATCATCTGCCTGCAGACTTTTACACAGCTGAGGAAGAGTCCACCTGCTGCCCGAATTCCTGGTCCATCATCATCAGTTCCTGACCTGCCTATGGATCCAGTGTTCATGAGTCATATCTGTCAGCTTGAACTGCTATTACTCAGTGCCTGGTAGTGCTTGGGGGATAGGCATTCTAATAATTTCAGGATTAGGATGTGTGCACTAATTAGTTCCCTTGACAGGTACTGAAGACCCCTTACCATAATTCTGAGTGATTTTTCCATAATATATTGTCTCTGATTACACTTGTATTATTTGCTGCCAGTGTTATACAATAAACAGCTTTACCTTTTTATAACATCTGAGCCTTGGCCATTACTCCCTCCCCACTGACAGTTTGAACTTCGTGGGTGTGGCTTGGATCTCTTTCAGGGAGAGAAGGCTGGCAACTTATAGCAGCAGCTTCAGAGAGCATTTCCATCTCACAGATAGGCTGCAGAGAATACCTTCTCCTGCTTTAGACTTAATCCTACCCACCCTACCCTCTACCCACCCACCCCTAGAGTGACATGTCTTATATAACCTCCCTATCAACCCACTCATTACTTTACCTCACCATTTCTATTCTTCTATCACCTTCTCGCACTACTCCAACCAGAGTTACACCTAATCACATGACCACCCTTCAACATCTTCTGTCCTTCTGTGACTGTTCTCTTGTGCTTGACTGCTTAAATATTTTAAATTTAAATGCTTTACTTTTGTCTATTAGATTGTAAGCTCTTTGAGCAGGGACTGTCTTTCTTCTGTGTTTGTACAGCGCTGCGTACACTTTGTAGCGCTCTAGAAATGTTAATAGTAGTAGTAGTAGTATAAGTGTAAATATAAGTATAAGTTTGGACAGTTAAGCATAAGGATCGTAAGAGGTTTTGTTTGTGAGATATCCAGAGTGCTAAGATAAATTATACTTCTCACTCACTACAAACTCTTTTCTGAGATTTTGGTAATATGTGATTTGTCCCGCAGGGGGGGGGTAGGGACTCAGCTGCCCAATGTGCATCCCCCGGATAACAGGGATGCTCAACCCCAATCCAGCAAAAATCAATTTAATAATGGGAAAAGGAACCCACAAAAACACTCCTCTTGCCAAGGTCTTGTATTTTTTTTTATTTATTGTGTGGTACATTTATACCCC